>NC_090662.1:73690234-73993265 GCF_013368605.1 Nyctibius grandis | reverse complement strand
AGGTAGGAATACCCACATAGCAAAGATATACTGGAAGACAGTTTCACATGGGAAGATGTGCAGAAGAGTATAGTCTTGCACTTAGACACTTCAGACTCATAGAAAGGAGGAAATAAGTTTGTTGGCTGATGTACAGAAGCTTTAAAACAGAATTAAAAGGACATGGCTTATTTTATTAACCACTGAGAAAAATGAAGGCCAAGGAAAGCTTTTAAAGTACCTCCTTTAGAGCACAGATGGCAGATTAAGTAATAGCACTGTCTAGCATATTTTCCCTGGACAACTTTTCCCCATTCTTTATTCAAAGACAACCCCTACCACCTAAACTAGATTACCTGGGCTCTCCAGAGCTCATCCCGCTCATGGGCCACTCTCCAGTGGGTGTCGCCCATCATAGCAATTAACAAGTTGAGCATAAGGAGGGTGGCAATGATGGCAAAGGCAAAGTATACCACGCTGTACATAAAGGGCAAGTCCACATCGTAGTTTGCAGGGCCATCAATGATAGTGAGGAACAGCTCAAATGTGGTGAACAAGGACATGGGATAGTTGTAGAACTGCCCAAGGTTTTCAGGGTTCTCTGTCTGGAAAATGATGTAAAAAGCTAGAGGAGAACAACAGGGGGGAAAAGAGAGAGAGAGTTTAACAATGGGAATCACATTTCAAGAGCAACAACAGGGTCATATAAGAGATACTGACAACACAAAGTGGTCTGAGAAGGAGCTGCATGTGTTTATATGCTAGTGCAGTACCCAGCATAACAAGGACAAATCCCTGACTAGAATCACTGCTGTCCATTATAAAAAGACTCAGAATTAGTTTGATTATTTATTTGTTCCCAAAATAGTGATATTTTCTTCTTCAAGGATATAATAAAGCTATGTGTGCTAATCTCATTTTCCAAAGATAAATATCATAAATGTAGTGTGTTTTAAAACCTTGACTTATATATATATGTAGAATTATCTGGATTGTCCTAATTTCTATTACCCTGGAAAGAGGAAGAACTGAAAACCAAACTCATGAGAACAGAAATCAATACCGGGAAAGTGACCATGCTCAAAGAAATAGAACCTACACATCATCACCGCCTTTGCCAGCTAATCCAGAGGGCAATCTGAGAATAAATCAAAACCCACACACTTAATTCATACTAAAGAAGTTGTTAGGGGTAATATAATGCTGTTTTCCTTTTGTAGACTCACCTGATGCAAAGCCTAGTATCACCACAGCCATGAGCCAGCAAAAGCGCATAAGATCTCCAAATATCATCTGTAGAGCAAAGACAGAGCCACCATAAGGCCCAACTGTCCCACCAAGTCACAATGCAACCCTACGTAAACCATTTTCCAGATTCTAAGACCATGAGTGGACTGAAGGAAACTTCTGCACTAAAGAGAGAATGTGAAAGTCTCAAACCTTCTGTGCAGACAAGAACTTGTCCATTTGCCATTAATGCTAGTCCTGAGGGAGAAAAAGTATTCTTTCAGTTCTCCCTAACCGCAAAGAGGTGTCAGGATGTGTGTAACAAGCCCATATTTGTTTGTGTCTTATACCTTCTGGATCATGATGGTAAAGGGTCCAAGCATCTGGAAGCCTCGTGCGAAGTACATGACGTTGCACCATCCTAGCACCAGGGCAAAGGACATGGGCACCACCTCACCAGTTGTGCTGGTGAGACGCATCACCATGGTTACTAGAATCATGCAAGCATATGTGATGCTGCAAAAGAAGAAGAAGAGACAGTGAAAAAAGTTCCGTTAAAGGAATCTGACCTTCCTTTTTGGTTTTTTTCTTTCTCAAAAATTCCAAGACAGGAACATACAGCCACCAGCTCTCAGCACTGTCAACTCTACCTGTCTATTCACCTGCCTTCCTACACACCGGTTGAGCCAGTAAGAGAAATAAATCAAGAGAAGGAATACTCCAAAAGAATGGAGAAACTGACTCATCTGGTAAAAGATAGCAGTGGGGAAAATGAGAGACGATATATTATTAGATTTAAAAAGTGGTGTACTTACACAATTATGTGGAAAGGCCCTCCTAGGATGGTTTGTCCAAAGTATTTCGCTGCTCCAACTCTAAGAATATCTGGGATCTAAGAGAGACATACTATTGACTTTAGGACTCAGTCAGATTCCATTATACTATTAAATGTCATGATAATCGCCAATATTCACAGGATCTTGGGGCCAGCTGCATTTGCTTTGTCTGCTGGTTCACAGTTTGATTTCTATATTACTTTAGAAACAGAATTGACTGAGTGAGGTAGGCCCTTCTTGGGATGTGACAGAGATTGATGGAAAATTTAAGAATGCTTGGGCAGATTGAGAAACTTCGGTATGTGGCAAAGAGGTGTTGCAGCACAGAGCTGTGAGCCTGAAGTTCATATAGATTACTGAGACCAGACAAACAGCTGAGCCTCAGAAATTAAGATAAAAAAGACCTTCTTGGGGAATCAAAGGAGTCTGTTATAATTCTCACTGTGTTAGTTGTAGTGTACCCCCAGAGTCCTGACCAAACACAAGAGCCTGTCCTTCTGGAACGTACATGAGCAGAGAGAAAGCTGTTTACAAGCCCTGTTGTATTTCAGTTCTCCCTGTCATCGTCATTCGAGTTTTCTCATATAAAAGTTTCAGTCTTTTATTTTATATTATAATAAAATCAAGTGGAAGATATTTTTGTTTGAATTTAAAGAACATTTGCTTTTTTTTTTTGGAGAGTTCATGTAAGGAGAACACCTAAACACGTCCACCTTAGAACTCTGGTGGAGTAAGGCTCCTGTTGTAGGTCCATACAGTCACTGATCTCCAACTATATATAAACATTTCTGTGTACACACAGAAATCACTTCACCCAGCACCGCTAAACACATGAGTATTTAAGGGTGGTGAGTGAAGAATCTCTAAGAATCTCATGCAACAGCTGGAATTTAGCTGGACCCCCAGATGGTGTTAAAGGGAACTGTGGCATTACCCTGCAGATAGCATTTGTGAGTGATGCCGGTCCTTCTAGTTGCTTCTTCCGCACCTAGAGTCTTACTAGAATGTTTTCACAGTCTGTTTCATCCAATAGATACTGTTAACAGTTGTCTATTGCCATAAGCATGTATGAAAGCACTTAGACTAAGCAAAAACCCCTACCAAGTTGTGCGCACAAACTCATGTTTGTCTAGTAAGTAAAATCTGTCTTGATTAAACTCGAGACTATACAGCTCAGTTTCTCTTACCTCAAGGATCAAAATTACTACTGCTCCAATGACTGTGATCAGCTCCCCCACCAGCCTCAGCTCATCCTCATATGTCATATATGATTCCTGAAAAAAACAGGAGTGAAAAGAAATTAAAATTAAATTTTAAAGGGAGTGAAAGGAAATTTAAAAAGAGCATGGGGGAAAAGAAGGCCCGCTGTTAGTGTAATAAACATGTCTAGGGCCTGACAAGGCCACAGGAACCAGCCAAGCTCCAGCAGCAGAGAACAGAGAATGCCCAATGTTCCTCACTGACAAAGGTCAGCTGGTGGAAAGAGAGAAGGAGGACAGCTGCAATAGCTGGTAACTGGGAAACATTTGGACTTTCCAGTTAAAGAGGTTAGATCAGAATTGCCCAATGCTGCCTATGGGGCCCCGACTCCTGTAGACACAGTACCTGCAGCATTTTCTGGACATAGATTGTATTGTCTCTGCTGCTTGTTTTGTTGCCCGTTCGGGGTTTCAGTGGTCGGTAGACGCAGCACATAGTGAAGCAAACCATGTAAAGTACATAGAATAAAGCCAGGAAACAGAAATAGGGACGGCCATACATATTCCACTTCAGGCTCACCAGCTCCTTCACAGGTGTTAGGTCCAAGATCTGGCGTGCCTGAGAAAGATAGAAAGAAATAATTAATTGCCATAAGGACGTTAGTTTACAAGCATCATTCACACTGTTTCCTGGGAGAATGTTAACAAACTGTTCTTGCCTACTCTATTGAGCATTAGGAAGCTGAATTTATCTGGCAAAAATGGAATGCTCAAGTGGATTTGGATTTGCTCAGTTTGCCAGTAAAGAGATTTGAAAAAAAAGTAAAAAATATATCCTGCAGAGAACAGTTTTTGAGTATCAGTGGGAAGAGTGAGAGAAGAGTGTTAGATACTGGAATGAGTTTGTTGTCTGTGGATGCCTAGACGCACACAAACACTTGAGACAGACCTATGATCTAGGTCTATGAATGCAAATATATGAGAATGTGTTACAGAAAATAAAAGGTATTATTATTATTATATTAAGATATATACATATTAGGGGTGGGCTAACTTTACAGTATCAGAAAGTTTATAAATCCTGTGAACTCTAGGGATGCAAATATGCACAAAAGTACTTCAGTTCATGAATTGCCTTTTATTGTAACTGGAATTGATTGTGAAGAGTGTTTAGTGTTAGTGTTAAGCAAGACAGCACAGTGCACTTTACAGCAGAGAGATACTGTCCTCTGCTCAAAATATACATCATTATTAGAACATAGAATTGAAAATACAATAATATGGATGCTATTTTCAGCTACAGAAAAAAGTTTCTATGCAACCTTGTGAAATTCACTTACATTTTTTTTCTCCAAATTGGAGTTCTGCATTTATACATGTAAGTTAGCATTCGTTTCAACAGTGATTTCTATCAACTTCAGTAGCATTTGTGGAAACTCTTAATCTCTAGGAAACATATCAAAAGGTCCTTTACATCATTAGCTCTCTTTGAAAAACTGACGCTGCTATTACCTTAATTTAGCAGGCAACTAAGAGGACTTTGGAAAGATTTCCAAAGTTCCTTTATTTCTGTCTAAATGCAGCCTGTTAATGGACTGGATTTTCAGTAGTTTTCACCATTCAGCTATGATGCTAAAAACTGCAGTGTACCCACAGTGAGATATACTGTGAAAAAAAACACGCTCTTTCAAATTACTTCCTTTAGATTACGTATATTGTATTCAAAGGTTGGGTCCTTCTTTTTAGAATCTCAGTGGTGCAGCTCAAATATATCTAGAAGACGACATACATTTCCAGGAATAAACAGAAGCTTCAGTGAGCATCTTGCATGATATGAAAAATAGTGCTGCTGCATAAATTGGGGTTGTGTTTCTGTCAAAGATCTGCATATATCCGTACATACTGTGTAGCTGAGGAATTCTATACAAAAAGAAAGCTTCATATAAAAAAGTCGAGACTCTAGTTTTAGAAGTGACAAAGAGGCTCTATAGAAAGTAAGAGCATCCTCTCCTATCATACCATCCCATTTCAAAAACTAACAGGAAGAATCCAGAAATTTTCTTACATGCCCTCATGGTTGATCTGGTTGATTTGCACACATGCATATAAAGGACAGCAAATACAGTGAGATGATATGGAAAAAAAAATTCAACATCTTTTCCTTGGTTGAATATTGCTAATCTATGCCTCTGAGTGAATCTATTGATTTGCTGCTGGGATGACAACTATAAAACTTGGAAAGCTCAATGTCACTCCACACTTTTTAACTGTTTTCCTAGGTCAGGATGAAATTGTGGCTACATGAACTATCTAATAAATGTCATTAATTCTTCCTACAAACTTTGCCTCATCTATGTCCTTAGAGTATCACTACTACAAGCAACCCCATCACATAACTTTAGGCACCTAAAGGAGGTATCTTCGCTAGTGATGTAGTTATCCTAAGACTTCTGTCTTTATAAGCAATAAGGTCCTACAGACTGCCATTCAGCTCACCTAAGATCTAAATTGCTCTCTGAAAATACTTAAGTTACTTGCATTTCTCTGTCTACCACATGTAAAACTTAGGGAATCTGTATTCCTTAATTAAACAACTCAATTGCTGACAAATATTAGATGGGATGAATCTAGGCCAAGTGCACTTCTTTAGCTTAATTTGTCCAATTTGAACCCACAATATTGTGTGCCAAAAAGTAATCACTTTCAAGCCCACTCAAAACTAGATGCTCTGCTTAGTAAACTAGTCTGTGAAGAAAGAATGATCCACATGGGAAAGATATTAATTTTAGTATGTAATGCACTATTGGGATGTATTCAACACTGTAGTGACAAGAGCACTATGCTGATACAAACAAAATGGAAGAGAGAATGTTAGGATCTTTTAATACTGAGTTCTTTTGAAAAATTTGGCCTGTGATTCCTTTGTGGTCATAAACTACATAGAATCACACTGCTAGGAAGTATGTTCCACAGAAGTGACAAATGTTTTTTTCAAAGTAGATGGATGATACCGACTTAGGTTATCATGGACTCCAAGATCTGCAGTAGTTGAAGAGCTAGATCTCTACTTTGGAATCAGATGGATCACCTTGAAGTATTTTCAAAACAAAATTGTCTTTTTCATTCAGTTATAAGCCATATTCTGTTAAAGTGAAAGTAAAACAAAGATATTCTGTTTATTGGCACCTGCAAGCCCAGAAAATAAGCATGGAGTCTTTTTGTGTTTTTCTGTCATCTCATTATAACAGTTTAGGGTCCTTTCCCAATCTGGAAGAAATCAGTATAGCTGAACTGAAGCTATAGTTGTAGTGATTTCCTACAGCTGAAGAGTGACCCTGTAGTCCTTTGTCTGTCTTCCCTATGTGGAAGTGTAATTTCTGTTGATAGGAGTAGAATATGTAAATACTCAAAATCTAGAAACAGGACTATGGCTGGTATGTTTATGAAGGATCAAAGTTTGCTTTGTAGGTCAAGGGGCTTGATCTACTCCAGAGATAGTCAAAAGCAGTTGGGTTCAGCTACTTTAAGGCAGTGTTATTTCATTTGCAGTTTCTCTACCTATAAAAAAGGGAAGAATTTATTTGGCTGTTCTCACAGAACATATGCAGGGTTCACATGAGCAACAATCTACTTTCCGAAGAATCCTTTTTGACGTTGCCAACCGAGCGCCAAAATGTCAACAAGGCCTTTTCTGTAAAAGGGAACAAAGGCATATATATAATTGATTGGAAATTACCCTCAGTTCTGATGGCATCTTGAGGGTGAGGCAAAAGACTAACAACAAAAATTTATCTGATAAAACTTTGAACTGTTTTTGTTGTGTGTAGGAGCATAGAACTGAGGATGACAGACTATTCCTGTTAGTACAGAAATACATGTCTTTTGTATCAAATAATTTAGGATAAGAAAATTGGAACATTTTTCCAAATAAGATTAGTACTTGTCTAAAGCTCTGTGGCTTGTGTAAAAATATTACATTTTAAGTTTCTGCATTATTATCTGGGTGATACTTAATTGAATCAACTATATCAAGCCTTCAGCTTCTGCTAGAAGACTGATACTTAGCGTATAAATAGGACAAACAGGGTATACTTTACACCTTGCTTATGAATTTGACCCACACACTTTATTAAATGCTTCTAGACCTACTTCCTGTTGTAATGTTTAGGGGACCACTGCAGTAAGCAAGAAGGAGATCATATGTCAAAGTGGCATGAGTGGGTTACTTTAAAGGAAAACTTCTTATTGCACTGTAGATGTTTTCCTTCTTTTGCTACATTGCCCTGTTTCCTCTAAGTCAGCCAAAGACAGATTGCACAGTGCAAGGAATACGTATGTTTCAGTAAATGGACATGACTCTTGAATGGCCCTAAGAAATATCCTAAAGGATCAAAAGGAAGTGAGAGATAATGAACCTAGCTAGATAATCTTAGGTGTTCAGTTTTGTGTAGAAGTAAGTATTCTAGAATTCTTTGCATAAGAGAGTAAATTTCATTTTCAAACGGAGGATATAAGTTTAGAATCTTACTATAATCTTCCTGTAGCTTAGTTTCCTTCTATTTTTGCCACTTTTTATCCACTTACAGGTCAGAAAATATACCTTAGTACCTATTTGCATATGCATCCCCCTTAATACAAAAGGAACCTGCTTCTGACCGGGGCCTAAAGATGCTACTCTAGTCCAATACTGGACTGGGAGGATATGATAGGATGGGGTGACGCATTGCGTTCTTCTAGAGGAGACAGCAAATGAGTTGGACAAAACATATATCAAATACAAAAAAAGAATTACTATTTATTCATGCAAAAATTGCAATTACTCATATTTAAAAGCATTCTGGAAAATAAAGAAATCATAATATGTCATGGTATTTGGGGACATCTTATCCTCTGAAATTAGGAATCTTGGATCTGCATGCTCTAGGTGTTTTAGGAGAAGACAGAAGCACAATATTCTTCTTTCTTTTAGGATTATGGTTTAGTCTTCTGGACAAATTCTAAGGTTCTATTTTTTTGACAAAGACTTATTTTCCCTGAATTTCCGTATGCATTGCCACACATAGAAATTTAGAGGACTTTAAAAAAAAGCAAATGAGAGTTTCATAGATTTCCTCCACATTGTGCAAAGCTCTCCAGTAGCTGAAACTTTTGTTAGAGAAATTCGACTAAAATTTTGACAGAGGGAAATAATACAGATTGAGTAGAATTGTGCTAATTAAGTGTCTTCTCATTCATTTCCTGTTATATTAGGATTATTTAAGGTGATTACAACTGATAAGGTAGTGTACCTTGAAAGTCTTAAGCCGATCTAACTAAGCTTGACATTACACTCTGCTTTTTTTATCTTAGTGATCCCTTTACAAGTTTTTGAACCTACAGCAGAGATAATTCGCCTACCTTGTTTTGAGTTATACTATTGCTAGAGCTACTCTAGAGCTACTTGTTACTGATATCTTTGAGCCTGGTGAAAGAGAGAGAACCCTTTACTGAACCACATAATGTCATTTCCCATGGCTTGCTTATACTAAGTTCTTTCAGTCATCTGCAAGTTTCACACTTCAGAAGAAACTGTGTGTAAAGCATCAGATGTAGCCAAATCATTAAAAAGCTGCTACATTTCATGTATTCCCTGCAGCACATGGTACAAAGTTCTTGTTCTGTGGATAACATAAAAGAGCTGAAACCTTCAAACTCATCATTCTTCTCCTTTTATAATCACCATGGTCTGCACATAGAAAGCGTGTGGTGCCCACAGTACCTCTCTCTTCTTGGTTGAGACAATGAGCTCAAGAAAAGACTGATCTTCAGCCCAGGAGTCAATCTCTGTGAGATCATAGAGCACAGTGGTCAAGGGGCCAAAAGACCAGAGATTGTGCTTCCGCTTCTGCATAAGGTATTGAAACATCTGAGGAGAAAAGAAGGGAGTGGAGGATATCAGGAGCTTTCCAGTATACAGTGGATTTGCAATAAAAACAAATGAAGTTGTTAAAAACCCTTAATTACAATGTATTTTCCTTGAACTTGGTAGTTGTTGTGGTCCTCATATCTCTCAGGAATGATTATAGCAGGTTAAAAGTGGAAGAACTTTTTCTGACTCCCATTTGATAATTAGCTCATGCTTGAGGTAAAGGATGAGTGATTTTTATTCTAAATTCTGATCAAACTGCTAAAGTTATTTGACACAGATACATCTCAACAAGAGATATCATATGGAATTATACGTTGATTAGAAAAAAAAAAATCTTTTATACTCTTCTACATGTTATCAGGAAAGAGGTGTGGCAAGGGAAATTATCCTGTCCTTTGTGGATCTACAAAACAAACACTAATCATCTTTGTCTTTTGTTAAGGGGAGGGATGTGAGTTTACATTAAATATAGAGTTCATGACTATGAATAAATGTCTGTGGATACCTGAAGAAGGTTCCTGTGTGTCACATTTAGGATAATGAAATCTAGACAACAAAGACAATAATTTCAGTCAGAGTTTTAAAAAATTACTTGGAGTATATCTTTCTGTTAATACTTGTTTAACTCAAATGCTTCAAGAATTGGGTCAAAAGATCTATTCTTTAAGAACTCATTTCTTTCATTAGGATAAAGAAATGTCTTATACAGGTTTTCTGGTCCTACATGAGGTTTTTGGCAAAAAAAAAAAAAAGAGTCGTTATGTATCTTCTACCCACTAAGAACATGCACAAACTCACTTGGTCTGGATGATAGTTCTCTGTTTCTGAATAACCTCTTTTGTATGGAGGCAACTGTGTCACTTAAACTCACCACAGTGTTGCCCTCAACTCCAGCCAGTTTGAATGGAGTAAGCCCGTCATTGTTAGGAATCAATTCAAGTGATCCTGGTCCCTCTTTGTTCCTGTCATAGGAAAGTATCAGGCTGTACATGTGGCAGGCAAATGTCTTATTGGGTTGGAGAACCAGCATGTGAAGAACAGTGTTACCTATGAAGGAAGCAGACCAGATAAAGTATATGGAATAGCCCAGTCCTGGGCAAAGACTAGCAATTGACTGATGCCATTAACAATGGCTTTCATTTTCCTCACATCCCACATCGCACAGTTGTTTGTAAGGAGAGAAAAATATGTGCATGCACAGATGTCAGAGTCTGATTTAAAATGTCCAGATCCACTATATGTGATTCACTAGGCCCCACAGCACATACCCAGATAATCTTGAGCTCTAATGTCAGCTCCATTTTCAATGAGCAACTGTACAATTTCCTCATTTCCCACACAGGCAGCAAATGATAAAACATGCTCTCCTGCAAAGAAAGGAAAGGGGAGAAACAGTATTAAGACCCCAGGAGGCATGAGAGGTTGAAGCACACTGAGGGAAAGCTATCCATGCTGTGAAGCCAGAGGTTATGAAAAGAAGACTTATTTCAGGTAACCTGTAAATATCCTGCCCCACTCCTCATCCTACTCAGAAAGGAAAAGAAGACCTGCCCCACAAAATACTAAAAGGAAGAAGTATTCTTTTCTGATTATCTTCATAAGAAGGTTGAAAAGTAAGTTGCAGTATATGCTGCTAGGAAGAAATTAAATTATAATTCTTATGCAATACATATTTTTGTATACATGCAAATATATAAAATGTGTATTATTTATATATTTATATTTACGTAGTATTTACATACTCAGCTGAAGTCTTACTGTCTGCTAAAAGGCGTGTGACTGATGACATTTGGAGACAGAAGCCTCTGCTTATCCAGTTTAGATTGGGACTAAAGCAAGCCTCCCTTATATTCCCTCATCACTCTGCTGGTTCCCTCCCATAGCAGCATGGGAAGAAGATAAGGCTGTACCGAAATAGAGAAGATTCTGGGAGCTGCGCCTGAAGAAGTGCCCAGTGGCCTGTGCGGTGCAGGCATTGGCCCCTCTCTTAAGTAAAGCCTTCACCAAAGTGATGTTCTGGTTCACAGCTGCAATGTGGAGAGCTGTCTGCCCTGTAAGACACAGAAATAAAACCTTGACTTCCAAGAAAGCAACTTCAGGCTGATCAGTAGCCTGTAGTTCACATTTCACTCATGGTAAATCTGTGTTTTTTGGAACTGCATCCATAATGGCTATATGATTTAGCTTTGAAGTTATCCCTGTTGTGTGCAGAAGTCTGGAATACAGGTTTTTCCAGAAGTCCCATTCTATGTAAGCCTGTTATGAATTCATGAAAACTGACTTTAAAATCTGACAGAAAAAAACAACAGGATGCACTTTCTAGATTTTTTTCTGGGGGAAAACAAGGTGTGCCACACTCTTCCAGGAAGCACACTGAAGGATCATGTCTCTCAGAAAGGACTATGCTTTCTTTCATGGGACATGAAGGCCAGGTCAAGATAAAGCTCCCAAAGATGAGTTGCTCTAATCCATCGAAAGTATCAGAATTTTTAAAACCCCATCATTATTATTTTAGTGTTTCAAGATTTGTCTCGCATTTCTGTGTAGTCAGTCAGAACCATTCTTTAAAGACCTGGCTCAGAGTCTAGACTCAAAAGCAGTGGCCAGAATTGCTTTCAATCCCTATTCTTTGTCAACCAAAGAATCATTTTTTCTCCTTTCAGAGGAGATCAGGTAGGTGTCCCCTTTGTTACACATGACTATTACAGAAAGCAAACTGTACATATCCTTGCAATCCCACTATAGCCAACAGGCTCACCTGTGGTTAAGGATTTGTCAATTATGCATTTGCATGTTTGCACATGTATATACTTGGGTTTAATATAATTCCACCTTCCACAAATGGTCAGGAGCCATTTGTATGTTGTTTTTGCTATGTAACAGTTTAGCGATATATTGAACCAGGAACAGTATAAGCCACTTTCGTAAATGTACAGGTAGTACTTTCTCCCTCCCCCTGCAGAGAATCCTGCCCATCCTCATTCCCTGAGATGTTACCTTCATAGAGCTCTGATGTCATCCTCTCATTGACAAGCTCGGGAGCTGCTTCCATTAGAGTCACTGCAGCCTCCACATTATCATACATGGCAGCTACATGAAGGGCAGTCTCACCAACTGCACCTAAAAACAGTAGGAGAAGTATGTGAGTCATCTAGACGTTCAACTATATGGGACAAAAGCAGAAATGGATTTATTGGGTTGGAGAATTTATAGGAGGGCTAGGTCCTCCCTTGAGTACTTCCACGTGCCGCCTCATCATATGACATGGTAACAGCCACATAACTGCATAGTCTCTGTCCTTCACCCTGTCAAAATCTGAAAGCTGAACAGAGACTTCAGGTGTTTAAGCAACGGCAGACAAGTATGAAGTGAATGAGAGCACAGCCCTTCCACCGATCGCCTTCCACAGTAAACCACCTCCCTCAGTCCCTCCAGAAAAAAGGCCCGTTCAAGCTGTAAACCTCTGATCTTCACCATTCCTTTAGGGTTTGGTGAGCTCTCCAAATTACAAAAGTCAATTTGTTGCAAAGCTGCTGACATACAGTTAAGTAGTTGAGTCTGCTAATGGAAATGTTTTAGCAAACTAACAAACATACTACTCGTTGTAGCAGACTCGCCTTCCACGGAAAACCATTTCTCACAAATAATGGAGTTACCTCTCTGACAGATATCACATGTTCCGTCAGTGAGAAGTTTCCTAATGGCTGGGAGGTTGTTCTCTTTGGCAGCCTGGAGGAGTGGGGATTCCCAGATCCTGTAGTCAAGAAAAAGTGGCTGATAAGAAACAGTCAAACAGTAGGAGAAACATGGTAGGTCAAACAGTAGGAGAACAAATGGTGCCTCTCTCCACAGCTAGCATGGCCTTTGCTTGAGACGCTATGTATCTTCATCACTTTCACTGAAAGATCGGTAATGCACACCTACCATCTGACGTATTTTTGGAATGAAAAAAAAAGAACCAGCAAAAGCAGGCAAATGCAGTGCTAAAAACCTAGGTAGTTCATCATTTCTTGACTTAGTGATGCTTAACCATATGGTGGCAGCAGAGGGAAAGATAGGAGAAACTAATAACAAACTTCAAAATGTTTCTGGTTTATACTGCCCACATTTTGAGGCACAGAAGATAGCGAACGATGAGTCATTTGATACCCCTCCTGCCAGCACTAGTTATCTCAGAAGCCAGAAAAAGCCAGTAGTTTTCTTTTTACACAGCACAATAAATTTAGGAAGGGCTGGCATCTGAATTACTCCTATAATGAGTGGAAGAGAAAAAGTACAAACAAGAATTCCCCATGTCATAGCAACACTTCCTACAGTATAATTAAAAGAATGATCTCTGAAATGTAGTTCCTCATCATACAAAGTTATGAGGAAAAATTTGAAAGTTTAGCTATACTATTGTTTTGTCTGATGCTGAGAAAATTGAGGAAATTATTGAGAACTGAAATGTATGCCTGTCCTCAGAAAGATCATGCCATCAAACAAGTTCCAAACTGAATGGTTCACTTATAGTTGAAGAATGCTCTTGGGTCTTCCGGGACACTCTGAGTTATTTCAGTAGATCCTTTGAGGCTGATAAAGAATTTAAAGTACAGTCACCAAACTTCACTACAGCAAGGTCCTTTGATGCAAACTGCAGGTCAAGGGAAATGATCTTCCCCCTCTACTCAGCTCTGGTAAGACCATACCTAGAGTCCTGTGTCCAGTTCTAGGATCCTCAGTACAAAAGACGTATGGAGCTACTGGAGAGAGTTCAGCAAAGGGCCACAAAGATGATTATGGGACTGGAGCATCTCTTATATGAGGAAAGGCTGAGAGAGTTGGAAATGTTTAGCCTGGACAAGATAAGGCTCAGGCAGGGTTCTTATCAATGTATGTAAGTACCTGAAGAGAGGGTGTAAAGAGTTACCTGAAATGCCTGCTTGCTCAGAATCCAAATAAGCTTTGCTAATGTTCAAAACAATGAGTTGACCACTCAAAAATCACAAAAATTAGAACAAAATCTACTAATTTGGGGTAAATATTTCTGTTACCCTTGAATATTTTCAGATTTATCTTTAAATTCATAAAAAGTGTTTTGGGGTGGCTTTTTTATTTTTGTTTTTATACAAATAAAGAATTCTAAGTAGCCCAAGTTCAGGAGCTAAATATTTAAGGGGAAGAAAGACCCTCAAACCCAAAGAAACAGCCTATGTCTCATGAATTTTCAGTATGAAATAGAAGGAGATTCCTCTCTCCAAATACGATAAGTTCAGTTTTAGATCTCTGTTCAGATGCAAATTTTGTGCTTTTATCTCACCTCTGCTTTCTTGTAGTACAGATGTTTAATTTGTTCTTAATTATCTAGCATGGCTCAGGTCAAGCTGTAATGTGTGATGTGGAATAAGTCTAAGCAACACAGTAGAACAATGACAAATTCAAGCGGATATGAACAAGGAGAACATCAGCCCTCATTTACCTACCAGCCCTAGTCTGTCCTTTTACTACAATCTAACAACCTCTAATAGACTGGATGTTAGTCTCTCACACACACACTCACACGCACTCACACAAAAAAAAAGCATACGGGACAAATACACTAGTCAAACCATATACCTGTAGATTTATTCAATGCTTTCTCCTTGTGATGTCCCAGATTTCTTCCTCACATTCTGGTATTATTTAGTTACAAGATTTTGGGGATACAGTTTATATGGCAAATACTATATAAAGCAAGAGGTGTTTTGCATTAAGTGAAAACACTGATGATAGAATACGTTATCTATGAATAGAACTCTATTATGAGCCACAAGAAAATCCACATCAGAGAAAGACAGAGAGAATATAAATGGCTCGTTGCACAAAATGTGTTCTCAGAACTTGTGCTTATTAGGTATAGGATAATTTAACAATAAAACCATAGGAAAACAGGTAACATAAATTGTGTGGCTTACACAAATATATATTTATTGCTTTAAATTATCATTTTATGAACAATAGAGTCTTGAAGCAAAAAAAAATTATTTGATATGCCGTTATCTCTGGATTTAATCCACCTGAAATGTGTGAGTTCTGCTCACCTTTATAGCAGATAGACACACTTGAGAGAACTTGGAGGATAAAGCAAAACAAAGAGAAGTATCAGAATTACACAGATAAATAGGAATCATTTGAATAAGTGTAAATTAATGGGCATGGGCTACAAGTAATAAAAGCATAACTGAACATTATATTTATCATTCCATAAAAGGAGCATTTCCTGTCACCAACAGCACCCCAATATCTAAGTCACTAGAAACTAGACTAGAAAAACACTGAAGAACAGAGAAGAAATAAAAACATTCAGAATATAAAGAACCATCCTGAACAAACCAGGGAGCCATTCTGAGGTATTTTTACATGTCCTTCAAACTTTTAGCCTTGCTGCTTTGAGAAGTATTCCTTCATCTTACTCATGCGTCAGTTGCGTTAGTTGCTTATTACAAGATTACTTGATGAGAACATTGCATCTAGGATCAGACAGAAAGCAACAAAATAGAGAGGCACTCTGAGCAAAAATTGTAAGATTCAATATCAGTGAAGCAAGTTTGCCACCTCTGCCATTATTTAGGCTGAGAAAGACTCTGTGTTCCTGGAGAATGTAAGTTTCAGAGGCAGGAAGTGGGAAGGAGGTGGGGCTTCGATAGTATAAACAATGCTACAATTAATATGTTGATGCTTTACTGGGTAGGCCTTTATCCCTCAAATGACCTCAGAGAGGAGGAAGGATTGAGCAAGAGACAATGTGGGAGGACACAAACACAATACCTTTCTCACAAAATTCTCCAAAGCCCTTGTAAACAAATAATTAAATTACAAGCCTCCTAAGAGGGAGACACCTAATAACTACTATGCTCAGCTTTCAGAAATTTAGGGCAAAATTGTCAAACCTTTCTACTTATTGTAGGAACCTCCAACAGGGCTTAAAGAACCAGAGATCCCAGGCCAAACAGCAAGCTGTTGAAGAACCTAGAAGTGTTGGTAAATGTCATGGCACACTGCCTCTGATGCCTCAAAGGTCCATGACTTACATGTTTATACCATATGCTTTTACTCTCATTTAATTTTCTATTCCATAATTGGGGAAACATTTTACTCTCATTTAAAACATACCATTATAATTATCAACTCATTTTTAATACATTACAGCAATGTGCTGAGCATATAAATGTCAAGTACTAGGTGAGCCAAATTCACTAATATAAAAAATAAAACAAAGTCACCTGAATCTAGAACCTTCAAAACATTTTAATTTCTTTAAGTTCTGTATATTTAACCAATTTTCTTCCTGATCTATCAAACACAGCATGAATTTTACATTTTACAACTCTAGTTCCTGTGTGTCAAAGCAGCAGTAAGTAAAATCTGTAACAGTCTCTTAACAGAGCTGCCTACGGTAGATGCTTAGTTTCCATAAAGTATCATTATGTCACTGGATGGAGAGGGTGGCTTTCAGAGAAACAGATTCAGCAGAGTCCTATTTAAACACTCTGAGAAGATAACTCAGCACAGTTAAGTTCCTGTTCTAAATCAATCTCTTCATCAGCTATAGCGTCAAGGGACACTAAGCTCCTAATTTAGGCAACTGTGAGGTCTGTTACACTAGGCAATACTGATGTTGCCTTATAGGATCAGTTTAGGATAAGCACAGCTACATAGCTAACCAGTAGTTCTGATGGGCAATGAAAACCACAACAGTATCCACCTGGAAGTGCTCCTGGGTTCTTCTTACTGAGTTAAGGAATGCAGCTGTGTTGAGGCACTTCGTAAGCCTTGGTCATGCATTACTATCAGTCAGTTTTCTTAACAGATGATTCAATGATATGGTCAGGAAGCTGTGAGTTGTTTTTCAATATAGGTGAGGACAAAACCAGGAACACCTGAAAATCCATTGTGAAACAAAGAGAAGATAGAATGTAGGCCAGGTTCTGACTGAGGGAGTCATGTAAAATAGTTTTAAACAAGGTTAAGGATTTCACAAGCACTTTCTGCTGGTAGTATGTACCCTTTTGGATTTACAGCTTCTTAAGCACTTATTTTGCAGTGCATCCTGCTCATTACACTTATGAAGAGATAAAGAATGCAAGAACAAGTCCATAAGTCTTAACTCTGTTATGAAAAGAAGAATTTGGATTTATAGGGCTATTCTTTTAAAACAAGGAAATATGTTAAATATGTGAACTGTCTGGACAACAACCAATCTGAATCTTCTTTTTCAAGACTGAGCTCACCAGAGGTGCAACGGAGCATCTCTTTCTCTTTTTTCCTTCCCTTCTCAGATTCCACTGCTTGAGTCATTCATTGTATGGAATTTTCCTACTGTTTGCTCTAGTTTAAGGTTGACATCTGCTAGCTTCATGCTTTATCCCCATAGCTATGTCAGTTATTGATGGTCTAAAGCAATTCTTTTTAACTGTGCCATAAATTCATCAGCAGGATATCATTTCAGCTTTCTTTTCTTTCCCTGTTGTGCTGTTCAGAATATCCATGCTCAACACTCCATCATGAAATTGCCAAAGGAGTTTCAGCTTCTCCCTTCCTTCAGCTAGTATGTTTATGTTAATGTGTGCAAGACTTCGGGACAGCAGAGGAGTTCTCACAGGAAGCTAACCAGCCAAAAAGAGTATCAATGCAATCATCTAACAAGATGCTGAAGAATGAGTTAGGAAGTAATAGCACGAAGTGAAAAGGAGACAGATAACAGGGGCTTGGACAATCAATGCAGGGACAGGGTCAGCAAATTTCTTCAGCACTGACAGCAAGACTCAGCAAATGAACTGGAACCTCTTGTGTGTGTATGTCAAAGCCCCTTCAGCTGACAGTAAACAGAGCTTCTCTGGAAATAAGTTAAACAGGTTACTAATGTTGATGCTACTAGACAAGAAACTGATAGGGAAGTCTTATCCCTTCATATATTTAGCTATCTACCACAATAAGCAATAGAAATCTTGCTCGGTCACTTCCAGCAGGGCAAACTCCTTGCATTAGTCTCCTTTTTTTTAATTCTGCATCTGAGACCGTCCTAAGAATAATTTCATGGTAGAACTGGGTTAACAGTTCAGCAGATGTTGGTTCTTATTTATTATCCCTGAGTTATTCATAAAACAAATTTTTTTCTGAAACATAACCTCATCCTGCATCAAAACTTCCAACCCTCTTTAATAGGGATTTTCTTGCAGTTTTATTCTAGGTTGTGTTCCTCACCCTGTGTTTAAATAGTTTTCTCTAACAACTTTTTAATTTGTGGTGGGGTTTTTTTCAGAGCACAAATTTCACGTTTACTTCTTCACGGGGAAACATATAGCCAAGTTTAAGGTGGCAAATAGCTTCCTAAATCTATGAGCCTAAGCCACGTCTTAGGCACTGAGGTCAGATGTGTGTATGTCTGTGTATTGTTGGACCTTCACTCTTGTGAAATTAAGGAGGCTTGTTTTCCATTATTAGACTCAAAACTTCCATTACGATCAAGGTGTAACAGCATAAAAGACCAGAAATTTTGGCCAGTGATGCCTTTGACTTTATTTTACATAGAACCATATGTTCAGCAGCAGCGTTTCTAACAGGCTGTTCTTTGCATCTTGACTACTCAGAAGCACTGTTATTGAAACATATTACAAATGAAGTGGTGGAACAGGGAGCTGGCATCTTTATTTCACTGTCACCTTTGGGAGCAAAGGAACAAATTAATACTGACAGGCATTGTGGATTTTAAGACAGGACAGTCCTACATTAATTTGTGTACTGAAAACTCAGTAATGTTGTTTAGCCATATGAACAGCAAAACTGTGGTGACATCTCTCATTCACTTGAGAAAGATGTGTCTAATAGCTGAAGGCTCTCTGTGTCCCTGTACAACTCTTAAGCAACTCAGTTTAATAGCATTAGGCTGAGCTACTTTTTGTTTGTGCCGTGTCTGTTTTCAGGGTAAGCAAAGCACTTTGCTAACATGTCTGTGAGACTAAAAAGCCACAAAAAAATTTGGAAACTAAAAGCAATACAAAGTTTTTATCGTGACATGTTTGGAATGACCATAGTTCTCTGCAAGTTATGCAAATTGTCCCAAGCACCTCTAATGTATTATTTCCCATAGCACAGATTTCTATAGTTAATTAATGTGTAAAAATGTTTTGGTTTGGGTTTTGTTTTTTGTTTTTTTTTTTTTTAAATGTACCACACAAGTTAGATGTTTCATTGTCATTAGAATAACTAAGCCTCAGAGCATGCCAGGAAGGTCAGGTGATACCACTAATCCTAAGCAGCAGCTGTGAGAGAGAAGCAACATACAGAAGACAGACTATTTATCAATCAAAGTTATAGAGGCAGGCAACAGCAGAAAGAAAAATATAACATAATTGTCCTGGATCCATGAACTCACTTGCTGTAATTTATTTATTAGTTATTTTTTATGAACAATACAATTCTCATATGGTGGAATTTCTAAAATTACATGCTAGGGAGATTTTGTTTACATTTCTTTAGAATCTCTTACACTGAAAGCCAGACTGGGAAAAAAAAAAATCAAGTAATGGCTTTCATAATTTCTGGAAGATCTCTTAGATTGTGACCGGCATGTGATTCCTCTTGGCCTCTATCAGGCCTGAATTTTCACAAGTATTTATCTCTTTGTTCCCCATGAGTATGAACTATCTTGGGTTTTTATGTTCCTATGCTCCAGGCTATGTAGATCCCAGAGTTTACTTCCAAAGATAATTCTAGAAAGGACATATGAGACGTGACCACTGTCCCTGGGACTCCACACTGAGCTACAGGCTGTTTAAAAAGGAGAATCTTGAACAGAAAGAAACCAGCAGAGTAAGGCAAAATAAACTCAAAGTCCTCTTTAATATTAGGAGATTGTATCACATTTCCTGAACTTGGATGTCGCTTTAGGAAATGTTATACAGTGCAGGATTAAGCCAAAGAAATCCCTCACTGTGAATAAATGCTGAGATCAACTGCCAACAAGATTCAAAGAACTATTACACATGAAGAAAGAGAATGAACAGCAATTCCAGTGAAGGTGAGAACTACCACAACAGTTAGCTTCCAGGTATTATTATCACCAGTTGTAGGATAGCAAAAAGCATTGTTCTTTTCTTGCAGATTTCCTGTGTGCAGTCAGAGCATACTAGTTAAATAGTAACATATTACCACTGGCTTTCAATAAGATAATAGTAGAATTTAATTCCTGCTTATTACTGTATGTATTCCAGCACCATTAACACTAAGAAGAACTAAAGCTGAAACCACAACACTGCAATTAAAATAAAAGCTCTCTTGGCTTACAACAATTTTTCCACAAAAGCGAAGGTTTTAGAAGAGTAGTTCCCATACACAAGTCACCACAGAAGTTTTTCCTGTTATGTTTTTCTATCTGTACATAATTAAGAATATAAAAACAATAAAACTGATTCCAGTCCTCTGTAAAATGTTCATTTTCTTTCTCCTCAAACTCTGAGCATCTCTGGGGACAAGAAAGGAAAGGAAAGAGTAGGATAATAAGAGGAAGAAATGGTCTTGTCCCTCTTTAGGAAAAGACTATCCACATATTGGCACCGTGTCATTCCTGACCAAATATCAGAAGCTAATTTGCATTAGTTGAAAGCTGTGGGAAACCTATAAACCTAAAATGGAAGGGAACAATTGTGTCCCCACGCAACTGATTTCACAGTCAATGATATCATATGCACTACATGTGTTGTTACGCAGAGTTATATAAAGAAACACTGAAATGTTAGTTTTGGGGACCACTGGAGTTGCACTATAGTGATCTAAGAGAAGTTTATGAAGACGGGTTTATATGCCTAACAGTTTTTCTGTTTTCCTCTATCAGTACCAACACACAAGATGTTCATGGGCCTGCAGCACATGACTAATGAGGATTGTCAAGCAAAGAGAAGGTTGAATAGCAATCTAACAGCAGCCTATGTGACAGGGAGCAAAAAAAGGCAGGGGCCAAACCCTTCTTGGTAACAGCAGCTGACAAAACAAGGGGCTACAGCATCAAATGATCATTTGGGAGGTTCAGGTTGAACATTAGGAAAAAAAACTTTTTTCACTAGGAGGTTACCACAACACTGTAACTGGTACCTAAAAATACAGTGGAGTCTCTGTCCTGGGAGGCTTTCAAG
Organism: Nyctibius grandis; assembly: GCF_013368605.1. Taxonomy (NCBI): domain Eukaryota; kingdom Metazoa; phylum Chordata; class Aves; order Nyctibiiformes; family Nyctibiidae; genus Nyctibius; species Nyctibius grandis. The sequence continues at coordinate 73,971,967 of NC_090662.1, read as the reverse complement.
ACTGAGCTAGACAAAGCCAAAACAATGTGGTCTATTGCTGGCAATAGTCCAGCTTCAAGTGATAGGTTAGACAGAGACCTCCAGAGGACCCTTCCACATATCTATGGCTTAAAAATGTGAAGATAATGTTATAATTGTAAAAATATTAATATATTTAAACTCATCTTTTGCACACATTTCTTTGAATATTACAGAATCTGCTGAGAACCTTTTTTTTCAGTTACCTGTGATGCTCTTCATGAACATACCAAAATGTAAACACTTCAGCATTCTGTGGAATGTCCCTCCCATTTTAAGTGTATTTAAGTCCCACTGCTCTGAAGTAAAACAGAACAGGCTTTTGTTATTTGGTCAGAAGTTAGATGATGATATATATAAGTTCTTTCCCTAAAGACAGATATGTACATTTGTCCTTCTTAAGGTACTATCCTACTCATTTCTATACATATATGTGTGTATACATACATACATATGTACAGATAGATTTTGTCCCACACAGCCACCTTTTTGTCCCCAGAGATGTTCAGAATTTTGTGAGGTAAAAAAACCCCAAATTTTACAAGGGACTGGGAGCAATTTGTTATTTGAGTACTGCAGTGTTTATGTATGCAGAAATGACATGGAACGATGAAAACCAGATTCGTCTGGATTTCTATTAAAACTCCTGCATTCTTGTGTGTGGAGGGAGTAACCCTGCACAGCAGTAACAAACAGCCTTCATTCAGTATTTACATGTGAAGACATAGGCAATCTTCTTGATAATGTAAGGTCTAAGAGGAGTCACTGTGCATGTTGACACCCAGGCCATGGGGGTGAGAAATAGCAGTCCGACCCAGGAACTAACTGGCCACCAGAATGTGGAACAACATTAATTCCACTCTATCCCACAGCAAGGGCAACCTTTAAAGAGACAGAAAGCAGAATCCTTGCAAAAAAGCCATCATTTCAGCTGACTGCAGCATATACATCACACATGCTCTTAATAATAATTTAAGAAAATGAAACAAACCCTCATGCATTTTCTTGTAAGCTTTACCAATGAAGCAGGAAAGACAGGAGTATACATTATTAACCAGAGTCCTGCACTCCGGAGTATATTATTGTGACCGGAGTCCTGCACTCAGGGTGATTCAATTGTGACCTAGTAAATCCACCTGTGAAGCAGATAAGATTGGAACTCCAGAAGAATTCCAACTTGAAAGAAGAAATCTGATAGAGAAAAGTGCTCCAGGGTTGTTTAAAGTTTATCTACTGGCAGAAAAGCCTAAGGGAAAAGAGTGAGAATCAGTTACATGAGAGAGCAGCAGAAGAAAAGGAAGACAAGAAGGCTGAAATGCACTGTACCTTTTCTGCTGGAGTAAGTAGATTTCATCCAGATGTTTATCCCAGGATTTTTTGCCTTGCAACTTCTGACTCAGTCCATTCCAGATCCGGAAATAGAAGGGCTTGCTATCCCCAAATAAAGGTACCCCCATAGCACGTCACCTTTTCTGTCTTGCCCAGCTGCCTGAAAGCCAGCAATCCCGACTTTGAAAATCAAAGTCAGGGAAAGCTCACTACAGGTCACCACTCCTCCGCCCCTGGTCTGTTACTTACAGAGAAGACTGTCCGTCAGCTGCATCAGCTGATTAAAGTACAAGTAAAAACACAAAATAAAATCACTTGTCCCTAGCAGACCATACCTCAAGACTCATCAAGTACTTAGCTTCCAAAATAGCCCAACCCAAAGGTGTGTCTGATTTAGAAGTAGCTCGGCAGCAGCCTTACCCCTCACAAAGACCCTATACAGCACTGAAGAATTCGTACAACATCAATGTCCTAGGCTTCTACTATTTTGTTTCTGAAGTCTAGAATTTAGAAGTAATAATCCTCCTTATCTCTGAGTTCCTCTGGAAAGCAGCATCTAAGCAATTTTGAAATAGACAGCTGAACAAGTCAGGCAAAACACCTTTCAGGTGAGTGAACGTGAGAACGTGCCCTAAAAGACACTGAGCTCTGGGAAGGTAGTCTAGAGGAGGACACACCTCCCACCCCAACAGTCTGCAAATCCCATTAAAGAAATTATCATTATAGACTCCACCTTCTCTGTGTCAAACAGTCACTTCACAAGTTGGAAGAAGAGTTTATGTAGATTAATGTATAAACTTTGCATATTTAATTTTCCTCTAATGTTCTACAATCTCTCATTGTTTCTTCAATTTTCTTCCAGAAAAGCTTATTTAGGAAAGGGATGAAATTTTCTATTTAACAAAAACTAGTTTTCAGTACAGAAAAACATCATCAAGGTCATGGGGGCAGTGTCTGCAAAGCAGTAGACAAAATATCAAAATGAAGAGAGGAGACATCCCTTTACTTGTGAAGAAGCTGGAAGCTATGTGGGAGAAAAAAAAAAGAAAATAATAAAAAAGCTCCTAGTTTCTAATCTTCTTTCCCTAAAGACTTGTCCTAATATTGTTGCGTCTTGAATTAACAGAAGTATCCCTTCATTCTTACTCCTGCTGTAGTTGAAAAGGATTGTGTTCAGGGTGACTAGACCTAGGCAGAATCAGTAGATAAGGTAGAAAAGTACGTAAAGCAATAGGGCTGAGTCATCTCTTTGAAATTCCTGGTTTATTTAGAGGTTACTTAGGCTTACGAAACCAGGATTCACATCCAAAATTCTGTAAACTCATTATGCATCTTATCCTATAAAAATGTAAATCACGACACAGAAAAAAACAATGCTTTAAGGCAAACTTGAGGAGTCGTATCCTAAAATGTAAGATTCACTGAGCTGTGCACTTCTAGGAGGAAGCTTTAATTTAAACTGTCATAATGGGAAAATTTATTACTTGCTACTTTGAGAGGTTAGAGCATAACACCAGCCAGATGTCATGAGCAAAATGTGAGGGTTTTTTAACAATATCAATAATGTATCCTTCCCAACATTCTTGAGGGGGTGAAGCAACTCCACTCAAAGTTGAGAAAGATGTTTAGACACTGAAGTGTTAAGTGCCTGTGATAGACAAACACAACCTCTATTTTCCTGGGCTGTTTGCCCAAGCAGAGAACACTTTCTACTGTCTCTCTGAGGAGTAAAAGCCCTAGAAGACTGGTATCAGCAGGACAAGCAAGCAGTGACACATTCCTCCCTCATCTGGGCAGCAGTGCTACTGCCACCCAGACAGCAGCTCTAAGGTACAAGAAGTGAATAACAGTCAGACAGCAGGTTGAGGAGAGAGTTCTCAGCTAGCCATGAAGGCACCAGCTGCAGCAACCAGGGCAGTTCAAACAACTGCCAACCAGTATCTCAAGTGGACTTCCCACATTGTCGTGGGAGGCTCATTAGAGCTCTCATTATAGATTCAGATTGCAGTAAATCTGACTCAATGATTATCCTTTATCCACTTGTATGGAAATAAAGTTTTAATACTGCAAAAGAGTATTTTCTTGTAATTCATGATAGAGGTCATTTTCAAAGGTAATAGAATACAGAGTTGAAAGATGGATGAAATATGTATGAATATTGCATGGACCAAAGCCTCTTTATTAGATCATGGCCATACCTCTTAAGCACTGCTGGACTTTCAGTCTAGCAGGAGGCTGTAAACAGTGTTTCAAAAACTAAGGACTTGATAAGGCCTAGTAGTTGAGGGGTGGACTGTAAATCTCTACAGTTTTGCTGTATGTGGTTTCCCTTCCACAGCTCCCTAGTCATAGTGTGACTCTGGCTCTTAGGCCTCATTCTCAAGGCCTACATTTAGTTCCTGACACTATTCTAGCTCTATCAGTTTCTTGTTGCAGGTTGCTACTGCAAATAGGGTCTTTATTCTGGCTGCCAGTGATGCCCTTTCCTGGTGTGTGTCTTGACTTCTCTTGTTTCTGACTTGGGCTGATTCTGACTGACCCGATTCCTGGAATCTCTTGATTCCAGCTTGGCCCTACCTAACAAATATGACAGCTGATGTCAAAATCTCCTTACACACAATTTCCCTCTTATGTTCATAGGCCGTGAGTAGCAAAGTAAGCATGAAGAAATACAAAGCACAACCTGGCCAAATGTGTTCCTTACACCACAGTGTCTAACAGCGGAAAAATGAGGAGTGGATTAGCAATGATAGGACAATGTTGGTTCTGTGCAGTTCAGTCACCCAATGGTTCTAGGGGATCTATCAATATTGCATATGGCATAGTTAGGATGTGCTGCCTTTTGTAGAGCTGTAGAAACTGTCTAAGAAAGACAATATGTGGAAATACTTCAGCAACAACCAAGGAATTCCTGTTTTCACATAACCTGCTACAAACAGAAGGGAACAAGAAAGCCACTTTTGCCACTGGGGATTGTAATCTTGCCAGAGACACTACTCTATAATTTTTTATAGTGCATTGCATTTCTTTTAGGTCAGCCTAGATTTAAAAAAAAAATAGCATAAATCTGAATAACTGAGTATGAATGAACTGACTTTTGGTGACCCTGGAACTTAAGTTAGCCTTTTCCAGCAACATGCCTGAAAAGGAAAAATTATTACAGAAAAATTATTACTGAAAAATTATAAGAAAAGACTACAGGAAAATTTTCTACATAGTCTCCAGTTTTCTTTTCATCCCAGCCACCTCTTCAATTCCTTCTTTCTTTCAAACATAAATCAAAATGGCTATTATCTGGCCTATTAGAAAAGTAATTTCAGTGCTAACATAGAGACAGACATAATTTGCACAGTACATGGCATGGATTCCTTTCCTTCTGAATGGCCCTGACCCTTACATTCCACGTTCTCACAAAACTCCTGTTAACCTTCCTGGAAATTTAGAGTGCTAAAGGTATGTAGGATTGAATCCAATGTGCTTATCTGGTGATGAATCAGGATGGGAGTGCATGTTTTTTTTTTCTCTGTTTTTCTTTTACAGTTTCTTTAGAGGAAGGAAAATTGCAAGAGCTGGGTGATATTTTAAAGTTACTACAAAGATATAAGTGTAATTCTAGTCTTTCACAAAATCCATGAGAATGTGAACTCTGATTAGCAGGAAATGGAGAAGATAAAAGGCATTGTAAAAGTAAGGAAGCCTGTTGAACCTAGAGGGGAAGCAATATTAGCTGCGCATGGTAGAAGTCCCCCATTTTTATCTTCGGAAAAGATTTTAAAGGTTTCTGTTAAGCACAGAAAAGTATGTAATGAATGGTATCAGGAAAACTTACCTGAAGTGGCTTTTGAAGAGAAAGGAAAGAAAGGGAAGTCAACTTATTTATTATGATGAATTGAAATTCTCTTCTATATTCACCTTCCAAATTTGCCCCCCAAATCTGTGTTAAGCATCTGGCAGACAAATAAAGTAGCACAACTTGATGCTTCAGAGCATTGTATAGCCATTGAGTAGCCAAGTTGTCTTGGCTAGCCTATAGCCAACCCAAGTTGTCTATGTCAGAGGTAAGTATTGCCCCAACCCTTCTGCTTCGACAAATTTCAGCACAAAGATTTGCCTTTGTGGGCAAAGGGACAGCATCAGAGCCACAGACTGCCAGGACATTTCAGAAGCTCTTACTCTTCCACTGCATATTTCTCTCCCTGTCTTGTTCCATATATTCTTTCTGAATCATGTATATGCTCAAACCTTAAAAATAAAACTACATTTTCTATTTTTTGCTCCAATTCACAAAAATCTTTCAGCTTATCTCTCACAAAAATTTACACTTAAAAAATTCCCACTTCAGAAACCACAAGAGAAATTCTGTCATTTCAAAAATGGCAAAAACAAAGTGCATGAATTCCATACCCAAGTATAGGCTACCATCTTAAGAGCAAGAGTGGAAGTGCAGCCTACGACCAGACTTCAGTCTTTCAGCGTCGCCCCTGTACATTTCTGTTTGTATTGCAATTCTTTGTCTGAAATAGCAGCATCTAATAAAAGCTCTAAAGATGTGACTTGTGAGAGAAAAGAATGAGAGAAGCAGAAGCACAGGAAAAAGCAGTGAAAAATAACAGTTTCTGAGTACAGACAGAACACAGAACTGAAAGACAAGAACTCGCCAAGTCAGCAGTAAGCAGTGATGTAGTTTCTCCATGTGTATAATGGATAATCTTCCATCTGAGAAGGCTGTACTAATGATTAGCCAACAACTGCTTGACGTATTACAGATATGTTAGTGAATCCTCTTGGACTGTGATATTTCCAGTCGTTCAAGTTATACTATCTTACTTGTGTAGCACAGGAAAAAAAAGCTGTGGATGATTATATGCAAATGCACAGTATTATGTACACTTTCATATCACACAACTGAATGGTGATATATATATCCAAAACTAAGTAACAAAGGAAAATAACTAGATATTCCAGAAGAAGCATACTAGTAGTGTTATCTCCACCAGTCTTGAGCAACTCTTATCTTCACAAGATCTCATCTACAGGGTAAACAGGAGTTACTTCACCACCAGTAAATCACAGATAACTCAGAAACAGAAGTAATTTAACAATGCATTATAAACCATATCAGGGCAGTGTCCTTTAAGGATCTACTATATGTTATGCAACTAATCCTGATGTGTAGTTCTGTGAATCCGTCTCCTGGCCTGAAGGAGTGTGAAAGGCTGGAGGCAAGCTTGTTTTAAATAAAACATTACACTGAATTATCTGAATTAATAGAATGTGTTTGTTGTGTGTGAATATGTGTGTGTAGTAAGCCTAGTTATGAAGAGAAAATGGAGTGAGTCTCCACTTCTTGACTTGGAGTAGCAGAAGCAAGGCCAACTACTTGTGGTGAAGAATGGCAGCAGAGACACAGACTCCTTTGAAAGATGCATTCCCAAGGTCCTGGTGAGTTGGATGAAGGATCAGCAATAGTTCCATTGGCTGTTACAGAAAATCCTGGTGCAGCAGCACAAAGATCACTAGACTTCATAAAACTGACTCCACCAACAGTTGCAGCAGATGCTGTAGCATTTCCAGGAAAAGCCAAAAGAGACAATAGCAAGAACTGAAGACCCCTGGTAAGTGCAGATATATTGGCAACTTAAAGGAGAGCTTTTAGTGAAACTGAATCACCAAGAAACTTCCTAATTCATAAGTAACCTTGAATGAGTGGGTCAGTAGGATTCTACCTCACTGGTGAAGCCCATGCAAGTGTCCTGGATGTTTTCCTACTGTTGTGATTTGAGCTATTAGCTTAAGTCAGAAAGCTTTCTGCTGGTGAGTTGTGAAGCTTACTGTTGGTCTAGGTAAGAGACTAATCCCCCAGCCTTGTGTTGAGGGACAGTGTCTCAGGGACTCATGTACTCAATAAAAGCAGAAGCATGTTCCTTTGGAAAAGACGGAATGAGAGAATATGAAATAGATATTCTAGTCCTGCACATAGGGAACATAGGTAGTGTGTCCTAACATAAAAATAGGTAATGTAGAAAAAGTAGAAAAGAGCTTGGAACCTCATCTGGACTGTAGACTAGCATAAAAATTGTGACAGTAGGATTTGAAGCTATAAGATATTGAAATCAAGCCATGAGAACCTTCTCATTTGGATTTTCTCAAAGGAGGTCTGCGATTTCAAGATAGCCCAGGGTGTTGCTAGGAATCTAAACCAGCTTGTAACACAGTGGGAGAAAGCATTAGCAAAAAAGAGCACCTCACTAATTAGTTTTACTGGTCAGGAGTGCCATAAAAAATACCTAAGTCTTTAATTCAGTAACGGTAAAGTTCTCTGTGTGAGTCTTGGAATTTCTAGACCCTGCTTTATTAGCAGAAGTTCTCCTTCTGTCTCCTAAAGATACACAAAAGGGTGAAAGTACATATCTGGGATGCATCCATGGGAATGTTAACCCCCAAATCTGTGGCTAGCAACATTTTCACAGTTTGGAAAAAGGAATAAGTTTGTGTGACAGCTGCTTTGTGTTCATGCCTTACAGTGTTGAATTAAGACTGGGTGTGAGTACGCTGACTCCCAATTTCATAGCTGGCATCAGGCTTTAAAGATTCTCAGAAACCTCTGAAAAATTAATCCATCCTGATTTGAGTTTTTTAAGTCTTAGCCTGTAGTAATTGTGCTACTATGTCAGGATAGCAGAAGGAAATCAAACTTCGGTTGCGACTGATTTATTTGTGTGACAACAGGTGACACCACTTAGTACTTGGAACACACAGCTCTGAGTTATGTTGTTGTCTAAAACATTATTAGGGAGCTCCTGAATATATGTTTTGGTGGAAGAGGAAGAATTTTGAAGGCAACTGCTGATGACAAGGGTTTGGCTTTGGTCCTGGCTAACATGGGAAATTTGGGCCCTGCTTAATGTTTGTCTTTAAGAACATTGCTTGCTGATGGTTTGGTAGAGACATTCAACTGTACATGACAGATTACAGGGAATGCTACAAACCTCTGTTACCTGTGAAATCCCAGAGTACTGAGTGTGCTAAAAGGTTTTAATGGCCCTGACCAGTCTCACTTGGGGTGTCCACCCACACACTCATCACCTCAAAACCTGTCCAGCCTCTCAGGTTTCCTAGGGCTAGTTTGGATCCTTCCCCATGCCCTGCTCTGCCCTGCTCTGCCCCCAAAGATTGTCAGGGATAGAGTGAATTTCTGCCCCACTCATCCTCCCTTGCCTCTAAAGACCATCCAGCCTTTAGGGACCTCATAAGCAGCCTGAGCTCTGCTACCAGCCCCAAGTCTCGCATGCTTTCTCTCTTTCTCAGTACCCTGTACTTGGCTCTGTGTCCCCTGAAATAGTCCTATGAAAACCCACAAAAATTAAACCACTCTACAAACAGCCCTTTCTGACCCCAGATCCCTGTAAGTTGTGAGGGTACATGTTGGTGGAGGGGACACTATTTTAGGTTCCTGAGTGCACTAATGGGCTTTGATGGCCCTGACCAGTCTAACCCAGAGCCTTCACAAACACACACACACATATATATACACACCTGTACACCCCGCCTATGAGCATAGGAACACCATTTAAGATCTGTATTGGGCCTTCTGTTCCTGCCTGAGCTATTTTGTAGGAGCATAAATTTTTAGCTCAGTTACAGCTACGCTTGTATTTGGCCATGGACTCCAATGATCTGGACCCTGACCTGCTGACTGACTTCTAGCTTGACTTCAAACTTGCCTTGTCAATATGGTCTTATCTAGTAACAAGTGGACCTTGGTTACCATCACTGGACATCATTCTGATCAATGGATTTACTTCCTAGCTTGATCTGAGACCTGCCTCATCACCACAAAATTGCCTGATGTAGACTCTTTCTTGAAGCTGGCTACCATCTCCAGGTCTGCCTACTCACCTTGCCCAAGTACTGTGGGGCTGTACTCTAGCTGATGAAGCCCCTGGACTGTCTGGTGCGAAGTCATGCTCACTTCCTATCCCTTCGGGCACAGCCAGCCCTTGCTGCTTCCTAACATTTCCCTCACAATTTAAGAGTTCCTTTAAATACCTCTGCACTTACTGCTCTTCAAATTGCAGTATCAAAGATTGTCCGAGTGAAGTCTTGACCTGTTCTGAAAGTTTTGGCAGTAGCAAGAGATCATGGGAAGAGGCCAGATCTGACTGGTTGTTCTGCAAAATTAACTTTATCAACCCACTGTTCCTAGTAGTAGTGTTACAGTAGAAACAAATATCTGTACTTACATGAACTTGTTGCTTTCAACAACAGAAAAGAAATAATCACTGAAAAATGGTAGAGTCCACTTACAGTATCTGAAGAGCTGCTTATAGAAATTTCCTGGTAGAGAAGTGACAAAGGAGCCAGTGATTTCTTGCATTAACTATTGGAAGGCCTTCGATTAGGTGAGTATATTAGAGCTTGATCCCAAGCAGACAGAATTTAAAAAGGTCCCCTCTGAAAAAAAGCAGAAAATCTAGAAATGTTCCTCTCAACCAGGTTATCCTGAAGTAGGATATTCATCAAAGGACTTGCCCACAGACAGAGCAAGTATTTGTTTATTAATCGTCTTTGGTTAGCTAATCCAGGGAAGGTTCAGGTTACTGTGTTACTGTGTGAGTAACCCTGTTCTTACTGTGCAGGTATGGTATTACAATAGTTAAGAAAGATACTCAAAGGCTGTAGCGCTCATTGTCCTGAGCTTCTGGGAAAAGAGCTGTTATACACCTCATGGAAAATTTTGTGGCAGAAACTGAAGAGTGCTGTACACACTGGTTCAGGGAGAAGGTAGTGAACTAAACTTTAAATGAAATTTTAACAGCACTGGGAAAGGAAATGACAAACCTCCTGTAAAATTGAACTGATTGTTTTCTATTTAATGCATTTATTAAAGTAACTACTAAAACAAAAATAATTTATTTGTAAATTTAGTTACTTATTAGCAATTAGTTATTTTCCCCTTTATTTCTGCCGGAAAAGTTGGTGGTTGAGATTTTTTTGCTGTTTGGATTTTTGTTTTTCCTCAGATTCTGTTGTTTTCACCTTATTTAATAATGCAGACTTCTTTTTTGTGCCTGCCTTAACACTGTGCTGGATCGGAGTGTTTAATTTCATTATCATTCTTTCACACTTTTTGTAATTTGTTAAGGTTTTCTTCACATTCATATTATCCGATTAGACTTCATCAGCTAATGAATTTTGAGCCTGATTGATATACCATGACACCCAAAGAGCTACAAGAGCTGTATTTGCATTGGTGATTCGTTCCCCTCATCCCCACCAAGAAGTTGAGAGAAGTTTTACTCTATAGCAGAAACAGGTTTGTCATTACAACCACATAATTAAGAACATGACGAATGATCAAAATTAAACATTACCCTCTCTTCCTCCTGAGAATGCTGAATATACCAGAAACCCGTTCCCTAAAACAGACCTGCACTGATTAAATACTGGGTACAGAACAAAAGTTATTCTGAGAAGACAGGTCTGCATGCCCTCATACATACTCCAGGAACTGCCTGGGTTGAGCCAAAGTGACGAAACTGATCTCTCTGGGTCTTTTTTTTTTTTTGCCAGGAACAGTTGAATTTTTCTATTGTGAAGAGTCTCCTGAAGCATATGAAGCATATGTTTGCAGTGACTACTAACTAGGTTCTTAAGGGGAAAGAAGTTCCACTTACTTAGATAACTCTGAATAGGACAGACATCTAGAAACTATTAGAGCAAGTGTTCTACCTTTCTGAGGGTTTCTGAGAATAGAATTTGAAACAGAAATTTACCTTTCCCTTTGCAAGTATGATTCATGACATTTTCCAGGCAGAGGCTCATTTATAGCCTCCCTGAAGCCTCTTACTGTCAGTGGTCATGGACCAAATAATTAAATATGTTTAAATCTTCCTTAAACTACATCTTAATCAAGGATTTTTTTCTTTTGTTGTTTAGATGATCCAAAAAGACATTTTCCTTGAGTGAGCAACAAAAATATCAATCATGCTGCTGAAGGGTAATGCGACACAAAGATCAAAACTTAGCAAAGCACCACAAATTTGATATCAAAATGGCATTAGGACATGACTCAGTAGCAACCTCACTTTTCCCTGATTCATTCCTTATGTCTCAATATGGAGGTGTGGTCACTGTACATCCCCTATCATTAAACACAAGCTCAAAACTCAATGTAATGTCCAGTAATTGAATAATAAACATAAATGCATATTTGATTTTAGTTAGAATCATAGAATTGTTTTGGTTGGAAAGGACCTTTTAGATTATGAAGTCCAAACGTTAACCTAGTACTGCCAAGTCCACCACTAAACCATCTCCCTAAGCACCACGTCTACATGTCTTTTAAATACCTCCAGGGGTGGTGACTCTACCACTTCCCTGGGCAGCCTGTTCCAATGCTTGATAACCCTTTCGCTGAAGAAATTTTTCCTGATATAAAATCTAAACCTCCGCTGGCACAACTTGAGGCCGTTTCCTCTCATCCTATCATTTGCTATTTGGCAGAAGAGGCCCACACTCACCTCACTACAGCCTCCTTCCAGGTAGTTGTAGACAGCGATCAGGTCTCCCCTCAGCCTCCTTTTCTCCAGACTACACAACCCCATTTCCCTCAGACGTTCCTCATAAGACTTGTGCTCTAGACCCTTCACCATCTTCGTTGCCCTTCTTTGGACTCGCTCCAGCACCTCAATGTCAGTATTCGAGGTGCGGCCTCACCAGTGCTGAGTACAGGGGGACGATCACTTCCCTAGTCCTGCTGGCCACACTATTTCTGATACAAGCCAGGATGCTCTTGGCCTTCTTGGCCACCTGGACACACTGCTGGTTCATATTCAGCTGGCTAGATATTCCCAATGGTCTCCATAGTTGGCGTCCTAGTTTTTAACCTACTTATCTACGGAACGCAACAAGAGCTGGTGTAGGGGTGGTATGTATGCTTTGACATTCCTCTTTGCCTTGTGTGTTAATTAGGAGAGACTGACTGCCCTCTACTGGATTGATGAAAGTTCATTCACATTGTTAATGATACCACAAATACATTCAAAGTACAAAGGGCACCTTCAATAAGTTTGCAGATGACACCACAGTGTGGGGAGTGGTTGCTATGCTAGAGGGCAGAGGTGCCATTCAGAGACTACTTGATAAAATGAAGTAACAGGCCAACAGATAGCTCATGGAGTTCAAAAAAGACAAATACCCAATCCTGGGCCTGGAACAGAAAAATCTCAGCATGTCAGTACAGACTAGGGAAAGACTGGCTGAGGACCATCTTTGCAGAAGAGAGTCTGCAAGTTGAACATAAGCCAGCAGTGTGCCCTTGCAACAATGAAGGTCAATCACATGCTAAACTGCATTAGCAATACTGTAGGCAGTACATCAAGAGAAATTATTATTCCCTTTCATTTTAGAGGGGTTACGCTGCATATGAGAGACTGTGTCCGGGGCTGGGCCCCCCAGTGCAGCAGAGATACTGGCAAACTGGAGCATGTCAAGCAGAGGGCTACTAAGATGGACAAAATTGTTTGAGGAGAGACTGAGGGAGCTGGGTTTGTTTATTGTGGAGATAGCTAAAGGGGCTGGGTGGGGAGGGGAAGGCACAGGTTTAATTGCAGTGTCTGCCTACCTTAAACAGGGTCATAGAGAAGTTAGAGACAGACTCTTCTCAGAGGTACCAAGGACAAAAAGCAACAAATTTCAAGCACTGCAGTAAGGATGGTTCAGCAGTGGAGTAGGTTGTCAACAGAGGCTGTTCTCTGAGCTTTTCAAAACTCACTTGAACAAGACTCTGAGCAAGCTGATCTAGTTTTGATATTGGCACTGCTTTGAGCAAGGAGAGAGTACAGCCTTTTTAAAGGCTATGAATCTATAGAAGTGCTTGTAAGAACTAAACATTTGACAACTCTTTAAAATTTATATTTTGTTAATTAACATATGAACTTCCTATATCTGATCATTACCTGTTCACTGATGTTAGTGCATGCTAGAGCTGTACAGCCATCAAAATTACATCACTGTCATCTTCTTCAAGCATTAACCAAAGCAGACACTGGAGGTGAAAAACTATCCAATAAATGTGACTCTGTTGTCCTTCAGGGTTTTTTGTGTGAACCAGCTCTGTTCGTATTTTCAGCATTTGCTGACCTGAATACTGCTTACAAACACACTTCAATTTATGATATAGTCATAAATTTTTATAACTAAATCATCAAATTGTACTTACAAGTAGCAAAGAGCTAAAGCTACTTCTCGTATTTCTGCTGAAAAATAATTTTTAAAGGCTGACTTAGGAAACAAGAGAAAATTCACTTTGTGGTATTAATTTTTTAATTATTTTCTGAACTGAAATGTATGAGGTTTGGAGGATTTTAATTTTGCTAAAGTAAACTTGCAAGATCTCAATTTGCAGGGAAAAAAATAAGAATTTGCCTTTCTTAACACTTAGAAAACTGTCTTCCCAAGATGTACCCTCTACCAAATAATTTTAACCTTGACCTATTTGGAATACATGCACACCAAGGGTACAACCACACTGTAGTCATCATGGTATCTCTGTGTATTAGCTAAAGGATTTTGGATGAGAACCTGCCACCAAGCAGCCACAGCAACTCAGAATTCAGTGTAAACTGATACTGCTGCGACCAACCAAGCTAGCTAATTTAGAGCTAGCTTGGGTATCTCACACCACAGACTGCGGGGTAAACTTGCTTCAGCAAAGACCCTTTTAGCTTTCTCTGCACACAAGAGTCCCCTGTAAACCGTTCTGCTTCTTAATCTGGTATCTCTTGAAACATGTATGATCTTTGCACTTAAGAAACAACTTCCCATGTGCTACTTGTGATTTCAGAGTCAAGTTGGTGGAGGCTCAAAGCCATCATTCTCAAAAAAAATAAAGTAGTAGCATCACATTTTTGGGGGAAGAGACCTCTTGAGGTGCCCAGTGTAACCTCTCACTTAGAGTGAGACCTTCACAAACACTAAATCGGACCAACTGAAGCTCTTAAGTAGATGATTTCCCATTAATATGGCAGGGTAACCAGTATTAGGGCCCAAGTCTTTGCCCATCTTCTGATTTTAAGCCTGTAAGATCAGAGGTCATGTCTCTAGAACTGCTGTAAGAACACTGTATCTGGGTGACCTTCATCCAAACCCTGGGGAAAAGACCACAAAGTATTTTTCCGCCTGAACATCCCCTGTGCACCCACGGCATTTTTCCATAATTTGCCCTTTGCAGTTACCAAGCTTACTGAAAAAGAAATACTAACCAAATACACTTATTCCATTTGGCTTCTCCTGTATGTGGAATTGCCAAAGAAAATTGTTATGCATTAAAGCCTTCTCTGCCTCTTAAGTTCCTTCTGAAGTCAACAATAAATACTGTCTCCCAATCTATTTTCACATGATGACATATACAAACTTTATTTGAAAACTTATTATTTGTATTGCAAACCAGATCATCAGTTTAGTGTTGTGATTCCAGTCTTTAAAAAGCGTAATGTCATCTCTTGTTCTTTTCTTCTTTAGGCTACGTCGGGTTTTTAATCTTTCCTCATTTGGAAATTTCCTTTTCCGAACAGTTTGAAACATTTTCATTTCCACTATTCAGTAACAAAACTCTGACACCATTTTCTTTTTCAGAAATAATGTAATCAGAACTTGGTGTATGGGAAGCATGTACATATAATCAATTTGCTAATGCTTATAAAACCTGTAGGAATTATTTTGCTAAGCTCTTTTCCACAGTTCACAAAACATTGCTGGTTTGCAGACCCATGAGTGCTCTGCAGTTGTTTCATGGACATTTTTAGATCCACAACATTTTCAGTTAAAAGTGCCTTTGAAAAGTTACATTATTGTCAAGGAGAAGTTGAGGACTGATAGTTGCTTATTATTTTTAAAAAAAATGGAAGCAACAATACTGACAATATAAATTTAAACTGTATTACTAAACTTCTCATCTGAAATGGTAGTTCCTTCAGCTACTGCAGCTATGTCTGAAACTACCTATACTGATTTCTTTGCCATGGTATGATGAACAAAACCCTTAGCTGTATTTTTAGTTCACATGCTGCCATACAGTGAGTATTTCATAAAGATATCTTGGTGATGACTCTATGAATTGGGGCAGTCATTTGTCTACTGTTGCTTTTTTGCATTACCTATGGGAGATAAATTTTTAAATAATAAATAGAGAAATTATAAAATGATAATAAATGATAAGATAATTTAACACCACATAATTTAAATGTAGTCAGAGTTTTTCCACAGCTATCTACCCTAGGGGAGTGATAAAGTTTGAAACCTTACCCAAATAAAGAAATTACTGTAAAAAACAGAAGTAACTTACTATAGGGCTAATAAAAGATCATTTTGCAATTTTAAGAATACTTCTCACTACCAGGAAGCAAATATCATTTCTACCATTTTATCTTTTGTGTCCATTCTTTAATATTGCCTATGCTTTGTGTAAGACTATCTTTTCCTATGAAACTATATAAAATATTTTTTATATTAATAGCATATTGATTGTTATGTAGAAACAGCAAACATTCCAAGTCATGACTAGGAAGTCATGGGGAGAAAACTCTAAGAATATACCTTTAGTTATGTCATTTCACATGAAAAGAAGCTCAGAAGGCACTCACATAAGTTACTAAACATAAGGCATTTGAACTTCCCCACCTTTGGAGTTCATCTTCACAAAAAACATTTGTGAATATGCTATCTTTGGAAAGAAGGAACAACAACAACAAAAAAAATCTTCAAAACAACTTGTGCTATTTGTTTCCCAGGGCTAGACTACAAGACACACACAAAGAAACTCAATATGAAGCTGAGCTCAGGTGCTGCAGTGGTTGGCATGGTTCACATTCCAAAACACACAGATCACATTACTAATTGGGCACCACATTATCAAGAGTATTATGGGAAGAATGTACATTCTGGCAACTTCTGTCCTCTGTTGCAATTCTGGGAAAGCATGACAGTATTATGGTACCAGGGAGTACTTCTGCCATAACTACACTTTCAGAACATGTTCACTTGCATTATGAACAGGAAATGTCACTTGTTGTCAGTATCAATGTATTCCCATTTTGGAAGGAATATCTGTAAAAGGGAGGGTCCCAGGTTTAAAAGAGCTTTAGCCAATAGATAAAGAGAAGGTCAAGCACATTACAGAAGATGTAGATAATGCAAAGCATCTAAGATCATATCTTTGCAGCTGCAGCCATTACTTGTCCAGTCTGTCCTGTGACACAGTCCTCTCAGTCCAAATGCTTCACAGTGGGGAGTAAATACTTCTCTCTCCCTCTCCAAGCAACTCTGCTTACACAATTCAAATAATTTACCAAGAAATAACATTGAAATATTCAATTTTGAGTTGACAGGTTTTGTTTGAGCAACCTGAAAGCAAAATAAAAAGCACTCTCAAACTTCTACAGTATTGTGTGACTACCTACGTCAGACACCTTGAAGACTATTTGTAATACTCCCACTTAGCTAGTACACATGCAGATACTACTTAAGTAAAATCTTGGCTCCAAATGAAGCCATTGCTGTTTTGCAACCAACTTCTTTTCAAAGTCAGAATACAGTTATATTTAAAGGGGTAGTGCAACCTCTTACATCTGCCTATTCCATTACAGCAAGTCAGTATTGCAAACCCAGGCTTATAAATACCAAAGGAAGAAACAGTGAGACTGGAAGAGTAAAACTTTCCGAACAGAGAGAAACTGGAATGATATCTATCCCATGGAAAATTCAGAAGTGAAAGTCACTGAGGTTAACATACAGTGTTGCATGGCTATTTAGAAAACACAATTAGAATAATAAGAATGAAATAAGACTCATTTTCTTAATAATTGTATTTAATTGTTTAAACACAGAATTATTTATTTAGTTCTTTTAATACTAAATATTCCTCCTTGCTAATAAGAGTGACTGAATTATGTTGCATGACATAGATTCTTCAGCTTCGGGGGTAGTTCATAGTGACACCTCTGACAGCAGTGAACTATCACAGTCTTTCTTACAAACTACCTAATTATCTTGGATCTCCTTCTTATCATTGTACTGCCCTCATTTACCCCAAACCAAATTAAAGCCTGGAAGGAGACTGCAGCAGTGATTTGTGTACCTTATCTAATGAATAGTTACATCATGTGGTCAACTCTGGAACAGGTTCAAGAGAAATTAAGACAGAAACTTGTATAATTGCCCATTCATAAAGAAAACATGTCAGAACAACGGGTCACTGACGTTTTGCCTGGGGAGAAAGGGATTCAAGGCCCTGACAATGCACCTAATGACTTTTGCATTCCCATGGCATCTGTACCATTCCTCTTCTCTGTACTTTCGATAAGCCCATGGAGAGTTGCCTCACATTCTAATTTGTAACAACCCTGGGTATATGTAGCCTCCACCTATTTGGAGGCCTCATTCTATTGCCATAATGATATGTATGCATTTATTAAACAATAAAGACTCATTATATTTATTAATTTAATTAAATAATAATGAAATTGTATCTTTTCTCACATACATAGGCCTTAGATTACCTCACAAATGAAGAAAAACATTAATATGTGCATCACAAAAGTTGGATAAAAAACAGAGGGATGGATATATGCAGATTCCATGGGAAATTAACATAACTGGCACTGTACAAGCCCTACAATGCCTTCTGCAGAAAGACCCTCGAAGCCTACAGTGCATATTGGACCGAGGCCATGAATTTTGCCAGCTTTTTAAAAAGTGACTTCCTAGAATTCATTAGTAAAAAAGAGCCCTGAAAATATTAAGCAAGTATATTCAGAGATTAGAAGGCTCACAAAATTTCCCATGTTGTGTTTCTTATCATCTTAAAGATAGACAGTTTATTAATTTTCTTAAGAACTTGCTTAACAACTGTGACTTTCTGACCTAGTAAGTATAAGAAGTTGAAACTCTTTTGAAGTCATTTATGTTTTATCTTGTGTCTAAATTTATCCAGGGTAGCCTGAAGTAAATTAGAGAAAAAACATAAGAATGCTTTAAAACAAATGTAAAAAGACTGTTGTAAAGGGGTTTCCAACATTTATTGAATACATAGGGAGGTGGTTGATGATTGCCATAAAGATATTTGGATAAACGATGTGAGGCTTGACAGGCCAGACAGAAAGGCACTTCAACAGTTAAAGCTGCTTCTCCCTAAGCTACTGCTGGCTCCTCTGCTGACAGTGAAGGCACCAGGTTCTTCATGCATTTAAAAGAAGGGGCCTGGCAGTGGAGTAGTCTGATTTATCTGAATTCACTTGCCTCAAAATTACAAGCAGGGGTGCTTATCTCACTTAAATCTAGATATTTAAAAATTAGTTAAGTCTGAGCTAGTGTATAAATTTATCCTGTCCTAGCACAGCTCTTTGAGCTGGTTGAAGGATTGCCTCCTGGAGGTGACTCTTTCTCTTGCTGTTAAAGAAGACTAGGTTTAATACAAGTTTGAACAACTAACAACTAAGCATATACATTTCACTGAGATGGCTTAGGGCCCTACAGCCCACCGTTTGCCTTAAGGCATGTAAAATCCTAAGTCCAATTATCTGGATACCTTTTGAATGTATTTCTAAGTCCCCAAGTCACTTTTGACTTAGCATCTTCCATAACCTGCAAACTACTTTTCTTCAGCACATATTATAAATGCTCTATAACTTCCAAAGTTGCTATCACTGTAAGAGGCAGACCCAAGTCTGAAGTTCTGCATACAGTCTGATTTCCTTTTCCAAAATTCACACTATGTAACTTGCATATGCTTCCACTGTTGTTTTTTTTAAATAATTAATAGCAATCAAGGCAAGAGCAGATGAAAACAGAAATGGCACAAACAGAGAATGAGAAGAGAAAGTGGCAATACAGCCCATGATTCAGTGGAAATCCAATTCGCACTGCTTCTTTAAATAATCATCAGCCATTGTCATCACCACTCCCAGCTCAGGAGCTTTTAATTTCTTGTTGCTGTGTCATGATGAGACAGATGAAACCTCTGGGATAAGGATGTTGTCTTCATCTCTTGCATGGGATGATACCACCTGACTGCTGGTATTTGCTGTTAGAAGAACCAAGATATTTTCATTTTCAGGATCCAATATTAATGGTGAAAAATGGCCACATTTTGAAACCCCAGACAGGCTTCTGCTCTTTTTCACTCATCTTTCTAAGTTTTCTATGTACTGATGATCTTAGAAACTGTGAATTCTGCATGAGAAGCAAAGAGGGAGAGTGCCTTGCTGTGTAATGCATGTGACAGTCATGAAAAACAGATCCCAGCAGACTGATTATCATTCTGATAATAAGCATGACAGAAAAATGAAAAGAACTAACTGTCTGCCAGAGGGGAACTAGTTTCTCAGAATTTGCAGTGCACTTTTTGACTCCCTGCAGCACCATATCAGTAGCCATAATATAGAACTACCTGCAGTCACTTCACCACATGCCTCCACTCACAACTGTGTGTAGTCTGATTTGCAGCAGTTCATTAATCTCAAACCCAGAACTTCCAATATCTATCATTCCTGTCTTGCAGCTGCCCAGTCATTCCCACCCTATGGTCCCAAAAAACCTCTGCCAGTTCCCTCTGTCCTGCCCTGTATCTCTCCACTTATTTCTGTTCTGGGATCTTCACACAGTTCTGCTTGTACCATTCACCTCTGCCCTATTCCCTAGCTTTTGTAGTTCTGGACACTCCCAAGGGGATCCGAGTCACGTTCTGGAGTCCCCCATTACAGACTGAAACATCCCCAAGTTCTCTATCTCTATCTGTTTTCTGATCATGGCATCAAAATCAGCCGGTGGGTGTGCCTTTAGTTGCCTGGCACTATCCTGTTCTCTGAGGAATACAGCCTTGGGGTAGGATGCAGAAATTCACTGATTATGATCTTTCGGTCGATTTCCTTTCTTCCCTCCATTGGCTCCTTTTTGCCTCAAGGCCCTCACTGCTCCATCTCGGGAATGACTTTTTAGCCTCCTCCACCTCCTCATTACAAATCCAATAGGGTTTTGACCTCACATAGGAGAGTCATCTGATGCAGACAGTGATAACCTTCCTGGTGCTGCCAATTGTCCTGTGCTTCACTGGACCGGAGAGCTGCTTTACTAGATTTCATGCACCAGCTCTTTCAACCTGAGGAGGGAGAAAGCATACATTAACTAGTTTGTCTTATCCCCCTCCCCCATGCCAATCTGAGAGCAGTGGCCAATGTGATGTACTGGCTTGGATATTTCGATTGTCTTTGCCCCTCACACTGGGTCATGTTGGAGAATTACCTAAGAGAGGAAAACGTGAAATATTGAGTCAAAATCCCTAGAAAGATAAATTATTGCCATGACTTTGATTTATCCAATTGTTTCAATTTATTAATTTCTCTCATAGGCTTCTCATTGCCCACCACTCTGTATCCACTGTATGGGCATAGGAATTCATATCCGCTGTTGTTTTCTACCTTGGAGCCCCGACTTCAGAGGAATCCAAGGGCAGTCCTTTGGAAGTCATTCCTCTTCAGAAGCAGGAAGTGTTGTTAACCTACCAGTGTGCAGGCCAGGGGACCCCAAGCACAAAAAGACTCAGTTCAAAATATGTCCAACGTAGGCACAAGATTCAACAACTTTTTTAAAAAATCAGTTTAATTAATCTATTGAAGATAGATTTGTATAATATAGAGCAATCTTTGCCTCCACATGGGGTGGCAATGCTGACAAAGTGTGATTTAATTCTGGGAGTAAAGATCACAGAATCATAGAATGGTTTTGGTTGGAAGGGACCTTAAAGATCACCTAGTTCCAACCCCACTGCCATGAGCAGGGACACCTTCCACTAAACCAGGTTGCTCAAAGCCTCATCCAATCTGGCCTTAAACACTGCCAGGGAGCGGGTATCCACAACTTCTCTGGGCAACCTGTTCCAGTGTCTCACCACCCTCACAGTAAAGAATTTCTTCCTAATATTTAATCTAAATCCACCCTCTTTCAGTTTAAAACTGATACCCCTTGTCCTATCACTACATACCCTTGTACAAAGTCCCTCTCCAGCTTTCCTGTAGGCCTCCTTCAGGTACTGGAAGGCTGCTATAAGGTCTCCCCAGAGCCTTCTCTTCTCCAGGCTGAACAAGCCCAACTCTCTCAGCCTCTCTCCATAGGAGAGATGCTCCAGCCCTCTGATCATCTTTGTGGCCCTCCTCTGGACTCGTTTCAGCAGCTCCATGTCCTTCTTATGTTGGGGGCCCCAGAGCTGAACACAGTACTCCAGGTGGGGTCTCTCGAGAGCAGAGTAGAGGGGCAGAGTCACCTCCGTCGACCTGCTGGCTGTGTTTCTTTTGATGCAGCCCAGGATATGGTTGGCCTTCTGCGCTGCAAGCACACATTGCCGGCTCACGTTGAGCTTCTCATCAACCATCACCCCCAAATCCTTCTCCTCAGGGCTGCTCTCAATCCATTCTCTGCCCAGCCCATATTTATGCTTGGGATTGCCCTGACCCACATGCAGGACCTTGCACTTGGCCTTGTTGAACTTCATGCGGTTTGCACGGGCCCAGCTCTCAAGCCTGTCAAAGCCCCTCTGGATGGCATCCCTCCCCTCCAGCATGTCAACCGCATCACACAGCTTGGTGTCGTCGGCAAACTTGCTGAGGGAGCACTCAATCCCACTGTCCATGTCGCCAACAAAGATGTTAAAGAGCACCTGCCCCATTATTACCGACCCTTGAGGAACGCCACTTGTCACTGGTCTCCACTTGGACATCGAGTTGTTGACCGCAACTCTTTGAGTGTGACCATGAAGTGAATGTGGAAGATGTAAAGATGAAGTGGAAAAAAAAGTCAATATTACTTTAATTCTTGCATACAAATTCAAGTTTTCACACATACATGCACCCACACATGCAAAACTCTGTAACAAGGAACATCCAGAGAAATATGCATACAAGGTCGGAGACAGTCAGCTGAATATCCTACTACTGTCAGCCACACTGAGTAAAAACCCATTTGCTAGACAGTCTGGTTCTGTTCTTCATCTTTTTTCTTTCTTTTAAAAAAGAATGTTGCATTTTGATTTTATGAACTCTTCAGCCATGGAGATGTGTTTAAGGAGCTCTGCTATTAGCTTAAATCTTTCTCATATCACATTTCATGTCAGTACATCCCCTTCCTGTTTTCATTACACACATACTTTGTTAGTGAACATATATAACGACAAATGAAAGAAGAGTCAGAACTCTTTGAACTCAAGCAAGGATTGCATGGTCACTCTGTCTCTTTTTCAGGCCACAGCTTCTGTTGAAATTGTAGTGTCCAGCACTCAGTAAAGGGTAGTCTAGCCTTACTCTGTCCCGCCACAATCACTTGTTTCTACTGCCTAGCCACAGACGCATTTACATGACAGCACAGTTAACTGGATCCAAAACTCACCCATTAGAAAAGTGACCTAATAAAACCTGTACTTAAAATGGTTTTGTCACCTAATATGCCTCACTAACTGAACCACACCAACAGTAGTGTCAGCACAGGAAAAGATGTAGGAGCAAGCATCCTGTGGAAGGATCCCTTTCTGAGGCAGGATCACGGACTTAGGCCAGAATGAATATGTCACCATGACCTCAGTAGTAGTATGAGTTTCCATATCTGGCATCTATTTACTTACTTACTTTGGTTAAATAAAGAATTTCAGAGGTGCAGGTGAGAACTTGAAAGTATTCCACATTCCCTGTAAGGAATGCAGAACACCTTTGATATACAATCTTGCACCAAAATGGGTACAGATTCCTTCAGATCCAGAGATCTCTGGAGGGAACATCCCCCTTGAAGTTGCTTTACTAGTCATGCTACAGGACTGAAAATTCCACGTTCCAGTCCCACTCCCTCTTACTCTGTCCAATGCTCTCTGCCTTCAGATTTGTTGAAAATTCTGCCCTTCTCCTGTGTTAGAGTACATAGCTACTGATACCTGGTATATTGATCTTGCTCCTTACTGCACACCATTCAGTAGGAGATAGCATATAAAAAATTTATACAGCGATGTAATATTCAACTATTCAACTTAACGAATATTTCTGAAAAACTGATCTTCTAAGTTCCTGAAGTCTGGTTCTAATCAGCACTTTCTGGCCTGAGTGTAAAATCTTTTGAAGAAATGGCTAGGAAAAAATCCTTTAATGTTTTGGACAGCAAGTTGAAGACGACCCCAGACCACCACCTGGTGTAGAAATCTCAGTGTCTATAAATCAGAGTGTATATATCCTGCATGTGCTAACTGCTGTCGTGACTTTCATAGGCCTGGGATAATAATTGTCTTGATTTGACAAGATAAATTCCTGACCTGCCTAAACTCCAGACAGGTTTTTGGGCAACTTGGAAAAAACATGAAGATCTTGAATAAAAATACCATACTTAATAGTACAAAAGAAAGGGAAAAAAAAACAAAGGAAAAGGAAAAGCCAATGGCAACATAAAACTATATGCAAATTCAGGAAACGTGGAAGATTTAGTACAGCAAGTGATAGTTGGTGTTAAATGTGAGTTTGAAATGGTTAGAAAATTGTCTCCCAGGATACATGGTGGAAAGTCACCATCAGAGTCCTAAAATGTAGTCTGGACAGAGACTCAATTAGAGTGGGCAATTTGGTCTGGTAAAGTGAATGGCAAGGGTTAATAAGATATGAGATTTTTTTTTTTCCCCTGTAGAACAGGTGCTTTGTAAGACGAGCTCTTTCTGCATTGGTGGTGTTAGATCACCATCTAGAGGACGTTTAAAAACCCGTGGTTGTCATTCTACTCTTGTTTTTTTTAAAATTTATTTCTATTCACAGAGGCTGTGTGAGCCAAACAGTACAAAATACTAATAGTTGGTTAAGCACTGAAGTGGGAAAGTCATTACATTTTCCTTTCCCCTCCACTTGCACCAGTCTTATAAAACATTTTTTGTCCAGTTTCAGTCAGTTACTTATAAGAATTATTTGTAAGGGGGAGCTACAGAAATGTTCAGGATTAAGTGTGATTTTTCACATCGGGTGGTGTCCTATTGTTATGATCGTATCCCTTTCATTCTATTTCTTTTTAACTTTGAGCAGAGACATACTCTTATTGATTCCCAAAAGCTTTCACACTCTTTTCATGCTTTAGGGTGATGTTAGCTACCTATGACACAAAGTCCACAGTGTTTCTGCCTAACAGCGTACGACACCTTTGTATATCAGAAGAGCCCAGTGACATCACAATGTGCCCCAAGTAAGACTGTCGTGCTAGAGAAATCCTGACTCCATTAGCTGAAAAGGAGTGAGGAGCAAAATTGTCTTGTGCTGGACAGGAGAATTCGATGGGGGGTAATCCAGCCCTGATAGTTTCCCTGGGATTTGCCATCTATCTGATGGCTATGTTCCCAGCCACTTACTGCGCAGTCTTCTCTAATGCCTTCATACCATTGAAAAGCCAGACCATGATTCACACAGCCAAGAATGCACAGCAGGAGGAAAACAGTCCGTCAGCAGGTGAGAGGATGGGTTGTAGTGAGAGGATGAGAAAGAGGAGGATTGGAGAGCAAATAAGGGCAGAAAATGAGATGGGGTGTGGACACAGAAGCTTGTTTTTGCAAAGACAAAAGCAGAAGAGGAATGAAAAGGTAATCCTGCTCCAGCAGGGGGATTGGACTAGATGATCTTTTGAGGTCCCTTCCAATCCCTAACATTCTGTGATTCTGCGATTCTGTGAAAAGATATGTTTCAAGGGGCAGTGGGGCTCAGATGGTCCCTAAGGAACAGGGAGCCAGCAAGTGAGAGATAACAATGCCAGCAGGGCAGGGGCCTCACCTGCCAGGGCCCAGTCCCCACAGCCCTGAGCAGGACAACCTGGGGACGGTAGCCAGGGTCAGAGAAGATATCACCAGGGAAGTCCACGAGGATAAGACAGGTCTGAGTTCAAGTAGGAACACCAGTCAGTGTCAGGTTCAGACGCAGTGGTGGTAACAAGGGTCAGACACAGTCCAGTGACTGCTCAGCCCTACACTTAAACATACCAGAGGTTGTGGGAGGAGGCACAAGTTCAGGCTGGTCAGGGCCATTAAGGCCTCTCAGTTCTCTCATGGCCCTGACTGCATCCTCCCCTCTCAGCAGGTCTCTCTCACACCCTACGGAGATCTGGGTTCAGAATGGACATGCCATAGAGTGATTTAATTGCTATAGGATGCCACAGGGAAATTTGCAAGGGTAAAGAGACAGGAAAGGTATGAGAAACTGGAAAATGGGCAGGGCATATGAGGGGCTTAAAGCCTGGGTAAGGGGAGGGGGGTGTGGATCGGATTGCCCATGAGGAGCTTTGGGGGCTCGGTGGACTTGAAAAGAAAGATCCAGGCCACCCCTGGGGAGCACCAGAGGCTGGGCAGCCAGGAGGGCAGGGGACTTCACTCAGAATCCTGGGGGCAGCACCCAGTGCCAGGCTGGTCCCTCAGAAAGGATCATAGAACCTGCTCAGTGGGGCCCAGCTCAATGGCATCACCTCAGTTCTCAAGAAAGCCCAAGTTAACTTTCAAGGAGCAGCGAGTTCCATCTGCTTTCTAAGGTACAGGGAGCCAGCAGACAAGTGTCTGCTCACCAAGGCTGGCAGGGCCGGGGCCTCGTCATCCAGGGCCCAGAGCAAGGCAAGCAAGTCAGGCCTGGGGGTGGTAGTTAGGTAGTTATAGATAGGGATAGGCAGTTATTCTGTCAAGAATACAGAACATAGTGTAAGTCCATAATCATGGACTCAAAGTCAAGCCAGCAATAAAAGTCAGCAAGCCAGGGTCTGGATCAGATACAATTAAAGAAACCAGGGTCAGACAACATTCCCATGACTGCCAGGCAAGTCCATAGTGATAAGGCATATTCAAGGTCAAAACAGGAAGTCAATTTGTAGGTCAAGATCCAGAATAACAGGGTCCATGGCCAGGCACAGCTGTGATGGAGCTGGAGATAGGTATAATTGCAACAGACCACAAATAGAGACTGGAGACCCAGGCCTGAGCTTAAATGAAGCTCCTGGACCCATGGGTAGAGGAGAGAGGTGAAAGCTCCAGTTGAGGCTGGTAAGGGCCATTAAGGCCTATTACTGCAGTCATGGCCCTGAAAAGATTAAAGAATGAATCTGGAATAACTCTTATAACAGAAAAATATAGCAAAGGAGAAAAGGAAGAAGATGCAAAGTATGGAGAGTGAGGAGAAAGTGGTTTCAAAAATAAAATATTTCAAAAGGCTTTTTTCAGGCAAGAACTTTCTTATTCATATAAGCAATGCACTTATATGAATATTTCATTGTGCTCTGTGCTTGTCTTGTACAATGTTCTGATATTCATTTTGGGAGACAGTCACATTTGCCTCTGTGGTTGCAGTCTTTCTCATGGCACCTCTCCTACTATTACTCGAAGGGATGTAGTCTAACAGTAAAGTTCTTTGCCCAGAAACCAGTGGTTTCTCAAAATAGAGCCATAAGGAAGCAGGCACTTTGCTCTAAGCCAAGCTTCCTCTGAGTGTGGTGGAACCAGGAAGCCAGAATTCCTGTAAGAATTTTAGAGGCAAGAATAAAAGCTTTTTAAGGAGAAGATAAATTCTTAGAAGATCCTACCTGCAATAAAAAGCAAGTGTTCCTAACACACAACTCCCTCTAAAAATCAGACTACTGCTTGAGAGAACAATATCTAAAACAGTTTAAATTGCCTTGTGGCAAGTCGGTAATCACTGCCCTTAATTCTTGATAAAAACTGACTGTCTGTGCACTGCAAAGCAATGGCTTCCGACCCTGATCTGCTATCTTTGAAGCTGTGGCTCACTTTAAGATCTGGCACCTTTTCTGAAGTGATCAGTTCCTCTCAACCTGACAATAGGTCCCTCTTTAAAAAAAAAATAAGAGCTTGTGACACTCTGACCATTCAAGTACTGTTTCCTGGGGAGTGTCTGAGCCATGCTTCTCTTTCCTTTTTCCCTCCTTCTGTCTCTTTGCTCTGCTGGACAATTTTCTCCTATTTATCTGTCATGCAGCAATGAAATTGAGGAAGAAAGACATTGTCAGAGCACACAGCATACCCAGGAAACATTCAAAGTGCAGCAATTCAGGGAGAACAAGTCTGAGAATTAGAGCTAGCATGGGAAGAGAGAAAGCAAGATAGGCAACAGTCAGGGAGGAAGTGTGTTGATAAATAAGCAGAGAAATTGGCCAAATTCATGAGTGAGAAAATGAGGGAAGAGAAAATCAATGGAAGAAAGACACACTTACAACAAGAGGATGGGAAATATTGTGTTGAGAAAAGAAGGGAAAAGAAAAAGTCCTGCCAGTGTCAAACCACAGTCCCCAGTTCTTCCAGTGCCTTGCTTCTCTGTACCTTGGTTGCCCATGTAAAATAGCAATAATGATGGTCTCCCCTTCCTGGATGACCACTTACTACCCTGCTTGCAATTGCATACACTTAGCAGGGCAAAGGGATAGAAGTTTAGGCCAGGTTTGCACACTTATATCCATACACATCAAGAAACCACACTGGGGAATTATGAGGATGCTATGGGAAGGGTGAACATAGTAGAATATATACTGAATGAAGAAGAATAGAAACAAGAAAAGGACAAGGGAAGCAGAGAGTGGGAAGGGGTATGAATGAAAAGCTGTTTAATATGAAGGAGAAAATGGACACACAGTAAGGGCTGAAAGTTTAGAAAGCAGGGAGAGAAAAGAGGGAGGGAAGCAGAGGTGAAAAGGATCCAAGTATGAAAGAAGAGAACAAGAAAGCTTATGTTGTCCCCACCCACCCCTATTACAGGCTGGGAGCAAATGGAGGAAATATTTGTGGCCTCATCAACCGGGCAAGGAATGGAGGTGATCGACATGGTGCAGCACGAGGACTCACAGAGACTGAGGAATTCAGCGGTGAAGGATCTGCTGTTGGATCTGGCTCTTTCCCTGAACATTGGCAGCATTGTGCTCTTTTTTTTATGTGTGACATAAACCATGAAATAATTTCTATGGTCATGGATTATAACAATTCGAACATCTACCTGTGTTTCATGATCACCTACTAGGCAGCATGGCTTCTCTTCACCAACCACATCCCAGGGAACTTGCAACACTGAGGAGGACAAGGGCGGGGACCTTATACACATATTGAAAGTGTTTCCTTCTCTCCTCGAGAAACACAATCAATTCTCAGTCCAAGAATCATGCAATTTTTTTCTAAGCCAGACCTCCCTTCCTACAGTTCTCATATGTTCTTTGTGTAAAAACATCATAGTTAGTAATAAACAAGAATTGATTCAACTCACCAACTTCAAGGATGACCCTGTCTTTTAAACAGAATATTCATAAATTCATCACACATTGTAAGAACAAGAAAAAATTGCATATTCGAGGCAACTGTCCCCCCATACACTTAACAAGATAGATACAAGAAAAGTTAAAGACTCTTCAGAATGCAGACTGTCAATAGCTTTTACTTTTTCTTGACATTATAAACAAAGAAGCCAAGTAGTCTTAGTGCACTGAAATAACTTCTGTATTACAGACACGGTCTGGTACAATGCTAATTGCTATTAGCATCTAAAAGAAAGACTATCTGGACACACTGTTAGGACAAAATTGATTAAATGAGTGGAGGAAGAGTATACACTTTAAACGGTAAAGATAAGCACAAGCCAAACCTGGGTGTTTTTTTATGATAGGTAAGTAAATCAAACTATTTCAAGGTATTTATTATTTATTACTTGTGAAGTTCAGCTAGGAACTCCAGTTATGCTATGCAAATACAGAACAAAGAAACTGGCCCGGTCATAAAGAGTTTAGAATCAAAGTAATTTTTTTTTCTGAAGCAAACACTTTATTAATATTTTAGTTAATTAATGAAAACAAAATCACTGAACAGTCTGTTCTTGGAAAATATTTTGCTGCATTGGTCAGTACTTGGAAAGGATTAACACAGTTATTAGGGTTTTCACAATTTTTACAATACTTACATTGAAAAGAGATGTTTCCACTTCCCAGCACCTATTCCACAAATAATCCTCAGGCAGCCAATATAATAAGTAAAATAAAAATGCTCCCCTAATCAAGAACAGTTTGAAGAGTATGCAGAAGGTAGGAGTATTTTGTATACTTATTAACTTTGGTAAATTTTAGAATATTGGTATAAATTTTCTAATTATCAGAACTTGAAATTGATGTAATTATAGGGTTGCTATTGAGAATGTGCTTTAAGCACTTCTCCTGCTACCCTAAAATACATTACTTCTTACTCTTTTTTTCCTCTAAAGTAAATTAATACCTAAAATTCAATTTCAAGTAGAAAGTAAAATCCTACAGCAGCTCTACTTCTCTGTTTGGATGGTAAATATTTACAAATGTAGGGATGAGAGAACTTCTAGGGATGAGAGAACTTCTAGGGATGAGAGAACTAGGTTCAGGATCCAGAGAAGTTCTTGGAATTTTAATTGCTCAGTCTTCAGAGACTTCTAGAAACCCTTGTGACTGTCCCATACTCCACCCTCAACCACATCCTCAACCCTAAATAGAGACTAAAAAAGAAGAATCTTGTTGGAAAAGAAAGAAGGAAGAAAGAGAATCTGTTCTCAGTTCCCAATCTCTGTCCCACCAATGGGGATGCTTTCCTCTTTCCTTTTTTGTTTCTCAGGAGTTTTGCTGATGAAACAAAAACAGAACAGGGAAGGCCTTCAGTAACCTTCGTTATTAAGTAACGTACCTTTCAGCCTAGAAGCTGGAACCAGAGCCTTTCCTACTACCTACGTCCATTTAT
Organism: Nyctibius grandis; assembly: GCF_013368605.1. Classification (NCBI taxonomy): domain Eukaryota; kingdom Metazoa; phylum Chordata; class Aves; order Nyctibiiformes; family Nyctibiidae; genus Nyctibius; species Nyctibius grandis. The sequence goes on along the minus strand of NC_090662.1, from coordinate 73,941,837 downwards.
TGGCAGAAGAAGAGAAGAGGATTCTTCCCTTTCTGGTAACTTACATGTGTGGTTTGCACAGTAACCCATAGGAGCTCCCTAAGAGCCAATCTTATATGAACAAGTCTTAGACCTCCAGCTTATTGCCCTGTCCATTCAACATGACTGTGAGGCTGCTGGAGTAGACAGGGAAACGTACCGAACAAAGGGACTAATAATGTAACAGTCCTTCTGTTTACAACTCCACAGAAGTTGTTGCCTATTAGAGACTGGGTAGTCATCTTACTACCTTGGGACTTGCTAAACTCCATAGTTGTCGCATCTGGGAGAGAGTGCTGAGAGCAGTAAGAGGAGACCCTCTTCCCTTATGAGTTGAGTTTAAGAATTTTGCTGCCATCAACTGCTGAGGAAAGGATAACAAGAAAAGGAAGGTAGAGGAGTGAATAAGAGCACCATGTCACCCTAGGAGCCCTGAGAAGATGGTCATACTTTCATGGGTCAGGCCTTCCTCTCCCTGGGGTCATCTCTCTCTTCCTCTTTTTCCATTCAGATTACCAGATGTGGCACTTGTTGTCTGGGTTCATTGGGGATCCACTGGAACAGTGGAAGTGCTTGGCAAAGTCCTGGCTATTGCTGACAGGCCCACAGACACGAAGTGGCAAGGGACTGTGCGGATCTGTGTTCAGGGAAGACTGTAGTTTCTCAGGATCCTGGTGTCCACACATTGTCTGAAAGGAAGCAAAATAGAAAAGTCAGTTTGGTTGAAAATCTTCATGTGAACAAGACTGAAGGCTCTTCATGCCTCTGCACACATGACTGAGGCTGCTGGAGTAAACAAAGAAACACACATGGGTGCCAACAACGTTCAGATCTTTCCCTTCATCACCACAATTTCTGACTGTTTTCTCTTTCCCTAAACTTCTCTGTCCCAATTTCCCTATCTGACAAGCCATCTGCTCTTTTTCTACACTGCGTAGTCCAGAACACAGGGAATTTAGACCACCTTGAAGTTTAGGTTCATGCAACCTTGGACTCCATCTAAAATAATGGTATAGATGTAATCTCAGTGTCTAGATTCAGCTTCTTAAGCAAAAGCAGTGAGTGCTCATTAAGAAAGGAGAGCACTTACACAACATCCCATTACTACTCAAGAGGTTTGGGTGAAGGTTATGTGACTTTACTGGGGTTAAACCGGCAATCCAAGTCTTCACTCTTGTGATTACAGTGTTTACTCATTGACAAATGATGCAATAGCTGCCAGATAGCCTCTGAAATGCAAATCTTGCCACCAAGACCCAATAATCTGTGATTTCAGAACTGCTTTTCCATACGTTGCTCTAACCTAATGTCAATATATTCACAAAACTTTTCCCTTTGCACAATTACAGTGACTTATAAGGGTGTGACTTTTCTGAGCAAAGAAATCCCATAACCTATCACGAGGAACTCAACTGCACTACTATGCACAAATCTTTAAACCAGGTTACCACAGAAATCTCAAACTATGTGTGCGTGTTCTTCTAGTTCTTTATCTCTATATAACGTTCTAAAGTCTTTTTTCACTGTCAGTCACTCAGAATGACATGACATCTACTTATTCACCATGACAAAGAGGCGGGTGAAGGAAGAGATGGAGAAGTATGGGCGTTTTCCAGTAAAATTCCACATTCCATGTGTAAGATTGCTCACAACAGCAAACAAGTACTCAGAAGCTCGCAATGAAACATGCTTTCCCTGACACAACTGGTCTGCTACAACTTAATTTTGGTAGATTTCAGGGCTTTGTAAAAGATACATTTGCAGACAGGCCTTTTGTTAGCTTTGAGATCCGTAATGCATTAGGGGTCCTATATGTGAATTTTAGCTATCTAAACAAGATTCTGGATCTCCCAGAAACATCATTCATTCCCATTTCTGTGAAGAGGGGGGAAAGTGATTGAATATTGAGAAAGACAAATTGTAATAACGTGGAAGACAATAGTGAGAGAAACATATGACTAGCCTAGAATTCATTACATGAGCAAAACTGAGGTAGAAAAGCTGGTCGTGTGAAAGTCCAATCTTGGGTAAATCCTTCTCTTCTTTGTGCTTTTTCAGCCAATTCTTATAGGCCTGTGGAGAGAGAAAATTAATAATAATAAATGTCCCTTCAGACAGTGTCCCAAAACTATGTTTTCTGATAATGAAATACATCAATCTAATATATATTTAAGGAATTAGTAAGTTTGTATCTCTCTCTCCTCACTCTGAGGCTCCCTGCTGCTGGCCATGCCCCTAATAACTCTTAAGATGGGAGAATAACAACATAACTCGTTTGCTTCCCATTTCGGACACTACCACACACACATTGTCATAAAAGATGTGGTGACTGTATGATGAAAGAATGAAAATTGCTTTCAAAGAAAGTCACAAATATTTGAATAAAAATTAAAAGACTTCCTACCTCCCAACATTCTTCATGAAAGAATGTAACAAGTTCCATCTGAGATCTAGAGATCTCAGAGCACTCTACACTCAGTAAATTAAACTGCTGAGCTACTGCATGAGGAAATAAAAAATTCTCTCTAAAGTATTGCTGAAAATGTCATTATGGTGTCATTTTACCACCACACAGAATTCTGGTTCATGTCTCAGCTTATTATAAATGTATAAATAATAACATGCGTTTGTATGCATGACATAAATGGGGAAGTAAAAAAAGGCCCACCACAGAACTGGTGAAGGGGAGAAGTGGTCTTACATGGAAGGAGTGAGGTTATGAGCAAAGCTTTGTGAGGAACCCATGTCTGGAATAGCAGAGCACACTCAGGGTACATGCTGCACTGGCACAGGCAGGCAAGAAATCTGGAACTGGAGCAGCATGTAGGACAGGGATGCAGCAGAGCAATCTTGTGACATGGTGGTTGAGTTGTGTGGTGAAACTATGAGATTAGAGAAGTAAGTAGACTGCAATACCTGGTAAGCGATGGCGAGCCCTCCAGTGTCAGCTGTATTCTCCAACAGTGTAAAAGTACCATTGACCTTAAAATCATAGCTTTCATACTGTTCAACTAAGCAGTCTAGAGATTTCTGTAGTGCACTCCTGTTGCACGTAGCACAGCCCCCAGGCAGCACTGTGGGGAAAAAAAAATCCTAGACAGTAAACCTGTTTCTGGCATTTACCTAAATTTCTCACATTAATCACTGAGTCTTCTTAGTAGTCAGCATGACCTGGAAGGGGTTAGCTTCATCTACCTTGATAATATATGTATACATTGATATAGGGACCAGGATTTAAGATCCTCTGAGGGAAAATACCAGTGGGGATCTAGAAGAGTAAACAAAGACACCACAGCCAGTACTCACCATAACCATAGAATGTGTGAAGAAGTTCATGCGCCATGAAGAACCCAATGGCTCCAAAGTTCACAGCACTGAAAAATAAACATTAAAAGAGTGCTTTTGAAAATTAAAAGGGCAGGTGAGCATTCTTTATAGCCACTAAGCACAACTGTGGGCTGCACAGGAGCATTCTACTCTGAAAGCACACAGAAGCACTTTCTATTTATTGTCTCTCAGATGTGGTACACTCTGTAAAAATGCAAATACAAGTGTAAATTACTCTACCAATACTTAAAATTGTACTATGGGCTTGCATTAAAGTATTTGTAGCTAATAAGCCATCATAATAATGAAGAGCCTGTGAATGAGATTCTGCCTTTATTAACTCTAATGGCATGTGTTGTTGTTGAGATATGTCCTTATTGACCCACTAGTGGCTGAACTGCTGCACAAACAGTAACTGCAATGGTAATCATACAAAAGCAGAATGGTTGAAGAAATAATCTTGCAACAGTTGTCTAGTGAAAAATGATACATAAAACTGGCAAGGCAAATTAAAGTCATGGTTTGCCTACAATTACTCTGGTCTAGCATTGGTTATCTTGCTACAAGCAACAGGTTGTACTAGAGACGTTCAGCAATTTTTTCAAATCAGAATTTCTATTATTCTATGCAATGAATTTACAAGTAGTCACACAAGTAAGAGTACACTCAAAAGGTAGTTCCATAATATGAAATGATGGGCTCATTCTTTCTTTACATGGACTGATTAATGCTGCTGAAGCATGAAATGATTGTAGTAGATCACTATTACATCACTGGGAACTCAGTAGGAAGTCACAAGAACAGAACAGCTCAACTTGTCTTAGAACTGCTCTTTCAGAAGCTCTGTAGCTGAGAACTTGTAATTGCTGCCCAGAGAAGTTTTGGATGCCTCATCATCGGAAGTGGTCAAAGTTAGGTTGGATGGGGCTTTGAGCAACCTGATCTAGTGAAAAATTTTCCTGCCCATGGCAGGGCAGTTGGGCTAGATATCTTTACAGGTCCCTTCCAACTCAAATCATTCTGTGATTCTATAACAATTGTACTGCTTTGCTGACTTATTATAAAAATTGTCCTCACGGTCATCTGAACTGGCTTTTGTCAGTAAAGTTTAAACTTTGGAGAATCATCTCAGAAAATGATGCTGTGCGAGCTCACCAAAAGCTGATCAAGTTTGACTTACCAGTCAACTAGGATGGCAGTGAGAAAAATATATTTTACTGAGACTGAATACAAAATGAATAAGAAGCTGTAGACACTTTTTCAGAGAGGATGAATATGGTAAGTGACAGACCATACCACTGAAAAAAATATTTTTTTCTACTATTCTTTTGAGGTGTCCTGTTCTTCATACTATAATGAATTAATAAAATACTACAAGCACTAGAAGATGTCATACAGTGAGTGGCAGAAGATCACCATGGAGAAAAGAATTCCTTTTAACTGAGATATGTTTCTTTCAAACTTCAGCCTGTTGCCACAGTGAGAGCTTATCTTTCAGTACACTGGGATTAGGAGAAGTATCTATCCATTATCATGCAAAAAAAGGACATCAAATAATATTTTTACAGTCAACTGTTTTAAGTGCTTTTAATATCAGAAAAATATTGCTTAACAGATCTGTTCCATATGATGAAAGAACTCAACTGCAAGAGTATGGTCTACAGAAGTGTCATTGTTGAAGGGAAGACTCAGAATTAAAAATGTAATTGCCTATTAGAGAAGGTTTCCTTAAAAAAAGGAAGAGAAGAACTGTGTTTGATCCATTTGGAAAAGACTTCTGCCAAGAAGTTGCTCTGTGAGGCTCCTGTTTTCTCTGGGTTAGGTTTCTATGGGTTAGATTTCAGGAATTCTTGGAATCTAGAAAATGAGAGGCAAAGGTGAAATGTCTTCATTGCAATTAACCTATATGAGACTTCTGCCTCTTTGCTCTGGAGCAATATACTTGGCTTAGCTTAGTCGCACCTAGATTCTGATTTTGCTCCAGCAGAGGCAATGATCACACTGTTTCAAAATGTATAAGGATTTATGATCCATCTGGCTTTAGAAAAAGCTATTTTTGCCCCCTTTACTGTGTTTTTCTGGGATGCAGTAAGAAAAAGGTTAAAGAGAGACACGTTAAGATTCATCCTGGAAACATGGTGCAGCAAGGGACTACTTTCAGCTTCCACCTTTGCAGCCCATCCATACCTGGGAAACTCCATGTGGAAAAAAGGGCTGCGGAACATTCCAGCAGGAAAGACCACCATGTGGTGCCTTATTGAGTAGTATGAATGCACAGTCCAGGGGGACACTTGCCAGCTAGAAGCAGAAAAAGAGAAATGAGAGAATGTATTGACTCCTTATCTCATACCTTGCTCCTTTCCTCCACTGGGCTTGCAAAAATGGTCTGCTCAGTACAAATGTTCACACAGCAGCAGCAAATGATGAAATTCACATTATCTAGAGTTAAAGGTGTTTGAAATAAACCTTCACTTGTTTACAGGTGGTCAGAGCTAGTAGCTTTGCTTTCAAACACATTAAGGGATTCACTCTCACAACTACCCTATCAAGTAAGTCAGGATTTGTAACCTACTGTGAAGTCCTGCACAGATTACTCTTCAGGTGGTGTAAGGTTCCAAGTATGCCTGTCAACGCTGCCTGTCTTCTGAAGCATCTTATGTCTTGCCTTTGACATAACCCTGTCAGCATTCACGTCATCACAGTGCTTTGCTGTTTGCCTTGCTGCTAAGTCCAGGAGAACTAGCTATCCCCTTTACTCAAGGGTTCATGGGCAAAAATTTTTTTTTTCAGGGGTCTGGGGTTCCCTCCACAATGGTGGGTTTTTTTGGTAGCATGAGCTCAGGCTGAATACAAGACAGGCTGCCACATTCAAGGCTTTTTTAAGCAGGATGCAGCAATGCAGCCTTGCAACAAAGGACAGCAGCATCTTGTCTTGCACTAGGAGAAGTGTCACCAGCAGGTCAAGAGACATGATTATGCCCCTCTCTTGGACTTGTGAAACCATATCTGGAAGTCCTGTGTCCAGTTCTGTCCCCCCCTCCCTCCCACCTGCCTTCCCCCTCCTTCCCCAGTAAAAGAGAGATATAGACATACAATTGGACACAGTCCTGAGTGACCTGCTCTAGCTGATCCTGCTTTGAGAAGGAGGGTTGGACTAAGTGACCTCCACAGGTCCCTTCCAACCTCAGTTAGTCCATGAGTGTGTGATTCTGTTATATTTTTCAGATCAGTATCTGACACTTACTTATCCTGCGAGTGATGCTGAAGGAGTTTCAAGTAGGAATTTTCCCTCAGTACTTTCAAGCAAGCCACCACATTGAGGAAAAAAGTGTCTTCATTTATCTCCAACTGAGGGAAGAGACAAGTAACGTGACTGTCATAGGGCATGAGTGAGGAATTAATTGAACAGTATGAGAAAGAGAAAAGTCCCACGGGTCAAAAAAGGGTTCACCAAAAGACAAACCAATGGAATACTTGTGTTTTTTTCTCTCCCAGTTCTAAAGACCTTCAATTTAAGATATGACAGGAATGTTATCTGCAAGCCAAACAGAACATACAAGCAGGTTATAACCAATCTCTATCAGGTCAGCTACTCTAAATAGGAGACAGCATAGGCAACAATATAGAAGCAATAGACAAAGGTTCTCTGCGCCCATATGTTCTCAGAAAAAGAACAGTAGGAAATGTGCATTGCCCCAGAGGTCATAGACTCTTTCAGCAGCAGACAAGATAGCAGTTGGTACAGGTAAACTGTCAATACTGAGGCAGGCATGTTTACATTATATAGCTCACATTCTGGTATTCCAGGTTCACTTTGGCAGTCTGGAGTATGTGAGCTGGATAGCCAATCTCCACTTGTAGTTTGGAAACCTAACATCATAATAAACAAACAAACAAACAAAAATAAACATGACCAATAGGAGGCTTTACATTCTATAAGTCTTTTTTAAACTCTATTTCTAAACAACCCAAATACGATCTGTGAATCGTCCCTTAAAAATGACAGCTACTCTGTTTCAACAAGGTATCTTCTCTTGCTACTCTGCTTTCTTAATTCAATTACCGGAGGCCTAATGTTTTTCTACTATTCTTTTTCTTTATAGCATTGGTTTCTGTCATTCAGCTTTATAGTTTTTAACTTCTCCAGGTGTATAAAACTGAATTGTATCTGAATAAAATTAATTCAGAGTATCCGTGGATGGAGCCTCTCTATGCCTACACATCAATATATGATCACATGTGCATGGTGGCACTTATAAAACCACCTACAATTTTCAGTGTGTATAAGACATCTCTTTAAGATTGTGTGCCTGTAGAAGCAGGTAGAAACATGTGAAGGTGCAGGCCCCTTCCATTACTTCTCCAAAGTCTTCAGGGAAAGGAAGGCCTCAGTAACTTCTGCCTTCTGCACGCACCGAGACTTTAGCCTCTTGGCGAGTCTGTTCATCCATCCACTCCAACTGATCCAGTTGGCCATAGAGGGCATCTTGGATCTCAGAGAACATCTGCTCAGCCTGTCATGGAGAAAAGAAGGCATGGTCAGAACTGCAGAAAAACATTGTTCAGGCTTAGTTACCGTCTTCCCACGTCCCAGCAATTCAACCACAGAATAATTGGAGGGAAATTCCTCTTCTTGTGATAAAAGAGATTTCAAATTCTACAGAGATATAGGCTTAAGTTATCTGGCATCCAGTGGTTCCTCATAGGGCTTACCATTCTCTCCCATACACCTTTTCATCTTGCGTCTCACGGTAACTAAGAGGAAAATATAATTCTTTTTCATTCAATCCCTATTGGGATAGGAATGGACCAAATGATTGACCCACTTCTTGAGTGAAATGAAAATTCAGTATCCACAAGTATTTTATGCTGGTGTCTCCCTTTCCAAAGTTATGGCAATCTGAGTCTTTCCTTCGCAAAATTATGTTTTGTTCATCCAGCTTTGTGCTTCACTACATATAGCCTTAGTTTTCCCATTAACTGTTCTTGGGCTTATTTACTCTCATCACTTTATACACTGCAAGCTCTTTATAAAACCTGGTGCCTACACTAACTTCCCTCAAAAGAAAAAGGAACTCTGATCATCAAAGGAAAAAAAAGAAATCTTTTCCACACTGCAGGCATGTATTCCTTTTACTGTGGATCCATTCAGAGTGTTTTGACATTGATTTGTTTCTGTACAACTGGTCGTACAATGGCTTAATGGCTTTGCAATTGAAAATCTTATTTAAATATGTCAGATTGGTGATGAATACTGTTAATATTAACTGTCATTCCAGGAAGCACACTGAGATTGCATGCATTTGTAGGGCTATCGTAGGTATTGGTGCTGCATACATGACTTTGCTAACAGTTGAGATAAAGATAATAATGGGTATTTTAGCATTGATTATTCCAGCAATGACAGCAATGTCTTGTTCTGACATCTTTCATTCCCAAAAAAGAAGGGGAAGCGCATAAGTACAGGAATATGCCAAAAGGTATAAAACCTACATATGATTTTGCTGCGTTGATGTGGTCTTAAGCTGGCATGTCAAAGAAAGAAAGAGATGAAGCTGAGTTCTGCTTGGGGGTTAAGAGGTTGAATACCTACAAGGTTCTTGGTCTGCTGAGGGAAAATTTCTTGCACAATCATCTGCCCTAGAACTGGCTCAAAGAAAGAGCTGGTATCAGTCAAGCACTTCCTCCAGCGCTCAGCTGGGATCTGTAAGAACAGAGAAAGAAATAGAGACACATGAGAGTGAGGACAAAGAGATAGGAAGACAGTAAAAAGATACATAAACGTGCAGTCAGTAGCATATACGCTGCTATCTAAAAATTATAGCAGTGAATGGTAAGTAAAGTAGTTCTATTTAAGCTACCTCAGAAAACTTTCATCAAGTAAAATATTGATTTCATTACGATTTACTCCACTTACTTTTGCACAAGATGAAGATTCATATGATAGCTGAGACAAATACATGGAAGAAAGGTGACCATCTATCTACTGTTCCTTACCCGATGACGCAGTGCACTTAGCTCTCTAAGTTTTGTGTGTCATTTCTTTGGGAAAAAGGAAGCATTTAATGGTCTAGTGAGAGTAGTTTTTCCTCCCCAAATCTAAGAAACTCCATCCAGACAAGGCATCAAGAGAACATCCAGAAGGTGTGTCCTAGGGTGTTCAGTCGCTGGGGAGGATGAAGAAGATGGTTAAAAGCTAACTCACCATTCTAGATGCCATTTTTCCATAAAGAATCTTAGATAGCTCCAGACGTGCATCTTGGAATCGACTGTCAAGGGCTGGGGAGAGATTCCCAATCAGACAAATAATCATATAAATGTGAAGGACCCTGTAGGAAAATGACATTTAAAAAGACTGAAAATTGAAGGCTCATCACTAGAAACACAGAGGCATGGCAAGTGTCAGAGGAATAATTTGAGGCAGAGGAACCCTAGTAACCTGAACAATTCCAACAAAGCACTTTGAATGGCCTACACTTGGGGCTATCAAAAGAGGATGATTTGACGTGAGCCAACAAAAAAGACTCTCTCCCCAGTATGCCATGAAAACTCAAGGGGTAATTGCCTGCTGGGGCACAGTGTTCTTTATGGGATGCAGGAGAAAGAGCATTTTTAGGACTACGTGAAACTTATTATAGAATATTTTGAAGGGTCTGTGGGATTCTGTGAGACTGTTGTGGTTTTAATCTGGCAAGCAGCTAAATACCACACAGCCACTCACTCACTCTCCCCTCCCCGCCCACGGAATGGGGGAGAGAATTGGAAAGATATAGGTAAAAAGACTCGTGGGCTGAGATAAAAACAACTTAATAAGTTAAATAAAAACTAATAATAACAACAACAACAATAATAATAATAATATACAAACAAGTGATGCACAGTGCAACTGCTCACCACCCACTGACCAATGCCCAGCCCATCCCCGACTAGTGATCCCAGAGAAGAGAAATCCTGAAACTGCAATCCCAGAAGCGAGAGCGCGCTTCCCTGCCAACTCTAATCTATACACTGAGCATGACATTGCATGATATGGAATATTCCATTGGCCAATTTGTATCCGTTGCTCAGGCTATGCTCCCTCACAGCTTCTTGTGCACCTGCACACTAGCAAAGCATGGGAAGTTGAAAAGTCCTTAGCAGTAATTAAAAACATCAGTATGCTATCAACATTCTTCTCATACCAAATCCCATATTAAATCCAAAACATAGTGCTATTCTAGCTACTAATAACAAAATTAGCTCTATCCCAGATGAAACCAGGACAGAGACTTATTATATGATGTTTATGGGAAGGAACAAAGGCAGGGAAAGTGAAGAATTGTGGTGGATTGGGGGGAACACGCATAGAAAAATGGAGAGGAAAGGTGGTAAGAGGGACTGGTTGAGCATAAACTTGTGGCTTTCCAGGATGTCTGTCTGACTGAGCCCTGCACATGGTTACCAGAATCTGTCCTATCTTATTAAATGCTATTCTTAAATAACGTTCTACTATCTGTGTGTGGGATTGGGACTGGATACTGGAAAGACAAGGAATCTGAGAGTTGGCTGCTGGAGGGACTTTGGTTCAAGCTAGCTGCTGGAGAGAGCAGGGGTCTGAGAGTTGGCTATTGGAGAGACTAGCAGTTTGGACCAGCTACTGGAGAAATCTGCTTGTATATGCGTGTTTGTAACAGGAAGAGACCAGAATACCAGCAACAAAAACAGGGCTGCAAAACTCAGGGGCTCATATATCAAGATGCCAGCAGCTGTGGACACCAGGGGATCTAAGGCCAGCTTCTGGACAGACTGGATATCTAAGACCAGCTATTGGAGTGATCCATATTGTGTGTGTACATACATATACTTCACTAGTATAGACCAATCCTGATCAGCTGGAGAGGAGGAACAGGATCAGGCTGTATGAGCTGTTCATGTTTGCATGAGTGCTATGTGTGGGTGCCAGTAAAGGCACTGTGTTCCATCTCTGTTGATCTGTGTGACGTGTATATATATATATGTGTGTACATATATGGTGTGTGCATATGAAAGCCTGTTGGGAATATATGCTAAGCCTTAGTACTGGCTAAACCTGTGGATACAGAGTTACAGCAGCCTTGCAGTTGTTGGGCTACTGGATTCAGCAGCCTCTAACACAGACCTCTTTAATTTATAGTTTCTGGAGTTAATATTTCTTGAGGCATGAACAACTACAATCATAGATATTGACTCCTACCTTTCCTTGTGCCATTTTTTGATGAGCTGTGACATGGCTCTTAAGTAATCCATGTCATGCACTGCAATTGGCTGAGAGAGGTTCATTGGCATAGGACGGAAGACAGCCTGGAGACATGACAGCCAGTCAATAGCAGGTGCCTTTTCCTAGAAGTAAAACAAAGTTTACATCTGTGAATCTAAACTGACTGACAAGAAATAATAGGGAAACTGGGATAGTCTCTCTAATACTGTTAGGAGATACTTTCAACAAGTTAAACTGTTTTTATGATGTGGGTATTGATTATAGTAGAAAAGGAGAATTGACTTTTATTAAATTGAATTAGCACTGGAGAGGGGAGAGAGTCGTGGGCCTGAAAAATCCAACCGCTGTCAATAAAAGACTGTAAGTTAATAGGTTATTTAAAGCTCAACAGACTCCAAGTGTAAGTTGCAAGGGAATGGCATCTAAATAGAGTGTCTCATATCTCTTTTGATCCGGATCTGCAGAATGTGAATGTCACATGTAACTGTTGCTGGAGTTCTAAGGTGTAGATACCTGTAGCTCCCTAATGGTCGTGTGGAAGAACAGCATCCCCCTCTGCTGTCTTTCCTGCAGTGGGGTGACAACTCGCTGGAGGTTAGAGATGAAGGACAAGGTAAGGGAAAAGGAATCAGGGGGACCATCCTGTGGCCCTCCAAGTAGGCCCCCTAGTTTCTTCAAATACGAGAGATACACACGGAGAACCTGCAATACAGAGCATATAACCAGAGGGAGAAACATGACTGAAAATCAGTCACCCCATTCATCTATCCATCCATCCAACCATCCATCTTGACCATATAAGCTTCAATGTTTCAAAACCACCTGTCCCTAAAACTGTCTTCTTCACTGCAACAACCTTATGTAATTCTTCATGTGGAATACAGTTGGCCAAGTACAGTTCCTCTCTCAGTGAAGAACACTGAATTCTCAAAAGGTTATTTTTGTCCCAGCTTACAATTACATTAAATACTGGAATAATTTTAGAGATGTAGGCCTGCCATCTCTGGAGTCAAATGAGAAGGACGTAGTGATATAATGACCCAGTATTTTGATGGAGAGAAAATGCCAGCTTCTTGCTTCTGTGTTCAGGAGGTATGAAAAGAATACTTGGGACGACTAGACAGGCTTGTTTTTTTGAGTACTCTTCTGAAAGAGTCAGACTGAGAAACTGAAAGCAGCTCAGTTTTTATAAAGTTCAGAAAAATGGCAGAGCTGTGGTGAAATTAACTTTGTTGCATTAACTCACAAGGTCAAAGAGCTTATTTCCCCAGCTTACGTTAAAACATTTTAAAATAACTTCAAAAATGCTAGCTACCCTCCCCTCCCCCTGCCCAATACACAGATTTTAAGTTATAAAGCCTTACTTTGGACAAGAACTTTTTTTTTAAACATTCATTCAAGATGAAACCTAGAGGGAATCCCAGGTTCATATTACTTAGCAAATACAAATTAAAACTACAACATTCTATTTCTACACTTGAAGTTTTAAACCTGGCATCTAAAAATGGGTTACATTTTACAAGCTATCTTTTTGGAAAAGTAGAGAATTTTGTAAAGAATTCTTTCTGGAGACATTTTCAGAGGTCACTGACCGTAACCCATGGAAACAGACCACTCTGAACCAGGAGGCAATTCAAGGAGATCCCTACACCAAATAGCTATTTTTACCTTTCTTCAGCCTCTGATATGTTACCTCAAGATAATTTTTCTCTTTGAATTTACTCTCAGGTGGCATCTCAAACTCAGGATGGTCAATCTGCAAAAAGGAGTAAAGGAAAAACATCTCTCTGTTTCCTGGAACACTGGAAATGTGAGTATATGCTCAACAGGCTTTGTTAATTTCTGCACCATCACAGAATTTGAAATGTTAATAAATTGATTTTACTTTTGGAAAATGTTTGCTCTGTAATTTTTGTGGATCTATCATATTCTGCAGGTCATTTACAAGCTCATTACAAATCTGCAGTGACTGATATTCAAGCGTAAACCGCATTTTAAAATATTTCTACATGTTGCACTGGTTTTGGCTGGGATTGAGTTAAATTTCTTCAGAGCAGCTTGTATGGGGCTATGTTTTGCATTTGTCATGAAAACAGTGTTGACAACACAGGGATGTTTTAGTGATTGCTGAGCAGTGCTTACACAGTGTCAAGGCCTTTTCTGCTCCTCACACCACCCTACCAGCAAGTAGGCTGGGGGTGCACAAGAAGTTGGGAGGCGACACAGCTGGGACAGCTGACCCCAAATGATGAAAGGGATATTCAATACCATATGATGGTGTGCTCAGCAATAAAATTGGGGGTGAAGGAGGTTGGCCAGGGCTGCCATTGCTTGGGAACTGGCTGGGCAGTGGTGGGTTGGTGGCAAGTAATTGAGGTTATTTTGCATTACTTCTTTTTTTTTCTTTTGTTCTTTTTTTAATTATTAAACTGTCTTTTTCTAAACCCATGACTTTTCACACTTCTACCCTTCTGATTTTCTCCCCCATCCCACTGGGTGGGGGAGTGAACGAGCAGCTGCATGGTGCTTAGCTGCCTACCAGGCTAAAACTACAACAGTGAGCTGCAAAATTCATCGGATGCTATGTGTATTAGACACTTAACACTTAGAGTCCATTATTGTACTAGTGATGCCCATGAATATAAGAAGAACCAGACCCTTCCATGATGAAGTACAGTCTACACTTCAGGCAGAGGAGATTAGAGAAAGTAAGCAATTTATTCTTCCTCATCTGCTCATTTTCGAGAAATAAGTGCTTTTTATGTCATAAAATCAAGAAGTTTACTGAAATTTAGGAAAACTTTCTTCAGAGAACACAGGCTTAACTTGAGCGAGGCTGGGTCTCACGGGCTGTGTAACTGACTCTATTCCCAGTGCTTCCTGATAATTTTCTTTTTTTAGTCCACTCACCTGAATAATATTGGTCTTGAGGTCAAAAGGACTAGGTCCCACATGGACTCTGAAAAAGGGGAAGGTGCTGTATCTGCCCATGAGAGTCTGAAGAGTTTCATTAAAATCTTTTGCTTTCTCCACACCTGTGGTATTCCATCCACCAACCTGGAGAGGGAGAGAGACCGTGACAGCAGGTGAGAAAAAGACTTGTTTGATCCATAACCTATGGATATGGATCATTCACAGAATCACAGAATCACAGAATGGTTAAGGGTTGGAAGGGACCTCTGGAGATCATCTAGTCCAACGCCCTGCCAAAGCAGGTTCACCTAGAGCACGTTGCACAGGGTTGCGTCCAGGCGGGTTTTGAATATCTCCAGAGAAAGAGACTCCACACCCTTCCTGGGAAGCCTGTTCCAGTGCTCTGCCACCCTCAAAGTAAAGAAGATCCTCCTCATATTCAGATGAAACGTCCCATGTTTCAGCTTGTGCCCATTACCCCTTGTCCTGTCACTCGGCACCACTGAGAAGAGTCTGGTTGACTCCTCTTGACACCCACCCCTAAGGTATTTGTAAGTGTTGACAAGATCCCCTCTCAGTCTTCTCTTCTCCAACCTGAGCAGACCCAGCTCTCTCAGCCTCTCCTCATAAGAGAGGTGCTCCAGCCCTTTGATCATCTTTGTAGCCCTTCACTGTACTCTCTCCAGTAATTCCTTATCTTTCTTGAACTGGGGGGCCCAGAACTGCACACAATACTCCAGATGTGGCCTCACCAGGGCCGTGTAGAGGGGCAGGATAACCTCCCTTGACCTGTTGGCCACACTCTTCCTAATGCACCCCAGGATACCATTGGTCTTCCTGGCCACAAGGGCACATTGCTGGCTCATGGTGAACTTGTTGTCCACCAGAACACCCAGGTCCTTCTCTGCAGAGCTGCTCTCCAGCAGATCAGCCCCCAACCTGTACCGGTGCATGGGGTTATTCCTCCCAAGGTGCAGGACTCTACACTTGCATATCTTGAACTTCATGAGGTTCCTCTCCGCCCAGCTCTCCAGCTTGTCCAGGTCTCGCTGAATGGCAGCACAGCCTTCTGGTGTATCGGCCACCCCTCCCAGTTTTGTGTCATCAGCAAATTTGCTGAGTGTACACTCTGTTCCTTCGTCCAGGTCATTGATGAATAAGTTAAACAGGACCAGGCCCAGTACTGACCCCTGGGGAACACCATTAGCCACAGGCCTCCAACTAGACTGAGCACTGCTGATCACAACCCTCTGGGCTCTGTCGTTCAGCCAGTTCTCGATCCACCTCACTGTGCACTCATCTAAGCCACACTTCTTGAGCTTTCCTATGAGGATGTTAAGGGAGATAGTGTCAAAAGCCTTGCTGAAGTCAAGGTAGATAACATCCACTGCTCTCCCCTCATCAACCCAGCCAGTCATGTCGTCATAGAAGGCTATCAGATTGGTCAAGCATGATTTCCCCTTGGTGAATCCATGTTGACTACTTCTGATGACCTTCTCCACATGCTTAGAGATGGCATCCAGAATGAGCTGCTCCATCACCTTTCCAGGGATGGAGGTGAGGCTGACTGGTCTGTAGTTGCCTGGGTCCTCCTTCTTACCCTTTTTAAAGACTGGAGTGACATTGGCCTTCCTCCAGTCCTCAGGAACCTCTCCTGTTCTCCATGACCTTTCAAAGATGATAGAGAGTGGCTGGGCAGTAATATCTGCCAGTTCCCTCAACACTCGTGAGTGCATTCCGTCGGGGCCCACAGATTTGTGGGTGTCCAGTTTGTGTAAATGATCTCTAACTCGATCCTCCTCAACCAAGGGAAATTCTTCCTTTCTCCAGACTTTCTCTTGTACCTCCAGGGTCTGGGATTCTTGAGGGCTGGCCTTAGTAGTAAAGACTGTGGCAAAGAAGGCATTCAGTAACTCCACCTTCTCTGCATCCTCCGTCACCAGGGCACCCTCCTCATTCAGCAGCAGGTCCACGTTTTCCCTAGTCTTCCTTTTGCTGCTGATGTACTTGAAGAAGCCCTTCTTGTTGTCTTTGATGTCCCTTGCCAGATTTAATTCCCAGCAGGCCTTGGCCTTCCTTGTCGCCTCCCTGCATACTCTGACAACCTTCCTGTATTCCTCCCAAGTGGCCTGTCCCTTTTTCCTCATACCGTAGACTTCCTTCTTCCATTTCAGTTTTGTCAGAAGCTCTTTGTTCATCCATGCAGGTCTCCTGCCCCCTTTGCCTGATTTCTTACTCATAGGGATGCACCGATCTTGAGCTTGGAGGAAGAGATGTTTGAATACTGACCAGCTGTCATGGACCCCCCTGCCCTCTAGAGCCCTAACCCATGGGATACCCCCAAGGAGGTCCTTGAAGAGGCCAAATTCAGCTCTCCTGAAGTCCAGGGTTGTGGTCCTACTTATTGCCCTGCTTCCTCCACGCAGGATCCTGAACTCCACCATCTCGTGGTCGCTACAACCCACGCTACCCCCAACTTTCACATCTCCAACCAGACCTTCGTTATTTGTTAACACAAGGTCTAACAGAGCACCTTCCTGTGTTGGCTCCTCCACCACCTGTGTCAAAAAGTTATCGTCAATGCTCTGCAGGAACCTCCTGGACTGTGGGAGCCTAGCTGTGTTGTCTTTCCAGCAGATATCACGGTGATTGAAGTCTCCCATGAGAACTAGTGCCTGCGATCGCGAGGCTGCTTCCAGCTGTCTGTAGAAGGCCTCATCTACTTCCTCTTCCTGATCAGGTGGCCTGTAGTAAACCCCCACAACAGTGTCACCTGTGTTAGCCTGCCCCTTAATTCTTACCCATAGGCTCTCTACTCGTTCTTCATCCTTCCCTAGGCTCAGCTCGATACATTCCAGTTGCTCTCTCACATAAAGGGCAACTCCACCTCCTCGTCTTGCTGACCTGTCCTTCCTAAAAAGTACGTAGCCATCCATGACAGCATTCCAGTCATGAGAGCTATTCCACCATGTCTCTGTAATTGCAATGAGATCATGGTCCTGCGACCTCACACAGATCTCCAGTTCTTCCTGTTTATTCCCCATGCTGTGTGCATTGGTATATAAGAATTTCAGAGAGGTAGCCAAGCATGCAGGTTTCCCAGGAGAGGCGCAAGAGGATCTTTGATATCTATACATACCCTTGAGGCGGTTGGCCTTCTTGTTCCTATCTTGGGAGGCAGCTAAGGAACCTTTCTCCCTGCTCTAATTGGCCTGGCTTATTCCCTCAATAGAGGCAATGGCATGAGCATTACCGCTCTGGACCCCTCCCCCTAAGTCCTTCAGTTTAAAGCCCGCCTCACCTCATTCCTATGAGCTCAGTCATTATGACAACTGAGCAGCAACAAAGCAAATAGCAGCAGGGGGAATGCATGAAGATTTCTACGTACCCTGTTGGCTTTAATATGACCTATCACTTTCACTTAAACAAAGCAACGAACTGCAGAATAACACAGGGAAAAAGAATGATAATTATCAACAGAACAAGGTGTACAGGAAAAAAGCAGGAGAAGAAGGAGGGAGGAAAGAGGTCTCATTTTTCTAAAGCCATCTAAAGGACAACCAAGGATCAGGGATTACAGGTCCCACCTCCCTGACAAGCAGATTCACAGATGGGCCTGCAGTCACTGTTCCTTGTGCTGGAAGGTTCTGTATCATCCTTAGAGAAATCCTTTGCTGGCAGGAAGATGTACAATTCTGCCTGTCACTGAGAGGAGTCTCCCAGAGTGGAAAGATAAGCATTTTCCTCTTTAAACAAGCTCCCCTGAAGCCTGGAGTAGTGGATGGCCATCAGATCTTAGACACAAAAATTTCACCCATTTGGCAAGATGTTCCCTTATCTGTAAGTTGGATGCTATTGAACTGAGCTTCTGAAATTAAAAGTGATCCCTCTTTGCAGTCTTGGTTGTTGTACAGTCCTAAAGTAATATGTAAGGTCATGAGGAAAGAATCAGGTACCTGATATCAGAAAATCAAACCTTGGAACAGCATTTAAAGCTAGAAGACTTATCATTTAGAAGTTGTGCTGTTAATTGTGAGCTTTTTTCAGGGACAGATGCTAGCAAAATTCCATCACGTAGGACCATATGACCCTAACTTCACATTTTCCTTTTTCCTGCAGGAATTATCTTCTGGAGGGAGAGGAAATAGCACAAACGTTCACCTGATTTAGGAGGTCCTTCAATGGTTGAGTTCCTTGGGATTCTATCCGTTGGGTATCCATGCAGGAGCGATAGAACTGGATTGCTTTCTCCTTAGCTGAGCCTCTTATCCCAAACTGTGGGCTCTCTGAGGAAAAAAAAATAGGTTAAAAACTACAAATGTAAAAAAAAAATTTGGAGCAGTATTAGAGCAGAGAAAGGTTGTAAGAAAATATTGCACTGCACTTCAATTCAGAACAATTTAGTAAATACATCCACACTTTCCACAGTCACTCAAAGCAAGAGACCTTCTAGTGCCGTGACCCTTCCTGAGGCCAAATATGTGAGTTTCTTTGCATGGAAACAGGAACACAACAGGAAGGTGGTGCATAACTAGGCTTCAGTCCCACGTGGAGTCAAAACACATGACCAGAGTGCACATTCAGACAAGCACAGCAAAAGGAGTCTAATTCTACAAGGCAACAGGAAAGTGGTTTGGGTTACTGTCAGAATTTTGAAGTGTGACTTTCGTCTGTTACACTTGGCAAAGGGAACTAAAATGTTTAAAATGCAGCTATTGTAATATGATGTGCTCAAGAATAAATCTGTACCTGTAATGACAGAAGAACAAAGAGACTGGACTCAGTCCCTGTTCGGAATGATTGTGCTCTCAGTCATTAGTATTCTCAGCTCTGACTGAGGAAGATGCTGAAGTAACACACCAATCATATGTCCCTACCTAAAAGCCTTTTCAGGATCAACTGGTTTTCTTCCAACAACACATCAAATACATTTAGTGATTCTTCTGTGGTTCTGCTTGAGTTTTTGCCTTCCCAGCTGCCACAGGCATATTTGTAGAAATCCTCACAGGGGTCTACAGTGTCATTCCTAGAATTCAGGATTCTGGTCAACAGTGTAAGACCCAGCTCGACATCACAGGATCCTGGGCAGGAAGTAAATAGGAGAGAACTGAGCAGTGACAGTGGAGAGTGAGAACAAGTCCAAACAAAAAAAAAAAAAAGAGGAGTTATCTGTGGGACATTTCCCCCAAAAGATTTATTTTTGGTACAACTCCTTTGCATGCAGAGTGTTGAATTCCTTGGAAGTTTTTGCTGAATATGGAACAAAGTGTATTCTGTCTTTCACTTCACAGGAGGGTTGCTTTTGCACTTTATAAGGGAGAATCTTTAAATAAAGGACAGGTAATCAACCCAGAGGTGGTGTCCTATGTTCATACTATCTAGGCAGTCACAGGTTGGATTATTCAGCCTTCTCAGTGTATTTTCTCTGAATCAGCCATATTTGGCCAAATGATAAACAGAAGCGACAGATGATGTCAACACATGAAGCAAAAGAAGAACATAGCATAGAGAAAGTAAGGAGGTAAGTTTCAAACATGGAGGGAGATGTTCAAGCATGGGAAACATTTTTTATTAAAACAGGACAAAGACTTTGTAGTACATCTTGCTTTGATATAAAACTCCCTGTACCTAAACTGCTGAGAATCACTGGGTATGTGTTCTCATTTTGGTTCAGTGTCTTGTATCAACATCAGATCAATTATTTACTGAATAAGCCACTTGTGAATCAAAGTAAGACTTTCCATACTATGGTTTCAACAGTTGACATGGGAGGAGGTAGGCAGAGTGGAAATAAACAAGATCTAAACTAACAGTTTCTCCTTGGTCTCTGTAGTGAATGATCTCCACACATAACAGGGGCTAAAGAAAAATGCTGGGTGAAGAGTCAATAATGTTTATTTTGGAGCAGGAATGTCTGCATCCACCAATATAAATGCACCTTCAGTACTGAGCATTCTATACGCATAAACGTTTACATAGACCATTCTGCAGATAGTTGCTTAGCAAATTTGAAAGGCAAATTAATATTTCTGGTCTATGCTCACAGCTCTCCCATTAGCAAGAGACTATGACATTTCTTTCTACAGTATGACTGTACTGGTCTGTGCTAGAAAACTAGGACTAGACTTATTAAGTCAGAGGTGGAAAGGTGGAGGAGAAGCTCCAAATCTCAGATTCAGTTTGGTTTCCTGTAAGTGACTACAGACAGAGCATGACACAATGATGAGATGCAAGACAATATAATGATTCTGTCCCTCAAAACTGGACCCAGGCATATTAAATGGCAGGCAGAGGAGGAGGACAGGTGTGGGGATCTCTCCCCACTATGACCCAAGGAAGAGGCAGAATTGTGTACATTTTTTACAACCAGTGTTATGATTCTTTGAGATTTTGAAAGTCTTATTCTTAACACAGATGCTAAGCCTAATACACAATGGAGGCAGATAGGAGAAAAAGGGATCTTACAAACGGGGTGGATGAAGAAGCGGGAAAAGGATATCCCATATTATACCTAGACCACAAGTCATCATGATGTAGGTGATAAGTAGTGTAAAGCCAAGGAGAGTACTGAGAAGAAGTGTACACAGAAGTAGGCTTTTCCCCTGAAGGCATCGTTTTTTCTTTGCACCTGTTCTCAGCTCCTGGTCACAGGTCTGAAGAGAGAAAAATGAGACAAACAGAAAAAATTAAGAAAGAAAAATTCATATTAAAGTTAGCATTGGTCATATACTCTGTATTCTACATGAGGTCCTAGAAAATCACTCACAGGACTAGTGCCAGAATACCAACAGTCGTCCAAGTCATCTAGGTGACTGTACAGGGGCTTTCTCATCTCCTTCGTTTTCCTGTCTTTTCCAGCTACGGCTGTTGCACAGTGTTATGAATTGTGCATCAAAAAGCCAGCTTGACATTTGGAGGCCTGTCCCTCCATAGTTCCTTCTGGTTTATGGAATCACTTTGCATATACCTCCTGAATATATCGACGACTTTTTGGGCTCATAAAGCTAATAAGAGGATGGCTAGGACTCGTGGTTCTTTATTCTGTTACAGGCTGGCAAGCTGAACACTAATTTCAGATCCCTCCTCAAGAAATAACTCCTGCATCCTAAGCCCTCTAGTTCAGTTGAAGAGGGAGAAAAGATTTGCCTTATTCTAAGAACTGCAGTAAGCTGTAAGTCACAGAGAAGATCTTATCACAGAATCATAGAATGTCCTGAGTTGGAAGGAACCCACAAGGATCATACAGTCTAACTCCTGTCTCAGCATAGGACAATCCCAGAATTCACACCATGTGTCTGAGGGCATTGTCCAGATGCTTCTTCAATGCTGTCAGGCTTGGTGCTATGACTGCTTGCCTGGGGAGCCTGTTCCAGTGCTCCACCACCCTCTGGGTGAAGAACCTTTTCCTAATACCCAACCTAAACCTCCCCTGGCATATCTTCCTGCTATTCCCTCGAGTTCTGTCACTGGTCACCAGGGAGAAGAGGTCAACACCTACTCCTCCACTTCCCCTTGTCAGGAAGTTGTAGACTGCAACGAGGTCTCCCCTCAGTCTTCTCTTCTCCAGGCTGAACAGACCTAGTGACTTCAGCCGCTCCTCATATGGCTTCCCCTCTAAACCCTTCACCATCTTTGTGGCTCTCCTCTGGACACTCTCTAGTATCTTCACATCCTTTTTATACTGTGGCGCCCAAAACTGCACACAGTACTCAAGGTTAGGCAGCACCAGTGCAGAGTAGAGCAGGACAATCACCTTCATCGACCAGCTAGCAATACTATGCTTGATGCACCCCAGGACAGAGTTGGCCCTCTTGGTTGCCAGGGCACACTGTTGGCTCATGTTCACCTTGCCGTCGACCAGAAACCCCCAGATCCCTTTCCATGGGGCTGCTCTCCAGCCTCTCGTTCCCCAGTCTGTATGTGCATCTAGGGTTGCCATGTCCCAGGTGCAAAATGCGGCACTTTCCCTTGTTAAACTTCACGCGGTTGGTGATCGCCCACCTTTCTAATTTATCTAGGTCTCTCTGCAGGGTCTCTCTGCCCTCAGGAGTGTCAACAGCTCCTCCCAATTTTGTGTCAGCGGCAAACTTGGGTAGTAGTCCTTCAAGTCCTGCATCCAAATCATTAATGAAGATATTGAAGAGCACTGGCCCCAAGATGGATCCCTGAGGAACCCCACTAGTGACCAGTCGCCAGCCCAATGTAACCCCATTTACTATAACTCTTTGAGCCCTACCCGTCAGCCAATTGTTCATCCATTGCATTATGTGTTTATCCAGCTGTATGCTGGACGCTTTGCCCAAGCAGATACTGTGAGAGATAGTATTGAAAGCTTTACTGAAATCCAAAAAGATTACATCGACTGGCTTCCCTTGGTCAGCTAGGTGGGTAACCTTGTCATAGAAAGAAATCAAGTCTTATATCTTGATATACATATCATCTTATATACAGACAGGTTTTATCTCACTTAAATTTAGTTGTGTTCATAATCTAGGTGTGTCTTCTTAGTCAGTGGAGAAGGCTAGGCACCTTAGGAGTACA
Organism: Nyctibius grandis; assembly: GCF_013368605.1. Taxonomy (NCBI): domain Eukaryota; kingdom Metazoa; phylum Chordata; class Aves; order Nyctibiiformes; family Nyctibiidae; genus Nyctibius; species Nyctibius grandis. The sequence continues at coordinate 73,918,802 of NC_090662.1, read as the reverse complement.
GCTTCTATTTTAGACATCTGTCTTAGGATGAGCTGAATCATCCTCCAGTTACCTGTCTTTTTCTTCATTGACTGCAAAGGAAGACAGATAACTATGTTAGGATACACCCCTAACTTCTACCTGGATAAAGTCAGATAAAATTACATTTACTGTATGTGTCCACTGCTTCTACCTACTTTGATGTACATAAGAATGAAGAACAGCAGATTACAAGAGAATAGACATGGGAATGGATGCTGGTAATACAAGGAAAGGTAAAGAACTGAAAAAATGAAGAGTGGAATAACTGAATAAGAATATACAGTGAGAAAAAGGAGGCAGAGGGGAAAAAAAAAACAGAAAACAATGGAAAACCTGGGAGGAAGAGGATTAGAGAAGAAATAGTATAGCAAGCAAGTAAATCTCGTAGGTGTGAAAGCTGATGGAAGTGCTACTTTGAGAGTTTACATGTCAGTGTCAGGGCCTGGCCTGTACTGTCCCCACAGCCTCAAGTTTAGCTCCCTGTGCTCAAGCGTGGTTGTGTGATAAAAGAAAGCTGTTTGAGAAACCTTGACAGGCCTTGGAGCTCTTTGAGAAAAAGCTAGAAGTAGCCTCAGTGGAGGTGCCCACTTCTTCACTTGGGAGATGCTTTTTTGCAGCTCTCATGTGTGATCTCCATCTGAGCTATGCTGCAGCAGCAGCCATGCCTATGGCTGGCCATGTACCCCATTGATCTGGATCCTGACCTTAATCTACAGACTTAATTCTGCAGGTTTGACCTTGGACCTGCCTCCTCACAATAGACTTGCCTGGCAGTCTACACTCCTGGTTGACCCTGGCTGCTGTCACCAGACCTGCCTTACCCCCCTCATTCCCATACTGTGCGGGTACACCCCTTGCTGCTAACATCATAACTTCTTGCCTGCCTTGTCATGACTCTCAGATTCTAGATTAGATTGTCTTCCTTGTCTGCCCTTGCCGCTCCCTTACATGCATTTGTCACCACACTCGGTATCTGTCTTCTTTGCCACAAAACCAGAAAACATAGATCTTTACAAAAATCATGAGAAATGAAGCAAAACCCTACCTTACAGCATATACCCCTTCACCTGAAGAAAGGCTAAGGAAATGAATGAGTCTACTGTTAATCATCTTGCCTAATATACTGTGTACAATTCCTGTACAAAAACATTAACAGAACAGAAAAAAAAGAAAGAAATAAAAAAACAGACCTCATCATTTTATATCTTTCAAAAGTGCATTTTATTCAATCATTAATAGAAGCCTCTCAAAAGCATATGTCAGCTTACTTGACTCATGGAAACTGCTAAGAAGGGTTAAATAGGTAACTGCTTTTCTCCCTTTGAAATCCTATTCTCCTGACTTCTTTAGGCAGCATACAGAATAACTAAGTGGAGAGCAAGTACATACAAGTGAATCCCGGTGTTAAAAGGTGCTAGATACAGAACATGACCATACTAGCAAAGTACAGTGTAGGAAATATAAAGGCGGAAATCCAAATTCCTTTCATACGCCCCTGTAGTAAAACACTCTAGGTTTTACTCCTCAAATAGAGAGTAAGTGTCACGACCTAAAAGTATGGCAGGGAAGTGAGCAAAAGAAAATTTTCTTGGCTGAAAAGGAAGAAGAAAAATTATTCCTCAGCATGGAAGCCTTTATCTCTTACCATTCAGGAAAGAGTGAATGATTTACATTCACAATGATCCTGACTTCTCTGTTGCAATAGATTCCTTGTTTTTCACATTGAAGATCTGGCCTATTCCTACTATGAAATATTTATGACTTTGCAATTGTTTGGTCTCATGTTATCAGAGGACATCTTTTTCTCTCTTTTGAGTACTAAATAGCATGGCTGTGGAGATACTAACAAGAAATTGGTATTTCAAGATTGCCACTGCAATTTCTGCCAACCTTCTCGTTAACAGTAGGTCTATGTCAGGCCTGTACATTATGTTCCTTTTGAAATTGAAAATGCATCAAATAGTAGATTTTTTAAAATCCGTAAGAGAACTATACTGTCCCTCTCAAGACTCCAATGAGAAACAACTAGAGAAGTACCTGGCTGAGAACAGCATACCCCGAAAGAAGAGACAGGGGAGTGGAAATTGGTTGTGTACCTCTACTTAGAAACTGGATTAAGGTCTGTGTTATGTGAGCCATAAGGATAAAAAGTGTTCTTCAAACACTTCACCTTCCATAAAGAATGTCTTTCTAATCTTGCCTCTGTTACTGGGGCTGGATTTGAGAGAACTTGTGGACCTACATAAATAGAGAAAAAAGAAGAGGGCAGTCATACTTAGTTGTCTCTCATATCTTTTTCATGACAACAGCTTAAAGAAATCTAGACAAACAAACACCTGCCCTTTCAGTACTCATATAAAGATACTGACTTGGGCAATATCCCAGTCAGATTCTTTATCTAGTATGAACTTCACCTTTATGCCACAAATGGACTAAGTTGTTCACAGAACACAGGCACTGAAATACAGAGTCCTTCCTACTTCAGTGATCCTTCGTCAATGAAGTGTGGATTTAACTAGCTGGAACTGGAGGTGGGATATAAAAACTTCCAGGGCACAGGATGCAGGAACATTTCATAGCTCACAAGAAGCAGAAGCACTTTATTGTGGTATATTTTGAGGCTTGGTTGCCTCATCCAGCATACTCCATATAAAGAGACAAGTGAATAGTTTGAACAAGCCTGTGGAAAAGGATAAAGAGCCTTTAATCTCCGACAGAGCTTTTCCATATGGGCCTCACTTATAAGTAAGTGAGAAGAATGATTAGTATTTGCATGAAGTTGTAGATGAATGCAATTTCCAGTACAGTTTCAGTTCTTTCATGCATTCTTCTAAGAATGTGCAAGTGCTCAAATCTAAATGGCTTAACTGTATCTAAGTGAGATCAAATGCCTGTAAAATCACTAAAAGCTTACTTCTAATTGTCCTCAATTATAAAATTAATAATTTTGAATTTATGTACTACATGAATCATCCAATTCAAATGTGAGCATAATTTAGGCTAGCAGAATCTTGACAGGTACTGTTACCACTAAAGCAATAAATGTTTGATGCAACTAAATCAGCCAAAAAAATTTATTTTCCTTCAGCATCTCCTTCTTTCTGTTTGTGAGCCATTCCTGAATTCTGCAGGGATGCTGAAGTTCCTCTGCCTAATTCTTCCTCACCTTGTATTTTCCCAGTGTTTAGAGCTGTTGCAGAAAAAGAATAATCTAACTTTTAAGCAAATAAAGTAAATTAAAATAAAGAGATCAAAGGCAGGGAGCATTGGAGTTATTTTTCATAACTATTTACCAGACAATTTAGGGGTTTTATGTTTCAGCCACTAGATTATTCATGGATTACTGACTTTGGCTGTTACACAAATTGTGTTTATCACAGTAGTCATGTGGATGATGTTTTCAGACTAATGCCCCAATACTCACAAAAACTTCAACGTTTTCTTAAATTTATCTTTTGCCAGCAAATCGCTTAAGCACCTGAATTGAGCACATTAAATGCCATCTGAGAAATAATATTTTAGACTGTGTTCAAAATATAGTACCTGCTAACATGAAAAACTAAACAGAAAGCTTGCTGAATTATATTCTGGCTACTAAAAGTTTGAAGCATAACCGTGGCAAATAACTATTTAAAATTATGATTGTTGTCTGATCTTTATCACATAGAAATGTGAGAATGGATATATGAACCAAGCATTTCTGCAAATTCTTCAGCCAGAAAAATTCAGACAAAATAAATGTAAAGTGACCATTTGCATTACAGCCACAGTTCTTGCAACACTGAACAGCTCTCAACAAAACAAAACATACACATTTCTTTTGTAAATATTATTTAGTTATATACAAAACTTTACTTATCTATCTCTATTGTCCTTGAACGTTTTGCACATTTTAGCAACCCTGAGCTAACAGTTCAGTTCAGTGCAATTTGTCCATAAATATGCAATTAACTCTTTACTAATTCTTTATATAAGACATCAAATCAATTTTTATATAAGACACCAGACACCACACTACATGGGGAGCAATTAGGCTTACCACGTCATTCTCACATTCAGAAAACTATGCCATGTTTACCCACAATTATTTGTGGGGAAAAAGTTGGCGTATTTCTGCATAAGTACCTTCCTAAAATAATTTGTTGAAAAAACGGGGATACCATAAAAGATTAAAATAATCAAATTATCATCACCATCATCATTATTATTATTATTATTATTACTTCTTATTGGTCAGTGCTTCAAACGGATCTGAATACAGCTTCAGAATGGCCATTAGGATGACTCACTGGAAGGGCAAGAAACCCTAAATCCTCACACCACATCCCACATCATTAATTCTGAGACCTGGACAAGCCCCTTCTGGACACAAACTGTCAAACACTCAACTGCTCCAGTTCCCTAGGGCAATAAGCAGTGTAGCTGTGACAAGAGAAGAAAAAGAAAGGGGTGCAACGAAGGTACCTCAGCAGACTGCAAGGCAGACCCATTTCCTTACCTCTGGAAGAGTCCTCATCCTTGTCACCGAGCAGGCTTTGCTCCTGTAGTGGTAACTACAGGAGTAGTGGTAGTTACCAGAGTCGTCAGCTCTGTTTACTTCTTTACTATCAGTCTTCAGTGCCAAGACACTACTAAGTTCAGAGACAATCTCTTCTTCCCAGCTTGGCTGATTGCTGTGGGGAGGAGAAAAGAGAAGAAAAGCTCTGAGAAAAACGCCCTTAAAGAAAATGGGAGAGAGGGAAATGGATACATTTCTGCAGCTCTCCACCTACCTCGTTTTCCTAACACCTCTACTTCTCATAAAACTATATTTTTTGTTCCCTTCTGCCTTTCCCTGTGACCCATGTGTCTTTCTGTCTGTCTCTTGGAGCTGCACTGAAATATATTTGAACAGAAGTATATGATTCGCTGTCTCCCTCAGCCTCTTCTCAACTGCTTGTACTTCTTTTCTCTCCAACAGCCTTACTTTCCTGCCCACCCAACAAGCCTGCTTTGGTCTGATATTCTCACTGCTACTAGCCTGTTTCAGCCTGCTGCTCTGGGGCCTGGAGGCCTCTGCCTATTACAAGATAGTGTGAGTTATGGATTCTAGTGCTCCTCCTCCTGCAAAAGAAAGGCCAATGTGCTGACTTTCTTTTTGCTCTCTCTCATCTACATCCAAAAGTCCACTCCAGGGGTGAACACAAATCCACTCCTGATTCTTTTTCTTTGCATTAAGAGGCATAAAAGAAATGATTCATTACTGATTCTATTTACAGTTGTTCGTTGCATCTCAGGTAATGGCCAGCCTGTGTGTCTTTGCTTCCTTAAGGATGCATATTGGAAAGATTTGGGAGGGTAGTTTCTCTGCTTTGAGGACTGGAAATGAGGGTCACTTCCCTGAGACATTAAAAAATGAGTAGTGGATGTTGGGAGTTGAGACCTTCTCAAGTGGCAACTGGGAGATGAGAGAGATGGTGGGGACTAGTTTGGTGTCAGCTTCCAAAATGACCGAAACAAGGAGAACACCAGGACAGAACTGTTTACCTCCCCACCTTGCTAGTCTCTCAGGGGAATATGATGCCTTGGTTCACTAGTGTGAAGATAATTAGGTATCTGTTCAGTTGTTCTGAGCTTCCCAAACCTTTGGTCTCTCTCCTAAAGTCCAAATCTTCTTCCCACCTTCATCAATGTGATTTTTTTCCTTATTCCTGTAGTGCTTGCATAATTTCTTAACATCCTTGATTACACTGTGACAACAGACTTCTTATATGGCTGAAATCAGTTACTTACTCCCAGTTCTTTCTACATCTCAGGTCACTAGTACCTATATATTTCTACATTTATCAGACAGCTCTAAATACTGTAAAAAAGATCCTTGCGTACTGCAAAAAAGGTCCTTGCTGACCTTTCTTTCCTTGCAATAGGTCACGTCCCTTCAGCTTAACATCAGAATCCAATTTGCAAATACTTCTTGCATAAATGATTGAGATTTGACTTAGTGGAAGTAACAAGACACTCTTTTGGTAGTCACAACTGTTGCATCATTGAGAGGAGCATTATTGTGATCCATACTGTCCAACATATACAGAGGTGCTTTGTTCCTTGTGGTCTAAATTAATTTACAGCTAGTCAAATCCCAAATCTTTGTGCAAACTGAAAAATGGGAATATGTAACAAAATTCAACCTTTATAATCCTTTGTTTCAACACAGCTTTAAGTCTTCCATGTGTTTCTGCCACATTTGCCTTTGAGCCTTTTCCACTCTTCCCTGCTTTACATCTTTTCTCACAATAGCTACAGTTCTAGTACTCTCTCACAAATGCTTTTCAGTAGTTGCACTGATAGTATAAACAAAGAAATGGTATGCAAATGTGTGTAGTGACTTACTAAGTTTAACTATAAGTGATCTTACAGTGGAGATATCTTTGTAAACTGACTAGACAAATTTGTTCATGATAATATGCAGTTTATTTATCTGTCTTTCTTACCTATGTGTCTGAACTCTTCCATCTTCATAAGTACAGCATCTAATAGCTCCCAAGCTTTAAGTAATGAAGTTAATTTTACTTCTATTTTCTCTAGTGAGCACTATCTAGGCTTGCTCTGGGCAAGGAATTTATTGCCTTTTTAATTATAAAATGGCTATGAGCATTTGGAACACAATGTAATTTAAATTAAAGCAAGTAATAAAACCTTGGCTGAAGTATTCAGTTTTAAAATGAAACTTGAGAAGACCAAAAAAGCCTTTTGGTCAATATGCTGACGGGATGTGATTGGAGTTAACATGGTTTTATGAGCCAGTATCTTTTAAACAGGTCCTCTACGTCCTCTTGATTAAGTGTAATTTTATCACATAATTTGACAAAATGTTACATTGATATTGCCAACCATATGGATTGTCCCATATACGCTATCTAGAAATACTTTGAATATGTATATATGGATGATTTTTTCCATACCTTGTATACTAATCAGGACACATCTTGAAAAGCAGCTGCATCACAACATCATTATAAGTGTGCATAGGATGTTTCGGGAAATGAAACGCACATCACTTTCTCAGTGAAGAGCATGGGTCTTTGATTTAGTACATGTTTCGGTGGTGCTGTGATGCTCAGAAAGCTGTCTTGCAAGATCCGGCATGGAGGTGATGTTCACTCTCCTAAGTCATCACAGACCATAATAACATTATATACTGGGTCTAACAGACACTACTGTTGGTTTCCATTGGAAGAGTATGCTCCTTAATAGCATTCTGCTGCAACAGACTTTGTTAAATAATTCAGTAGGAAAGTTGAACTGTTATGGAGAGAATTAAGTTGTTAAAACCTTAATTTATTCCAAAATTCATGTCTCTCTCTGGAGAGAATGTGGATTTACTTCACATAGATGCTCTCTCTGTGCTTGTGTGCTGAGATACCCAGGTATAAGACATATTTTGTCCAAAACTGTATGACCTACACTTCAGAAAAATTTGTTTGACTGTGGTCATTAGCTGAAGCTGAGTAATTCAGACACTGTAGTTACACCTTTTCAAGTAGAGTTTCTTGCATCTATCAGAGCTAAGGACAGAGCACGTTTGCATCTGGCAGAAATAAGCCAGGGAAGCATATCTGCATATGCATTTAGGCCTTGAAAAAGGTCGTTTTGGAGGGGGTTGCATGATGGCAGTGTGCAGTCCAACGTCTTTATTGAATATACAGCCTGTAGAGCTTTGGGGAATTTGTGAGCTGAATACAGGAAGTATTCATGTATACAAGAACGTGGTGCTGTATATGTGCAGGTTTTTTTTGCTGCTAGCACGTAAGTTTCTTTGAAGATGCCTTTATCAACTACTGAAAGTGAAGACAAAAAGTTTCCCTGTATGTTTTTTCTAACTACAGAAGCAGGAAGAGGGATTGGGGGGCGGAGCGGGGAGGGAGACGTCACAAGTAACCCTTATCGACTAATTCCCTTCTTATCTTTAAGGCACAGATGACAGCTCTGCTCTCTTGAGTCCACAAATTAGTGAGAGAACCTCTGGCTTTTTTCTCTATGACAGCCTCTTTCTCTTCTCTATACAGTGCATTAGCTTTACCAAATGTAACACTGATCAGCACATTGAAAATAATACAGTGTTGGACATGCCTTCTAGCTGTCACACATAAAAATGTTTAATGGCAATTATCTTTTAGATACTTCTTTGATTTAAACAGATGTATGATTCAAAGAAATGTAGAATTATTAAGTGCGTAGATGTGTGTTTGACAGATGTTGTGGCAAGCATTTCTTATACATTCAAGATGGTTAGGAATCTAGGCAGATTTCAGAAAATTATTTTCTTAATATCTGTCCCAAAGTGAAATTGAATTGAGACTTTGATAATCTACATTGTGTGAATAGTAAATTCCTCTGCAACAATTTGGTAGGGTGAAGTTTTGCTTCATAGATTAATATTCCAGCTTCAACCTTCCAAAAATATGTATGTATCATAGACTGCAGAAAAAATTGTCAGCTTTATGCAATTAAGTGAAAAAAGAGCATTAGAAAAACATGATGCAGTAATGTTCATGTCACTGGCCATCTTGAAAATGCATGTGGAAAGGTTATCACTTACAAAGAGACTCTAATTAGTTTTAAAAATAAACTTGTCTAACTCAAGCTTTTCTACGTCAAAGGGTCACTGATGGTACTACCAGTGACCAGTGTGATTTGTGGATTAAAGCAACATGAAAGAAATTCTGATTTATATGAAAGACTGTCTGCCAAAGGTTAGTAATAGTTTTGGTAACCATCAAAAGCACAAATTTGTTTTGAAGACATCAAAACACTGTAGCACTGTGAAAGCTTGTTGCTTCACTAGCGAAGTTCAGAAAACTGGAGACAGAATAACCTGAGAGCCATAATGTTTTCCACATTGGGGGTGGATGGTAGGACTGACGACAGGATAAATTCATTTTAAACAGCCCAGAATAGAAGCTGCCAGTCAGGGATCTAGCAGAGTGTTCTAACTGCCCCATGGGTGACATAGAGAGATCTCTCTGGGCCAAAAATGCTCTCAGAGTCTCTTAGTCACATATGCAGATGGGAACTTTACACTACCTTTTTTCCCACCAATACTTGCTCTCTCATCTACCTTCAGTCCATCAGGTACATAGAATCATAAAGTCACAGAATGATTAGGACTGGAAAGGACCTCTTAAAGATCATCTAGTCCAACCCCCCTGCCATGGTCAGGGGCATCTTTCACTAGATCAGGTTGCTTAAAACCGCGACCAACTTGACCTTGAACACTTCCAGTGATGGGTCATCCACAACTTCCCTGGGCAACCTGTTCTTTCAACTTTTCTGGGCCACTTGTTCAACAACTTTATTCAGGAAAAAGGACAGAAAAGTTGCTGATACTTCTAACCACTAACATCAGTCAAAAGACTTTAGGTTCAGAGAAGGCAGGAAGAAGGGGAAAACCAAAGGTTGTAACCACGGCCTGTCTCACTGTGTGGTAGTTCAGTTACCTGGTTGAATCTGTTAAAGATGATGAGATCAAAGCTGGGATAGCCTGACCTGTGTGGGTCCCTCAAACTGATGATTCATCAGTTCATGCAAAAGGAAGAGTATACTCAGACCTGGAAGCCAAGTGGATAGATTGGGTGCAAGGTATGTGAATCAGGAAGTAAGCAGGAAAGGTAGCCTTGATGACAGAAAAGGGGTTGGTTTCAGGTGCTAGAGAAAGGAAGTCTGAGAATGAAAAGATTAGGAGGGTAGAAAAGATTAGGCAAGAAAGCCAGGAGAAGAGGAAAGAATTGAAAGTAAGAATGGCAGGAGAAGACATTGAAGCTGAAACTACAAAACACCCACCTTATTTTCTTGAGTTTCCCTGGGCATAATCCTTCCCTACATGAATGTCTTGTATTGTTTTCTATGTTACTTTAATATCTCATTTTATTGCTTCACTGGGCAAAATCTCTAAGAGTTAATAGGCATAATTATAATATCACTTCAGGCTATTGTTAATGATTTTGTCGTTTGTTGCAGTTACTGTACTAGTGAGAACTTTAATTTTTTTCTACGCAACAGGATAAAGATTTATATTTTAAAAGATTTTTGTAGTTGTATATCTTTTTACACATTTGGACATTAACTGTGAAAACATCCCAAAATACCCATGAGGCATTGTTTTCCATTCAGAAAAGCAAGCCCTAGCCTCTGAAGCTATTATTCAAAATGAAAGAGGGCAATACAGAATAAAAACATAATCCCTGAATAAGCAGACACACTTAGCATGCTTCCTCAATAGCAGGCTGCGTGGCTGCTCTAAGGACAAAATAGATGCTTGCCCCTATAAAGTTTTTAGAAAGCTGAAAATGCAGTAGATAAAAATAAAAAATATTGTGGTGCAAGCCATAGACAGAGAAACTAAAGGAAGAAATAAGCAAATGAAATGTCTGAGCCCAGCAGACTGTCAGAGGGACTCTGTTAGAATTCAGTATGTACCAATTCTGTTCTTGCTTCTTCACAGTGTACCACCTTCCGAAATACATCCTAGAAAACCATTTTCCATAGTTCTTAAAAGTACTGGTGATCTACTTTGTCTTTTACAATTGCTTTCAGGCTGATTTAAAAGGATATTTGCTCTAAAATTCAGTTCTGATTCTAAAAAATCAGTAGAATAAAAAAATCCCCTTTCATATTCAACATAATCAAAAGTGGTGAATTTAATAATACAAAAACTATGTCCTGTGTTTTACTGCATTAGCCCTACAGATCCAATTGAGATGAGAGATAACCTTGTGTGAGATGTGGAGTTGTTCACTAATATCTAGTTATGGCTAACTCAGGCTAAGTTCTGTGCTTGGTGGCAGTAAAATAGAACTAAGCCTTATAACCTAAACAATGGGTGCTAACTTGTGAGGTGAAAAGGGCCTTGAATTTCAGAGATTATGGGGCTAACAAGTAGAATCAATTACATTTCACATGCCAGTTAAGTTCTTCTGATGCAGAATCACTTGAGTCACGACTGTTAAAATGCAATAGCCACTTGACCAAAACTCAGAGACTTGTGTCTCAACATATATATTTTAACTGTAATGCCTCAACAAGAAATTATGTGGAAGCATAGTGTTTACAGTTAAATTAGAAACTATAGGAAGTCCATGGCCATTGGCAATGCTTTAGAAGGCGTCAGCAAAAACATTGTTTTTCAATATTTTTTTGGATAGAAGTATGTTCATATTATTTACCATTAGTTACAGCTGTGGACCAGATATTGAAGTGTCATAGGTCATAAAAATTCTTCCCTTCTGATCAGTCCCCAAATCTGCTGTCCTCATTTGTGTTTTAGATCATACTTGATACTAAAGCTCTTCATACACTTTGCAATATCACAGAATCACAGAATCAACCAGGTTGGAAGAGACCTCAGGGATCATCGAGTCCAACCATTGCCCTGACACCACCCTGTCAACTAGACCATGGCACTAAGTGCCATGTCCAGTCTTTTTTTAAACACATCCAGAGATGGTGACTCCACCACCTCCCTGGGCAGCCCATTCCAGTGTCTAATAACCCTTTCTGTAAAGAAATTCTTCCTAATGTCCAACCTGAACCTCCCCTGGCAAAGCTTGAGGCTGTGTCCTCTTGTCCTATCGCTAGTTGCCTGGGAGAAGAGGCCAAATCTCACTTCACTACTACCTCCCTTCAGGTAGTTGTAGACTGCAATAAGGTCACCTCTGAGCCTCCTCTTCTCCAGGCTAAACAACCCCAGCTCCCTCAGCCGTTCCTCATAGGTCAGACCCTCCAAACCCTTCACCAGCTTGGTCACCCTCCTCTGGACTCGCTCCAACACCTCAACATCTTTCTTGAAGTGTGGGGCCCAGAACTGGACACAGTACTCAAGATGCGGCCTCACCAGTGCCGAGTACAGAGGGACGATCACTCCCCTAGACCGGCTGGCTACACTATTCCTAATAGAGGCCAGGATGCCATTGGCCGCCTTGGCCACCTGGGCACACTGCTGGCTCATGTTTAGCCGGCTGTCGATCAGCACCCCCAGGTCTCTTTCCGCCGGGCCGCTTTCTAACCACTCTTCCCCCAGCCTGTAGAGCTGCATGGGGTTGTTGTGGCCAAAGTGTAAGTCCTGGCACTTGTTCTTGTTGAACATCATGCCGTTGGTCTCGGCCCATCTATCTAACCTGTCCAGATCCCTCTGTAGGGCCTTCCTACCCTCCAGCAGATCGACACTCCCACCCAGCTTGGTGTCAGCTGCAAATTTACTGAGGGTGCGCTCAACCCCTACGTCTAGATCATCTATAAAGATATTGAACAGCACCGGCCCCAGAACTGAGCCCTGGGGAACACCACTAGTGACCGGCCGCCAGTTGGACTTTGCCCCATTCACCACCACTCTCTGGGCTCGGCCATCCAGCCATTTTTTAACCCATTTAAGAGTCCACCCATCCAAGCCCCAGGCAGCTAATTTATCTAGGAGGATGCTGTGGGAGACAGTGTCGACTGCCTTACTGAAGTCTAGATAGACTACATCCACAGCCCTGCCCTCATCTACTAAGCGGGTCACTTGGTCATAGAAGGAGACCAGGTTGGTCAAGCAGGACCTGCCTTTCATGAATCCATGTTGGCTGGCCCCGGTGCCCCCATTGTCCTGCATGTGCTGTGTAATGGCACTCAGGATGATCTGTTCTATCACCTTGCCTGGCACCGAGGTCAGGCTGACAGGCCTATAGTTCCCTGGATCATCCTTCCGGCCCTTCTTGTAGATGGGCATTACGTTTGCTAATTTCCAGTCATCTGGAACTTCTCCAGTTAAGCAGGAGTGCCAGTAGATAATAGAGAGTGGTTTGGCAAGTTCATTTGCCAGTTCCTTCATTACTCTGGGGTGAATCCCATCCGGGCCCATAGCCTTGTGGGTGTCCAACTGGCACAGCAGGTCACTAACCGTCTCCTCCTGGATTACGGGAGGTTCACACAGCCCCCCGTCCCTAACTTCAGGCTCTGGCAGCCAAGTCTCCTGAGGACAACCGGTCTTGACATTAAAGACCAAGGCAAAGAAGGCATTGAGCACTTCTGCCTTTTCCTTATCCCCTGACACTACACTACCCTCCTCATTCAGCAAGTGGTGGAGGCTCTCCTTGACCCTCTTTTTGCTGTTGATGTATTTGTAAAAGCTTTTTTTGTTATCTTTGACTGTAGCAGCCAAATCAAGCTCTAATTGAGCTTTGGCCCTTCTAATCTTCTCCCTACACGACCTGGCCACATCCCTATAGACCTCCCAAGTTACCCGACCCTTCTTCCAGAGCAAATAGACTCTCTTTTTTTCCTTATATCACAAATAATGTTTGTCAAATGCAAAGAGGACTGACATATTTTTAAAAAAAAAAAAGAAAAGTCACCTCATTTCTCCTGAGCAGAACCCTCAATTTCCTTGCTCTGTATTTCCACCAAGTTTTCATTTTATGTCTTCTTACCCTCTTCATCCTGTTCAGTATCTCCAGCTATTGCACTGTGTTTCAGTAGTTAAGGCCTAAACTCAGGATTCTGGAGATTTCAAGTTCCACTCCTATCTTTGATTCTGATGTAATACATGGTTTTGAGTCATCTGCTAACTTATCAGTGCATCTGTAAAATGGAGTTGTTTGCATTTGCCCAGCAATGTGCCATATTTTGAAATTAACTAAATAATTTCCTGTGTGACTATGAGATATTAAGTACCAAAGACTCCAGTACACAAAGTCAAAAGACAAACTGAACAGCCTAATTAGCAGGGAAAGACTTTCTCCCAGACTGATGAAAGGGAAACAAATGCATTTTTAGTAGACGTCCATGTAGTTAAATGAGTAAGCTGTGCTTTCATTCTCTTCTCAAAGGCAGGATCAGCTTTCCCTGTGACATTCCTGCAACTTCTTGTTCAAATTTTTCTAAAAAGTTTGTAATGAGAATATATTCTCTAAGTTTTAACACTCTAATCATAAAAAGTATCTGACTTTGTAATTATGAAGCCTGCCACTCCTTGCCCTCCCCATAATGTACATGGAGAAAAGTTTATTCCTGAATCTTCAGAGTTACTTTTTGCATGTGTAAGCCCTTTTGCAGATTTCTTCTCTCTAAACTAAACAAGGCTGGAGCTTTAAATTTTTGCAATTTAAAAAATTTTTTCTGTTCTGCGACACAACCTTAATAGAGCTACATAGAACAGTACAATGTCTTAGTTTGTACAACAAAAAAAAAATGCTGTTTGTATATCCCAACATGCCATTTGTCTTTTTTACAATTGTCTTCACAACTGTTGCTATACCCACCAGATCCTTCTCTGCAGTTTTGCTGACAGCTTCTTCCCTATCCAGTATTTACGCATCTATTTATTCATATCTATAAGCATCTGTCCATATTTTTTCAGTCTGCATCTTCAGTTTGTCAAGATGATCTTGAATTCTGAATCTGTCTTCCAAAAACTTTGTGGCCAGTCCAAGCCTGATGTTACCTGCAGATTTAATAGTCTTCAGTGACCAGAAAAATAAAATTACCCCTGAATATTGGATGCAGTATTCCAGATACTGTCTTAAAAAGTGCTGAGGGAGAGAATCACTTCCCTTAATCTCCTGGCTGTGCTCCTGTTAAAACAGCCCAGAATACTGTACACTGTATACTGATTCTCTATACATTTACAGAACTTAACTACTTAACTACCCATCTACTGTGGTAGTTAATTCTGTTTAAACAAACTGTTTTTTTGGTCAAACCCTTGGAATTTACTTCTGTTGAATAGCACTGATTTTACCACCACATGGTAGAAAGATGGTACTGGGATGGTCTCATTGACAAAAGTTCACAGGTACCGCCATAGTGTATGTTGTCAGGGCCTTGGCTGCATTCCCTCTCCACTGCTTCTGGGGCTTTGGCTGCCTAGATTCAGAGTCAACTTTCACAGTGCAGCTGGCTGACCTTAAATCAAATTGCTGCGAGAAGCCTCAGTGGGGCTTGGCCCCCTCTACTTTCAGGAGCTGCTTCTAAGCTGAGCGCTCACCTTTGGTCTCTCCCTGAGCTATGCTGCAGGTATGCCTGTGCCTTTACACATGCTTAGCTGATCTGGATACAGATCCTGACCTGCGGACTTGAATTCCTGGCCTGATCTTGGACATGCCTTATCACTATGGACTTGCCTGGCAATCACTGGACTACTGGCTGACCCCAGTTACCATCACAGAGCTTATCTGCTATCCTTGCTCATATGCTGTGGGACTGCATGCCTGACTGTCCCTCTCTGCCTTGTGGTCATGCTAACTTCCTGACTCACCTTCCCTTAAGGAACAGCTCCTCCTGCTGCTCCTTGACACACATGGCCATTGTAATCTATGCTTCATCCATAATTCTCCCTCTGGACTTGCAGCACGTTGAGCAGCTCTCGAAATCGATGTACTGATAGTAGCCTCTCTATAAACATCATGAAGATGGGGAGTTCATGTTCAGCTGACACCCACCTGATCTCCGTGATGTTGTTTTTGACTCATGGGTAGACAATCAGGAAGGCGGCCTGGGAGACCTCTATCTCCATCTGCACTATGGACTTCAAATTGGCTGCCTAGCAAGCAACATTGAGATGGTAAGGCTACACAATGCAATGGACGACTTTCTTCACAGGTGTTGGCACACAGAATGTGATGTGGCAACACTTGGTGACAGGCACTAGGTCACTGCACCTTGAAGGTGACCTTCTTTATGTCAAAATTTGGCACTTCCTGCTGGTCCACCCAAGTGTACAACACAACATGACCCCAGGAACTGGAGGGTCATTTTCTGCAGTGTGAAGAAATTATCTACCCTTCAGCAGCTCACTTCGCCCCTTCCTGGAAAAAAAGATTGGTCCAATACTTCCTAGATAATTCCTGAGCATGAGCATAATTGAGAATACAGCAGCAATAGAATCAAAACCAGCAACTAGAATGGCAGCAGTATCAGTCAGCTTGTCAGTTAGTTGCCAGACAGCATAGGCTTGGCCTGGCTTTTGAGGTGTGCAATGAGTATATGCATGTGAGTCACTTCAGGTCTCTTAGCCACAGAAACAAAGATCGTTCCCTGGAATGGGTTGCCAGGACAATAGAAAGTTGCATGAAACAACTGTAAGTTCTGTAGTTTAATTGTAACATATGGGATGAATACTAACATATTAACAGCCTACCAAAACTAAATTAAGAATAATTTTTGTAAGCAATTTGCTGACATGATCTGTGTCCAATTCTCTAATTGTACAAACAACTTATACCATTAGGATACTACAGTAGCATATGAATAACTACTAACAGATGTTAGTACATTGTTACTTAATTTCATTAAATGTAGAACTAACCTATCCTGTTGAAATATCACCAGCATGGATAGTATTTATGACACTTGTTTAAAGCAGTCTCTATACTTACTATTCTTCTTAATTAGATTCCATTATCTAAGGATTGTACTGCCACAGGTTGATGAATCCATTATCGTGATGATGCATGGATGCTTTGGCTCTGTTTTCCTGAGGTTGAGCTGGCACTGAGGCTGAGCCCATACTCCTCAGGCATATACAGAAACACACACAAGCACATACAGTCAGAATACTCAAGCACACAGCTGGCCACGCAGATCAGCACACACAGAAAGTACCTTGCCCTATATAATGTGCCTCAAAAAGTTAGCTAATGGCACTATGAAGCCATCAGAATTAGCAAGACATTTAAAAACTAAGCATCCAGAACATGAAGACAAACCTCTACATTTTTTTCAGTGATGTTTCAAACCATGTGATATTCAATCCAATACTTCATAAAATTTCACTGAACTTAATGATAAATGTTTAGAAGCCTCCTTTGAGGTTTCTTACTTCATAGCAAAAAAAAAAAAAAAAAAGACAAAAGCCACATACCACTGGAGAAACGCTTGTTCTTCCTGACACGGTAAAAATGGCTGAAGTAATACACAGAAAGCAATACGGCAGCAAAGTAAAATGCATTCCTTTGTCAGCAAACACTGTTGGAAGACGCATAGAAAACATCGCTGAAGATTTGAAGAAACAAGTATTGGTACAAATTACACAGTGTGAGAGGCTTGCTAGGCAGCTGGATGAAAGTACAGCTCTTTCTAACATGTCTCAGCTTATGGTATTTGCTAGATTCTGTTTCGATAGTGAAATACATGAAGAACCACTTTCTGTGAGCCACTAAAGGAAAGATCTACAGGAGAGCTATATTCTCAACAGTAAATTACTTCTTAATAAAAATATTTTATGGAAAAGCTGGGCAAGTGTAACAACCGGTGGAGCAGCTGATTTGACTAAGTAAAGGACTGCATGGTAAGGTTACATAGATAGCACCACACTTGAAATTAATTCACTGCATTGTTCACAGGCAAGCGAATGCAGCAAAGAAATGGGAGGCAAACATGCACAAAGTGCTACAGGATGTTACCAATGTGGTTAATTTCATAAAAACAAGACCTTTAAACAGTAGAATCTTTACAGTACTTCATAATGAGATGGGGAGTGACCATGAAAACCTTTTGTACCTGTGGTGGGTTGACCTCAGCTGGCTGCCAGGTGCCCATCAAGCCACTCTATACTCCCCCTCCTCAGCAGGACAGGAGGAGAAGATATGATGAAAAATCTCATGGATTGAGACAGGGAGATCACTTAGCAATTACCATCACAGGCAAAACAGACTGGACTTGGGGAAATTTATTTAATTTATTGCCAATCAGTAACAGAGTAGGGTAGTGAGAAATAAAGAACAAAACCAAAAACCTTTTCTCCCCCACCCGCTCCTCTTCACTCATGACTCTTCTACCTCCTCCCCTCCTGAGTAATGCAGGTGGATGGGGAATGGGAATTGCAGTCAGTTCATAGCAGTTCGTCTCTGCCACTCGTTCCTGCTCACACTGTTCCCTTGCTCCAGTGTGGGGTCCCTCCCATGGATTACAGTCCTTCATGAACTGCTCCAGCATGGGTCCTCTCCACAGGGTGCAGTCCTCCAGGAACTGACTGTTTCAGTGTGGGTCCCCCACAGGCCACAGGTCCTGTCAGAAAACCTACTCTGCTCTGGTGCATCTCCTCCCCTCCTTGTTCACTGACCTTGGTGTCTGCAGGGCTGTATCTCTCACATTTTCTCACTCCTCTCTCTCATAGCTGCTGTACAGTGTTTTTTACCCTTTCTTCAACATGTTATCACAGAGATGCTACCAGCATTGCTGATGGGCTCAGCCTTGGCCTGCGGTGGGCCCATTTTGGAGGTGACTGAAACTGGCTCTGTGCAACATGTGGGCAGCACCTGCTCTCTTCTCACAGAAGTCACCCATGCAGCCTCTCCCGCTACCAAAAGAGAACCTTTTGGTACCTTGCCACATAAACCCAATACAGCATCACACAGACATTTGCTGGTTGTATTATGGCAATGGGCTTAAAAGGGTTGTTGAATTTAAAGACCAGTTACACATTTCTCTTTTACAAAAAAGACAAGTGTTCTGAATTTCCTGATCTTTTCTGTGATGACAAGTGTCTGTCAGTAGCATGTTACCTAGCACTTATTTTGGAAAAAATAAACATACTTGATGTATCCCTTCAAGGTGAAAGTGACGTTCTCACAGTGGCTGAAAAAGTAACTGCTTTTCAAAAGAAACTTGTGCTGTGGATATTTTTGTGATTTTTCTTTCCGACAATGATGTGTGTCACTCTCATACATGTACACTTACAAAATTTGGAAACAGAACTTTCTAACCTGTTTAAAAATCTTCCAAAGGAAGAGTTTCAGTCAGTTTTGAACACATTTTTTAAAGATATAATAATACAACACCTCTGCTTAGTTTGCAAGAACAACTGATTGATTGACATCAGGGAAGATGGAAATTTACTCGCTGAGTTTCAACAAAAACCTTTGCATAAGTGGTGGATGGGATTGAAAAACAAGTATCATGATTTAGTAAGCGCAGCCAACAATATACTTCTTCTATTTGGATTTATGTATCTTTGTGAGATGATAACTTTTTCAGCTATAACAGCTATTAAGACCAAGTATCAAAATAAACTGAACATAGAACCAGACGTTTGAAATGCTGTATCACAAAGTGTTAAACCAAGATTTTAAAAAATAATGAAGCATGCCTGATCACATTGATCTCACTGAAAATAATTATTAATAATATTTTTTGTGAGAACACAAAAAGGATTTGTACCATTAATAAAATAAAAAATATTTTAAAAATACTGTTTATTTCTTCTGCTCAGAAATGTTTTATTCAAAGTGGTGTGTGATCAAAAAAGTTTGATCATTGCCCTAGACAATCATAGATTACATTAAAGCATTTGTAAATTCAAAATACACAAAGAAACAGCGTTGAAAAAAATATTTCAAAATTTCTTCTTTGAAAACTGCTCACACCGTCTACTATACTACTGACAGCATTTTGTATCACTTCATTTCTAAAAAGTCTTTTTTCTTCAGTGTTCTATCCTACATATAAAACATCCATCCCAGAGCTTTTCACTAAAACCAAACCTGTCCTCTCACTTAGAAGACCCTTAACATTTTTCTTCTTGTATGTGGAAAGTGTTCGAATTCACTCCTTTTAGCAAGTACAACAGAATTTTTAAAGCATGCACATTCCATATCGGAACAAGACTTTATTGACACTTGTGCCATTTCTCCTGTATTTAATACTGTATATTTCCAGACCTTAAATTCCTCAGATGAATTTTGTTTTTTTTTCAGGAGACTAGAGCAAAATGGACCAGTGAAGTACTTTGGTAAAATAATTTTCATTTTCCTTATTCCTATCTTCCTACAAATTTATTATTCTAGTTTGGGACACTCAGAACAAGCATAGAATCATAGAATCATAGAACAACCTATTCCAGTGTCTCACCACCCTCACAGTAAAGAATTTCTTCCTAATATTTAATCTACCCTCTTGCAGTTTAAAACTGTTCCCCATCGTCCTATCACTACATGTCCTTGTAAAAAGTCCTTCTCCGGCTTTCCTGTAGGCCCCCTTCAGGTACTGGAAGGCTGCTATAAGGTCTCCCCAGAGCCTTCTCCAGGCTGAACAACCCCAACTCTCTCAGCCTCTCTCCATAGGAGAGGTGCTCCAGCCCTCTGATCATCTTTGTGGCCCTCCTCTGGACTCATTCCAACAGCTCCATGTCCTTCTTATGTTGGGGGCCCCAGAGCTGAACGCAGTACTCTAGGTGGGGTCTCACAAGAGTAGAGTAGCTCAACCTGCTGGCCACACTTCTTTTGATGCAGCCCAGGATACGGTTGACTTTCTGGGCTGCAAGCACACATTGCCAGCTCATGTTGAGCTTCTCATCAACCATCACCCCCAAGTCCTTCTCCTCAGGGCTGCTCTCAATCCATTCTGTGCCCAGCCTGTATTTGTTCTAGGGATTGCTCCAATACACATGCAGGATCTTGCACTTGGCCTTGTTGAACTTCATGCTGTTTGCACAGGCCCAGCTCTCAAGCCTGTCAAGGTCCCTCTGGATGGCATCCCTTCCCTCCAGCATGTCGACTGCACCACTCAGCTTGGTGTCGTCAGCAAACTTGCTGAGGGCGCACTCAATCCCACTGTCCATGTCACCGACAAAGATGTTAAACAGGACCGGTCCCAATATCGACCCCTGAGGAACGCCACTCATCACTGGTCTCCACTTGGACATCAAGCCGTTGACCACAACTCTTTGAGTGCGACCATCCAGCCAATTCCTTATCCACCAAGTGGTCCATCCATCAAGTCCATGTCTCTCCAGTTTAGAGACAAGGATGTCATGTGGGACAGTGTCAAATGCTTTGCACAAGTCCAGGTAGATGACATCAGTCGCTCTTCCCTTCTCCACCAATGCTGTAACCCTGTCATAGAAGGCCACTAAATTTGTCAGGCACAATTTGCCCTTAGTGAAGCCATGTTGGCTGTCACCAACCACCTCCTTATTTTCTATGTGCCTTAGCATAGTTTCCAGGAGGATCTGCTCCTTGATCTTGCTGGGCACAGAGGTGAGGCTGACTGGCCTGTAGTTCCCCAGGGCTTCCTTTTTTCCCTTTCTAAAAAAGGGGTTAAGGTTTCCCCTTAATGATGGTATATAATAATGATATTATAATGTTTAAAAATCTCCACACACATAAGAAAAACATGATAAACCTCTTTGTAACAACCGTTTTAATACATCTGATAAAGATAAGGAGCTGGCCTTGAGGCCCCAGTATAAGGACATCCATTTTGTTTCTTAATGTAGAAGAGGCCATGGTAAGTATTTCTCATAAACTCTGAAGTGATAATTGTGCAATTCAGGGAGAGGTTTAGGCGTCAGATATAAAATACAAATATAGGCATGTAAAGTGGGACATCAGACACCAGAGTTCAAAACTGCAGTTGTAAAAATCCTAGTTCAGCTGCTACATAACTCTAGACATGTCTGTATTTCATAGCATTAGGACGTCAGTATGTCTGATCTGTCACCTCTTCCTCTGCCAGTGCTAAGGAAAGCGCCCGGTTTCCCAGTGATCATTGAACAGACACAAAGGAAGAAAAGGAAAAAAAAATGCCTGAATTTCTCTCAGTGGAGTGAGAGATGTAGATGCTTTCCTATCCAGAGTACCATTCACCTTGAAGTACCTTTTCAAGGTAGAGAGATTCCTGTTCTTCTTGACAATGTCACCTTCAAATCATTTCTGAAGTTACAATGCCTTTTTGTCATGGGAAATGAGGCAGGGTCCCTATATCTTTCTCCTCTACTATATAGCAGTTACAACATTTAACTGAAAGTTGGAAGGCTTGTCCAGATTCTCTTCTGGGCAGGGTGATAACATAGCCTCCAGACTACTATGCTCCAGCATGGTGGGTGAATAAAATAGGGACAAGAATCGGGATGGCAGCAGTCAAAGCGAAGAAACAAGGCAGTAGATCAGATCCAAGGCAGTAGATCAGATCCACATCATGACATGATGATCGGCAAGAGCAAACTGTGTGCTTGCTTCATCAATTAGCTGTTAGAAGTGAGCTGCCAATCAGTGTAACCCATACCTTTCTCTTCAGTTGGCTTTGCTGTGATTGGTCCTTAAAGGTGTAGTTAGGCTGCTGGCTGCAGAACTTTAATGCTTAGGGGCTAGCACTTTTGACTGGTCAATACATAAAAAAAACAATATAGATTCAGAGGAAAAAAAATTGTACTAAATCATCCAGTTTGCTGATGGATGGGATGCTCTCCTTAGATAACACTAGCTATTCCATTACAAGCCAGTAAGCGGAGCTGAACCAAGGTCTGAACCCTTTGTTTTGTTAGGAAAAATCAAGCATATAGTAGCCAAGCTGTGAATATCTCTTCTGCAAACCCAGGACCCACGGTGAGAATGCCTGCCAAACAGTTGCAGGAGTGAGGGAAGAGGAAGAATGTTAACTGCATGATTGCCAGGCGTAGCAATCAGATGAGGTTCCTCAAACAGGTTTAAGAGACTTTAGGCATTTGTGTACAAAATTTAGTTCATTGTGTGTTTTCTGAAAATGTCTTATACTTCTTGCACTTTCTGATCTTGAAATGATCTTTCTCTCCCCCTAGATCGTGGTATGGGGCCCAATCCTAGTATGAGAGAGAATACACACATTTGAGACTCTTCTCCATCTTTACATACCTAAATTCATAGGGTTCTGTGAAAACTGGATTACAACACATTTTTAAAAATGCATCTGAGCCCTTTAAATGCAAATCCTTTCTCTGAATTGAAAAGACTGTAATTGAATCTTTATCCAATTTGCATGCTTAGAGAAAGCAGCTGAGCTACTAATCATCAAAAAATGTAAAATAACATAAATATTAAATGACTTATTACAATACTTCTTCCTCCGAGATAAATAAGTGAGCATGTGCTGATAAGGCTTTCAGGAGCTCGTGAAAATCTGAGAAAAAATTGTGAGTTCTTGAGTTGCTATGTCCACTTTATTTCCTCTCCTTTTTCTAACAATTGCTATAATTGAATCTGTGGCAGGACTTCTAGTAAATGGAATTATCTTGGCTGTCAGTTCAATTAGCTGCATGAGGAGCAAAATGTCTTCATATGATATGATTATGATCTTTCTGAGTTTATCCGGATTCTTTTTGCAGTCCTGGATGATACTGAATTTGTTCCTAAATCTGCTTTGCGAAACCTATTATGAAGAAAATCTGTTTCTAATTTTCAAGATAATTTTTATGTTTCTGAACTACTCTAGCCTCTGGTTTGCTGCCTGGCTTAGTGTACCAAGGTTGCTAGTTTTACTCAGTCTTTCTTCATCTGGCTGAAGCAAAGAATTTCCAGTCTCATGCCCTGGATGCTAACATCATCTCTTTTCTCCTTTGCAACCTCTCTTCCTTTCTCCTGGGATATCTACAACATGCACAACTTCACTGCTCCTTTAACCGTGACAAACTCTTCAGAAAGGACAGTGACAATACAAGCTAGTTCATTTGTATTGATTCTTCTCTGTAACGGTGGTTGAGCTTTGCCTTTAATAGTGTTTGTTGTTTCAAGTATCCTGCTGATTAGGATACACACCAGACAGACGCCAAATAATGCAACTGGCTTCAGGGATCCCAGTTTGGAGGCCCATATTCATGCCATTAAGTCAGTCTTTTCCTTCCTTATCTTCTATGTCACATATTTTATTTCTTTGGTTCTCATTTTATCCAACTTTTTTTCACCTTTAAGCGTTGGGGATGCCATATGTATAGCTGTAATGGCTGCCTGTCCTGCAGGACACTCTATGGTCTTAATCTGGAGCAACCCCAAATTTCGAGATCTGCCAGCTAGGATTTTGCACCACGCAAACTGTCATGTCAGAACTAGATCTGTGTAACACGTGCTGGGCTAGCCTGGGCTTTCCAGTTTAGATCTGAATTAATTAAATTGAAGTCACCAGAGTTATAAAATAATAGAAGCATGAATGAGTAGATGATGGCCCTGATCTGGAATCATGAAGAAGCTTGGAATATGCTTTACTGGGATGTGATCCTTGTAATGAAGAATTTTGTAAGTTCTCTCCTATTTTAAATGATTGCCTGCAGAATATAAGTACTGTACTTGCTGTACTTTTTTTGGAAATCACCACTGATTCTCTAAGACAGCAGAAAAATAAGGCCAAGACTCAGACAATAATGTAATCCCTTGAAATTATTTAAGTTACAAATCAGACTCTCATGATACTAACAGAACAGACCTGCTTAAGCACAGGCATGCTCAAATTATATACGTGAATATGAAGCTTGAAGGCTGTTTCTGGTTAGTTCAAGCACATAATGAGGATGTTAGGAATTCCCAAGAATTTGGGAATTTCTTACTGATCATTTTCGACTGCTTGTTGATTCTATAAGTAGAAAAGTATTTGTTGATTACAAAAGCATCTTTAAGATTTCAGTATGATTCAGTAAATAAAGACACAGCCTTTTGAGATTCCTGCTATTGCTGAACTAGTAATCAGTGTCTGTGTTCCCAACACTGGCAGACTCTCCAAAATCCCGTGACTAGGGCTAATAGGAAAAAGAATTTCCTCAGTATCAGATTTTTCTGAAGAATGAACTGAAAGAATAATATTTCGGGTTTTGTTATGGAGAACAGATTCCTCAAATCAGAAGCATGGATTTTTGTCATTTAAATATTTCCAAATATCATTAAATTACTAAAATATTAAAATTAATTAGCATTATTGAGAAAATAGTTCACCAATGTTTAAATGTATGGCTTGAAATTCTCTTTAAAAGTTTCTAGAAATTGCACATCTCCATGAAGTGTCTCAATTCTGACAAGCTGTGTCCTGTAATTTTTTTCTACACAGGAATTCCTTCAGCTTTAGAAAGAAACTGTAATTTCCTGGATAAATCACATATTTTGGCAGAGTCCAAAACTCAGCACATTATTGTTGCATTAGGACTGGCACTTTGTGATCCTTTGCAGTGGAAGTTTACATTCTTTTAAAGTGATTATCACTTTAATATATATGGCTTGAGCCTTGTGTTGACTAAGTCCATTCCGATTGAAAATATTCAGTTTCAGTGTTGTCACAGTCAATCTGTTTGAAGCAATGTATCTGTATTTAAACTGAGTTTGTGCCAGAATTGTGTTTTTAAAAATATTTTAAAATACCAAGTTAAAGAGTTATTTCTGTTGGAGTCTTTCTTCCCTTTATGATATAAACCGTTCCACAGGTGACAGCAGTGGCTTGTAGAAGAATTTTGTATGGTGTTTAATGGAGCTGGTGAAAATTCAGGACATGGCAATGACACCATGATGTGGCATTTTCACCATCTGTGAAAAATGGTTCCCAGCTCAGCACCATGAAACACACATGTTGGGAGGTTTGGGCTATTCTCTGCCCCTCCATGGTGCCCCTTCACTGTCCTTAGGGAAAAAAACTCAGATCTCTCTGACCACAGGAACAAGCAAGACAAATGGGGTATAGTTAACCCATAAAACATGCATTTTGTCTTCCTTTAGGCTGAGCTATAAGGTACGTGGCTGCTCAGCAGGGATACCCTGAACAACCCCTATCACATAATTTTGTTTACATTACATTATGTCTTTTCCATTTCCTCCCTCATGAATAAACAATCTAATCACATACCTCAGTGGACATGAGATTTGAAAGAGGTTCCTGCATTATTTTTCAGACTCTTTAAGTGGGTCTTCCCTCCAAAGCTTTATTTGCGCAAAAAACTTACCTGTGCATCAACATGCACTTTGGAACCTAAGAGGGAAAGTAGACAGCAATACTAGGAGGCACCTTAAAGGATCAGTCTTCTGGTAGACCTTTCTTTCTGTAACTGACCAGCTAACTAACTTGTCATATTAATAAAAAAAACTTTAAAATGTG
Organism: Nyctibius grandis; assembly: GCF_013368605.1. Taxonomy (NCBI): domain Eukaryota; kingdom Metazoa; phylum Chordata; class Aves; order Nyctibiiformes; family Nyctibiidae; genus Nyctibius; species Nyctibius grandis. The sequence goes on along the minus strand of NC_090662.1, from coordinate 73,892,951 downwards.
TTTTATAAACAGTCCTCTAAGTCCTTGTTGTTCTATTTGATAAATTATTAAATGAGATTGATAAGCATTTATTCAGGGGAAAAAAAACAACCCAGGTACTAGCAGGAAAATAATAGTTACTAGAGTCATGATTCTTTGACGTTTTGCATCTTATCTGATAGTAGGCATTTTTCTCCTTTCTCTGTTTTGTTTGTAAGCTGGAAGTTGGTTTGATTCCCTCATCTTAAACTTACCAGTTTGCAACCTGAAGAAAGTTTGAAATTCATCTTATCAGACCCTTCTAAAACATCCCAACTGTTTCCACACACACCAATGCTACTTAGAGGCACCGGCAGCTCTATCTAAAATCTCGTAAGGTAAATCAAATCAGGAAACAAGCAAAGTTCAAAGCTCATCCTGTTCTAACACTAGCAGAATGAGATGATGCAAATCATGTTCTCTTGTAGCTCTTTTCATTGAGAATCCAGGAAAAAAACAAAGATTTTCTAGGAAACTTCTCAAATGTAGCATAAAACAAAGATGCCAGCATTTGAAACAAAGCTCTTTTCCACTAAAGAAACTTCTGGATTTCTGTCATTTGCTAGTTTAATCAGAAGCTTTTCTTTTTCCTTGAGGACCAAGTTCCTCATAAACTACTGTGTGATGTGATTTCTGTTCCCTGAAGGAAGTATCATAAAATTGCAACATTATGACTATATTTTAACAAGGTATAGGGCCTTTAGATTCCTTTGTAGTGAGCAAACAGAAAATTACTTCTGTTATACTGCATGGGACTGTGGACTACTGGATACTGATGAAGCCATACACAGAAAAGGCCCTGAACAAAATGGTTAAGGAAAGGAGTCACAGTCAGAACTTCAGTTTTGTGATAATATCAATATATTGTATTAAAGTAGCCTATAGATGACTGGTAAATCATAAAATGCTTCATAATGATAAAAAATCATCAATGAGTAATTCAGAGAAAGAAGGACAACAGCCCTCATTTGTTTTCTAAGTCACAGTCTGGCCTTTTTTCCAAGTAACGAAACAGTAATTTGATTCTAGTTACTAGCTGAAGGCAAGAAATGCAAAAATGTGCTAGGTAATTGACAGATCACTACCGGATCCTTCTCTGATTTGCATACCTGCAAGCACAGCTGGAATTTTCATAACTGAAATTCTGGAAAACATGCTATGGAGTCTACGTGTACGCACCAACACATACATGCACATGTACATATTGTCAACCAGACATTTTGTATGATGGTTATTTATACCTCTGCATGTGCTTATAAAAATGGAAGGCAAGGACTTCAAGGTTAAACTGGGATAGCTACTTAAACCAAAATATACATCTTTTAAAAGGGGATAATTTCCTCATTACACTTCGTTTTCTTTCATCGTCATGTGGCTTAATTTGTGGACAAATGGAAATGCAACTGTTACTCATGCCTAGAACAGTGTATCTGATATGGCATGTTGCAAGAGTTTTACACGAGCCCAATTTTTGCTGTTTATTTAGGATGATTCACTGAGCTCTCTTTGCATCCACCATCTTAGTTTTTACTTAAGCACTGAAATCTCTTAGAATAGTATCTTTGTTGTATGAAGGGGAGTTAAAATGATGATACCTGCACTTAGCATTTGAATTATTTTCCTCTGTCCTATGAAATGGAATACTTTTCTTTCTTTTTTGACATCTGGAACACTACACTAAGCTCAGAGATGAAAAAAGGGATTTCTGTTATCTTCAAGTTGTTGCGAAGGTATGTGTTGAATGAACCTAAAATACAGCATGGACAGAAATTCCAGTTTATTGTGATAGTATATATGTGTTTGTGAAAGCCCAGGAGCAGTTAACGTCAGTTCCTCCAAAAATGAAGGAAATTTCTGCTAAAAGGTGTTGTCATCAAAACACAGTTTTTTGAAACACAGTCACAGTAAGGGTGTATCTACAAGTATATCTTACATTCACATGGTTTCTTAGACCTCTTATTTTAAAGGGCAGAAAAAGAGACCTGAATAAAAAAAACTCATTTTTCCCAGTAAAAATGTTCATTTTAACACATCTCATCTTCTCTCTCTGTGAGTGTGTGTGTGAAAAGTTGTCCTGAAAGTACATATTTTGCCAAACCCATTTTCTGCAGAAATCACTTTTTTAAGGCTTCTAAATTTAAACTTCTTCATTGATATATAGACACTCAGGTTCGAAAAGCTGAAGTGACAGACATCAGCCTTAATGGCATAAGAGGAATTAGCTACCAAATTCTTTTCCAACATTGTTTGAACAAAGCCTAAGAAGATCTCACTGCATAAGAATAAGGCATGAAGTAGCTCGCACTCTCTAAAGTGGGGCAGGTGTTGAAAGGGAAGACAAACATGGCACATACAAAGTGCAGGACAGAGAGAGCAAAAGGGTCAGAGAAAAACCTGAAGGAAAAATGTAGACTATTATATGACTGGTTATGAGTACAAGAGACCAGCAATAAAAAGGGAAATAATTAATTAATTGGTGGAGCTTTCCTTAATCATCTGTATTCTTTTTTTCTCAGCATCTGAGTACGTGTTTCTTCACCATTTGTGTTGGAGGTCATCACGTTTTTCAACTCCTGGACAGGCAGGACCATCAAAGTCTTCACTGGTTGACACATTCATTACAATCAGATGCAGGAACATAAGGACACGTTACATGAATAGCCTATACTGTTTCTCAATGGGTTGTGTCTTTTATGGCAAAACTGGGTCATCTTCTGGAAGAGAAGCAGAGGGGGCAGCATGTTCATACATGTTTCAGTTGCTAGAAGAACAATATAGCTTTTCTCAAGAGGAAGAAAGTAAGACAGAACATTGAATTATAGAAAAATCTAACATACATGGATTTTCCCTGCATATTTTAAAACAATTAACACTGTATTTTTTAGGAAGTCACAGGCTTTGTGTCTAACATTTTTAGCAGAGTAGCTTAGTCTTATAGTTACATCATAAATGAGGCATAATTTTATGTATTCCTGTGCTCATTAAACACAAATGAGTCTCAAGGGTTAAGCAAATGACTTGAAAGTCTATACATATTTTTTTATGTGCCAAATATTTTAATGAATAACTGAGTGTAAGGTAATCTTTCAAATTGTTTTGAAACTCCTTTTTTCTACAGTTATCATATAATTATATAATTCTTTGGTTTGAATGTAAGTTCTTACTGTAAATGGTATTATAGTTTCTCACTATATTTACATACAGTTTCAGAGATTTTACAGATAACTTCCTAAGTTTGAATAATTTTGGCATTTGCATTTGTAAGAAAAACTTTGTATGATTAACTAAAAGTAAACTGTGCTTAGTCCTGTAATTTTTTCATCAAATAACATCCTGTTATGGATTAAAGTGTTCTGTATCTCATGTCCAAATTTGCAGGCATATAGTATCTGTGTGGATTTTTCACAGACTACTTTTTCAAGGTTTCCTGACAACAGTGACTTTGAGAATTTTGAACACAAGATGACTGTTATAACTGCTGTTATCTGGTGTATTTCATCTTTACTAACGAGTTAATCAAAACACTCACGAACTGTGGTATGTGCCTGCTCTCTGACCAGAGTAAGAACTCAGAGATACCAGGGTTACAGATGCTACAGATAGATAGCTACATATTTAGGAGAAGACTACAGAGGAATTAACTTGAGAAACAGTATTACCAGTCTCATGTATGTGCACTTCTTTACATTTTTGTGACTTGCCAGCAATAACTCATCCTAACCAAAGGTAGTGTCAAATATAAAGACAAGTCATCGTCACTCTGTTAGGAGCAACAACCATGCTATTTCTGCAAGCCAGAAGAGGACTTAACCCTTACTATTTCCTTTATATAACATGTTGTAAGAAAGCCAGACTTGAAATAGAAGTTCAAAAATCACTGGAAGAAACTAATAAAATTTTCTAGGTCTCTCATTGCTTGTCTTTGAAGTTTATTTGTGCCTAAAGTTTCAGTTCTGCAATCACCAAGAAGTACTCTGCTATTTCTGACTTGAATTCTGGTGGAATAAAAAAAAACCTAGGTAAAGCAGCACATACCTTTGCCATGCATTACGTTTGCCCTGACCATATGCATAAGTCAACAGAGTTGAGCAGCTTCAAAGATCCAATCACAGCTGCCTTATTTTTATTAAGAGTTAGTAGGAGACGAATGTGGTTCTCCTCCCTTTCCTTGTCTACCGTCTAGAATACTTCTTCAAGGAAGAGAGCCTGGATTTCCTGTTTTGTGCTTCTGAATAACATGCAAGGAAACATACCAGCAAGACGTTACTAGGCTGTAAGAGTGAAGGGGCTTGAGAGAGTAGGAGGTTCTCTCCACTCACTTGGTGGAGATGCTTCCTAGTATAATACTAATTGGACTCAACAGAGAAAGTGATGGCCACTTAAAATATTCAGTGTCCCGAGCTAAGAGAGCAGAGTCCTTGTTTCCAGTTCCTTTTCTATCCATGGATTATCAGGTTTACATGGAACACTTATTGGACAAAAATCGAGTAGAAATGGGAAAAAAAAACCCAGATGCAATCCTATACATAGGAGCTGAAGTGTCTTCCTGGGAATCTGATGTCATGCTTGTGTTTGGGCTGTACACCCTAGGCTTACGTTTCTCTATAGAACAGTCCTAGGTGTTCTTTGTTTGTACATGGGTTATCACTTCCCTGTGGGGATCCTGTCACTTTGCTTTACCAAATCAACTTCATACAACCTCCAGAGCCTTGGTTATTGATATTAGCTATGTCAGCTCTGTTCTAGGTGTATGATACTCAATTTTACTTTTGCAGACTGTTCAGGCATCAGTTACAAAGCAGATGTGGTTTAACTGGCACGGCTTGCAATGAATTCCTGATTTTTTTATCACGTTTCTTTCTGCTCATAAGACGTAAATGTACAGAAAGATGATACACAGGTTAAACACAGAAGGAGTTAAATGATCCAAACAGGACATGCAAACAGTCATTCACTGTAGTTTGCATCCTTATGATTACTGATTGCGCTTTTACAATCAAAACATTCTTTCCTGAGCTAGGAGAAATGGAAATTCCTATTGCATCTTTGAGGCTTTCCCCGGAGATCCACAACTTTGTCTTTATCTGGGTACATATCTTAAGATTAGTACTATCATCCTGATTTTAGTTTGACTAATGCCTATACACAGACAGTATTTGTGAAAGGTGATAAATAATTTTAAGACAGTATCTTGAAAATATGCCTAATATATGTTGCATACAATATAAAAACATAAAAACCTCAAAAGAACAGTCAAAAGTAACTAATCATACTTGATGTCCAAATTTTCAGTGCTGAAATAATTTCCTTGAAAAGACATAGGCATTCTTCTATTCTCCAAACTTGAAAATCTAAAGATTCAATCAGACTTACATAATGGGAGAATTTAAAACTCTTGAATGGATTTTCTTCTTATGTATATCAATACATGTGACATTAGGGTTACTGCAAATTTCACTTTCCTTGACAGAAAGAAGATTATGCCACGGAGAAGCCCAGACCACAAACAATATTTACTTTCATGTATTTTACTAATTAAGCTGCTATTTTATTAGAATACATTTTTCATTGACAGATAGGTATTCACACAGTACATACACTTACCTCCTTACACAGTTCCCTCTCTCTCTCTCCCTCTCTCACATACACACCTACACACATATCCATATACATGTTCAGTCATAGTCACCTGGTCAGAATAATGTCTGAGAGACCAACCCCAGATGTTGATTGAACAGCTGTGCAACAGTAGCTTTTAGGTCAGTGTTCAGAAAATTCCTAAAAGGATCCATTCTCTCACCAAATATACACATATATGTGTACATACGTGTACCTATATTTGTATCTAATCTTCTAGTCTTAGTATATGACAGCTATTGCCTCTTTGGCTGTGCTCTGAGATATTCAACCTGGTGTTGGCACCAGTGTGTGCTGGTGACTCTGCACCCCATCCAGCAGTCTTCTTGTGTTCTGAGTTTATCAATTCCTGTGGATTCAACAGTACCACTGGTCTCTGGAGTGTATTAGTTGTTGGAAGACTTTCTCATGATACTTCTAAGCATGTCGTTTTCAGTTCTTACACCTGCTGTTTTCTGGTAACTCTTTCTGCACCTACACCCTACACAAATTCACACAGAACACTTTTATGGTGTAGTGATGATAATATTTGCAAGAAGATCTTGTGCTAGAACAATGAGCATGAAGGGATACTCAGAACTTTTTTGTAATCTTCCTTCCCACTCCTTTGACTTCTTTTAAATGTATTTTGTTTCCTACAGTACCAGATATAATTGGGGTTTTTTCTGTGTTTCTCCAGTACGAGTAGGATTCACTCACACACTCCCAATGTAATTACAAAACAAAACCAGAATTAAAATATTAGCAATAATCAATCACTAGCACTGAAGGAAGAAAATATGCAAACATTGTGAGCAGCAGTAGAAAGATGATTATTGACTGATTTGCATCCCTAGGGTCACCATCCGAAATCACTATGAAGAACTTACAGGAGGTTCATGGCTTCCCATTCAAAGATCCTGCCACATGATACACACAGCCCACCAAAAATGGAGGTTATGGGCTACACATAGCAGTGCTGTCAACTCATCCCTGCCCCACAAACTGGAAGTGCAGAAAGTACATCCTGAGGAGGATTTCCTTTTATATTGTATTCCAAACTGCTGGCAGCTGTGGTAGAGGTTGGTCATGTTAATGCCCTTTCCTGTCCCCACTCAATGTTCAGCAAGACAGCTGTCTGGAAAGCTTCTTCAAGGGATTTGGGGTGTTTTATGCAAATTTCCTGGTGGTTTCTGTCATGCATATATCATAACATCATGTGGGTACCTGAAGGAGAGGTCAGAGTGTTTTGGGGCACAGCTATCTCCACAATGGCCTTCAGGAAAGAAAAGATGTCCAGGACCACCAGCCCGCTGGCAACATTTTTGTGCACTTGTTGGCCTGTACGGAGGTCCACATTCATGTGGAAATGCTTCTGTATACTGAACCAACCTCTGGATGTTCAAATGTGAGATGCCAAGGCCCCCTTTCAGCACACTCCTTCACATGTCTTTGAAAAACTTTAGCGATTTGATGGTGTTTTCTGGCTTAGACACCCTTAATAGCTTTGGGGTGGCAGAAGTGAGGGATCTGGAACCCCTGTTGTCAAGTGTTGTCTGGAATTTTCCAACATTTGGGGGTATGTTATGCCACAGCTCAGCACTTTTCGGTACTGTGAGCTCCTCCACCATACCCAAGTAGCTCAGGAAAAGAGTCCAACACCACTGGCTACCTCATGTTTACAGGCTTTTTGGAGCACAGTTGTTCCTGGGCCAGTACCCTTGTTCCTTCAGAAGGAAGTTTGCATCCATGACATGCCACCCCTTCCCTGGTATTTTTGGGCACAGCTGATTCCACTGCATCCCCAGGAGGTCCACAGTAATGTTTTGGTTTCAGCAGTTGTGCTTTTGCTGATTTTCTTACATTTAGGGGTGTTTTGTAGGCATTTTTTTTACTGTGGCACCACACAAATGCGAATGGAGATGGTCATGGTTTCTTTCTCCCCTTAAGCCTCTCTGCCTCTTTATGGAGGGTCATAAATCAAATCTGAGATCTACTGAAGGAGTGATTGTTTCTTTCAAGTATTTGGTGACGTGTTTCCCAACAATAACATTCTATAATTTCAAGAGTGTGTGCTCATTCAGAGTTTCCATATTGTTAGTGAATCTCAGAACTATTTTTTTAACCTTTTTAAGGATCAAGATTCATGAGACACAAGTTCATAGGATATGTATACTTCAGATTAATAAGTAAAATCTGTTAAGGATATCTGTCTAATGGCTATACAAATACACAGAATGTAGCCAGAAAAACAGAGACAAGTCAAGAACTTGGCCAACCTAATCCCTCTGAATCAGCTACTCCTAAAACCATTGAAGATGACTAATTTAGTAATTGCCTCTGTTGTAAAACACTCAATGGTGATTCAATTCTCTTTGGAATACAATGCAAACAAAGTCAGACTACTACATAAAGGAGTACAGAGTTAAAATGGAGAGCTTGGGGGAATAGGAGAATTTTGGGATTGACAATGGAATTTTGGGAATGCAGAGGATGAATTATGGGATGTTTACAGGGAATGGGAAGGATCATGTCATGAAGGAAAATGGAGAAATGGGGGAAGGGGAGTATAAAAGATGCCATTGCACATAAGCAGTAAACTTGTCTGGCCAGTCCCTGCATCTGGCCACTACAGACTGTTTTGTCTTCTTATCCTGTCTTAAAATTTAGCTGCTTTCATGAGAGTATGCTCTCTATTTCTTCTCTGTGTGTGGTCCACCAGAAAACTTCGAGCTGGACTCGCTGGTGAGTAGAGTGAGAAGTTTAGGAGCTAGGTACTGGAGAAATTGAGGGTCCAGATGCCAGCTACCAGGGAGACCTGATCCACTGTTTTTAATCTGTGCCTTCAAATTCAGGGATGAAAGGTTTAAATATTTAGAGAAAAAGTTTAGAAACCTTATCATACAAAAAGGGACCAATATAGACATGCACACATCACCTCCTTCCTGTTGAAACTTGAAAGAATAATTTTGATCTTCAGAATTGAGATCCTAGCATTTAATTAAAAACTAGACCTGACCTCACAATTCTCTGAAGCAAAAGTCATAGAATAATGCACCATCATTAATGTAACTTTTCAGAAGACATTGGACCAGTTGTTTTGACATTAGTTGATTGCATACTCAGCATGAAATCCTGGACAATTACCTCAAGTTAATTTTACCATACATGGCTTGAATAAATAGGGATTTCATGACTACTTGGAATTAATAAAAACTGTATGGAAAAAAAGTAACAGAGAATCATGTTAAAAGATTTTTTTTTAAGGAAACATGGTACAGAAAGAAATAATACCCACAAAAAGAAACCACCAAAGTTTTCATGTATAAATTAAAATGTCTCAGAGAAAGTACACCAAAACCACCTGCCTCAGACCACAATTCGAACTAGAAGTCACTAAAACTTTACTTTGTTTACCTCTTGGGAACAGAAACATTCAATGGGTCATAAGATCAAAATATAGTTTATTCTGAAACTGAATGATGTCTTAACTTTTCTTACAATATAAATCATATTGGCTTGCACTTGAGCCCTCCCTAAAAACATATTTTGTCAAATATCTATATTTCCTTAAAGTACGCTTTCCTCAAGTCATACTTTTGTTGGAAAATTTCTGACTGTCACTTCTCCAAAAGCATTTGGACCCACAAGAGAGTAACAAAATGTATGACTAGCTTCTGGAAGTTTTTGAAAAATACATTCATATAGATTCGCAAAGGTAAATACCACTACAGTTTACTTCATTTCAGATGTTTGTTTAAACCATTGTCAGTTTGAGATACAGAGATTAATCCTTCTCAAAGCTCAGGTTTAACTTAACCACAGGATACATCTCATTTCTCTGAAACTCAAAATCCCTCCAGCACAGCCTGAATAAGGAAGAAAGTGGTTTCCTTCCTAACTGCTTGTTTTCCTTCAGACACCCCCATCTTTACCTTAGCATTAAGTGTATTAGCTCCATCTCTTAGCTCCATCTATGTTTTGTTTCAAGATAACAGCAGTTCAAAGACACATATATAGCCGCAAAACAAGTTTTGAAACATGTTTTTGTGTGTGTGTATCTTCTTCACCCACTTTCATAGATGTATGGGACTGAAGGTCTTAAGACCTGGAGAAGGCTTTTAGAAATGAGTATAGCCTTCTGTACAAAAGAGTTCATATTCTAATTAAATCCATTTAATAGCACAAATTAGTAGGACAAATATTTAAGAATTTGTTTTTACCATCAGCCCTTACTGATGGCACTGTCTGGTCAGCAGAGAGTACAGCAGCTCTTCCTGAACACTACACAGCAACAGTTGCCACAGTGTTGGGGTAGTAGCTCCTTCACTTGCCTGCCTTGAGCATGCTAGAGAGGCTGATGGAGATAAGCAGCCAAGGGGCAGCAAAAGCAGCTCCAGGATGACAGTAATTGGAATGCTGTCTCTCTGCGCTCAGTGGAGACCGACAAATTACAGACAGATTGCTGCACTCTGTCAATTTTAATTCAAAAACTCTGTGCCTCTGGAGTCAAAAGTGTGGAAAACAGAGCTCTATAGGGACACAGTTCCTGTCATTCGAGGGGAAACATTGTGCCAGCACGTGGTAGAGGGAATTAAAACAATCAGGCAAGACCTGTTTGCCTCTTAGTTATGTTGCAGTGAGTGACATATTTTAAAATTATAAGTTTTAATGTGCAGCAATCATAAGGTATAGATTTCACACAGACACAAGACAACTATGTCCAAAGGGATGAAGGTAAAGATTATTGCTTCAAGCTGAAATCATGGGTTAGAAGAGTGTCTTGTGGGACACATGCTGGCTTATGGATCAGCTCAGGTACTGTATTTCTGTCATAAAAGCCCATATTGGGTGAATTTGCATGAATGAGCAGTGCCTATGTGCGTGAATGGAAAAACAGTAACCATAAATCAAATCAAGGAAAGGATGGGTGCTGAAAGGCAATATGTCAAAGTCTCTGAAGAACATATAAAGTCTGGAGACTCTCAGTCCTGTGGATCCACAAGAACAGAAAAACACAGAACATCAAGAATCTCAAGTCTGTCAGGGCCATCAGCACACAATGATACCAGCAGTGGGCTGTATAACTTAGAATACATCCTAGGATGCAGTGACTTCTATGTACAAAGATAACAGATACACACCTGCTGAAAAACAGGCTGTAAAGGACATTTCTGAGCTCAGTTAGAAGCCCCTGGCATGACAACGCTTTGCTTCTGGGATGGGCCTCACAGCTCTTGCTCTAAACAGGTAACTTAGCGGTGTATCTGAGTTTGAGGCAATAATGAGGCATACTGTGTGAATAGTTATCTGCTATTAACAATAGCAGCTTGATTCTATTAACAGTTTAACTAGTAAAAGGTGATCTAATAAACATTGATTGTGATATTTTTCTTCCCTGACTTGAATGCCTATGAGGAAAATTTACAATTCTACTCATGAAACCATCCGGTCCCTGCTTGACTCTTCAACATTAGCACAGGCTCATCAGTGGTTGTCTGTCTGAGTCCCATCTGTACCTCACTTGACCAATAAATATTCCATTAATATTGCTCATTCCCCCTTCACCAACCTGCCTCCCTTGTATTTTATCGGTCATGGTGTAGGGAAATCTGAGATTTCGCATGTCCACAGTGGAGAGTCCATTGTCAAGTACCAGGTGAAAATGCGACGTGGTCGCTATGGAATCTACTCTACAGCAATCTTCTCTTATCCACATTCAGATTTACTTCTGTGGATAGTTCCAGGAAACCAAGGAGATTGTAGTTCTACCACATCTTGCAGTATGTATTCTCTATCTTTTTACAGCAAAAGTATAATTTATACAGAAAGTCTGTTGTGGTAAACCCTGAATTATGGGGCAAGGGATTTAAGGGGACCACCTCAGTCATCACATCTGCCCTTGTGTTAACCTAAGGAAACATACCCAGTAATTCCTTTCAGTGATTATGACTTTGGTCATTATTAGAAAGGTTTCTTTCTGTTACTATTTTCATTGGAAGCTTCTTCCAGGATCTTATTTTTCTGATTGTTAGAAGTCCCCTTGTGACATCTAGTCTTACATGTCTTCACAGCAACTTAATACTTTTCTTCGCATTATACAGTCCTTGTTCCGGTTAGCGTTAACCTGTCTGAAAATACTCAGAAGCAGAAGTTTGTTTTGTTAGACTGACATTTTTTTTTAGTCTCTTCATCACCCTTTGACTGTAAGACAGATGTTGTGTTCCTCTGATCATCCTTGAAGGCCTTCTTTGTATTGTTCCAACTCTAGTACATCATTTTGCTTATATGTGAGCAAAACTTTACTGTAAAAAATACTCTGTAGAGTGATCTTAATTTTCTATCCGTACTGCAAGTTCTCAACTGATACAGCAAAGAATTGCATTTGCCTTTTTTTATTATGATATGATTCATGTTCATTGATTACAGAATGACAAGATCTAGGCATTTTTCTTCCTTTTCTGTAGTAATGTGTTTCACCCAGCCACCTTACCCTCATCCTCAAGTTATCTATCTCCTTCCTCCTTGGTACTGTTGATGCGTCCTAACTTTGCATCATCAGCCCAGATTACTCTTCCCACTGTCTTAAGGGAACACCATGCTTGTTTCAGTAGACTATATCTTAACCATTTTATCTTCCAAAAAGTACTTTTCTACCATGGAATGGTAACAGCTCTGCTTTTAAAAATATTTCCCCAGCAGAACAACCTGAGAGATAACATAAAGGGCTGTTGGTATCACAAGTGATCTTCCTCATGAGAAGAAGAAGAAAAAACAGAGCTTCATAACAGAAAAGATTTTGAGTTCAACTCAAAAACTCAAGTCTTAAAACCTGTAATGGAACAGAGTTTTGATAGGATTAATGTTGCAGCAGAACTGGCGTATGACATGACTCAGAAAACAGGTAAAACCTGAAACCAAGAATAGGCAAAAAATAAAATCCAGACAATTGCAGGGAAAAAAAGAAAGGAACTTTAAGGGAAAGGGGAATTGTAGAGAGAATAGAGAGCCTCTTGAATATTTAAAGCATGCCTTCCACCTCTGGTATACATACAAGCAGAAATAATAGACTTCATATTAAATCCAGCATAGCTTTCTGTATCCTTAATACAAATAAACTCAATTTTTTGAACAGAAAGAGAGATTTGGAAGAACTAGGACAAAAGATATACTGTACAGTTAAAGACCTGTCATGAGCTACTTCTAAGAAAGGAAGGAATTAAATGAGATTCACTATTTGTTTAAGAAAGAAACGTTAGATGGAGACGGAGCTTGCCTTTCAAAAGTCTCTTTATCAGAGAGAAAGAAAATAAAAAAAAAAAAAAGACAAGAAAAAAAACACAATACAAAAGACGAGTTAAAAAAAAAATTCCAATTCTGAGAAACTGAAAGACTTGTTCTCTAGACCCTTCACCAGCTTCATTGCCCTTCTTTGGATGCACTCCAGAACCTCAGTGTCTTTCTTGTAGTGAGGGGCCCAAAACTGAACACAGTATTCAAGGTGCAGCCTCACCAGGGCTGAGTACAGGGGGACATCACTTCCAAGTCCTGCTGGCCACACTGTTTCTGATACACGCCAGGATGCTGTTGGCCTTCTTGGCCACCTGGGAACACTGCTGGCTCATATTCAGCTGGCTATCAACCAACATCCCCAGTTCCTTTCCACCAGGCAGCTTTCCAGACACTCTTCCCCAAGCCTGTAGCATTACATGGGGTTGTTGTGACCCAAGTGCAGGACCCGACACTTGGCCTTGTTGAACCTCATACAGTTGCCCTCAGCCCATCAATCCAGCCTGTCCAGATCCCTCTGCAGAGCCTTTCTACCCTCAATCAGATCAGCACTCCCGCCTAATTTGGTGTTGTCTGCAAACTTACTGAGGGTGCACTCGATCCCCTCATCCAGGTCATTGATAAAGATATTGAACAGAACTGGCCCCAATACTGAGCCCTGGGGAACTCCACTTGTGACCTACTGCCAATTGGATTTAACTCCATTCACCGCAACTCTTTGGGCCCGGCCGTTCAGTCAGTTTTTTACCCAGCAAAGAGTATGCCCATCCAAGCCATGAGCAGCCAGTTTCTCCAGGAGAATGCTGTAGGAAATGGTGTCAAAGGCCTTACTAAAGTCTATGTAGACAACACCCACAACCTTTCCCTCATCCACTAAGCAGGTCACCTTGTCACAGAAGGAGATCAGGTTAGTCAAGCAAGACCTGCCTTTCATAAACCCATGTATGGGCCTGATCGCCTGGTTGTCCTGTACGTGCTGTGTGATGACACTCAAGACTATCTGCTCCATAAAACATAACAACATTTTGCATGCAAGAAAATATGCAGGCATTAGTACAGGTAGTGTCCTAACCTGCTTTGGCAACCTTCACAGATACATGAGAAGAGGGTCCTTTTCCTGTATTGCTGCAGTGGATAAGACTCCAAGGAAATCAATGTGCATCTGTCTTTCATACTATCCTATCTCTGCAGTGCTGCCATACCACTCCTCTTGTTAGCCCCTGTGATTGCATTGGACCTTTCCATCAATTCCCAAACTGGTTTCACTTACTATTTAATTCAGTGGACATAAGATTGGTTCTGATAAGGCTACAGGTTGGCACAGGCAAAAAAGATGGCAACGCTGCCTTCTTTTCATCATGTCCGCACTTGTCTTCTAGATACCATTGGCCTAAATCACAGCCTGGAGGAGCAGCTCTTCTCTCACCCTATTGCAATCCACCAAATGTGTGGATCTCACTGAGGCAGCTGACATGATTCCAGGTGCTGCAAGAGAGACCAGGCACTTCCCAGGGAGATTATGTCTGTCTGTGCTCACTTGTCACCACATACTGCCATCCCTGTGCCTTGAGCTACCCTCAGGCTATCCCTTTGGCTATGGCAAGGCTGGCAAGACCTAAGTGCTCCTCTGCAGCAATAGTTAGGAAATTGCAAATCGCAGCCCTAGCAGCTCTGCTTTTGAGAGAAAGTTTCTCTTCTGAATTTCTGCTGAAGCTGCCACTGTGTCTGCTGTATGAAATGTTCAGCAAGGTCTGGTACTGATGTGCCTAGAGCTGAAGAATATGATGGCATCTCTGTTGCTCCACCACTATCAAAGATTCTAGCAGCAGGAGCCTCAGAAATGGTGTACATCAACATCCCTGTTTTGGCCCTCCTGAAAGGCCCCAAGGTAGAGCTTGAAGCAGTTTGTGACAGGAGGGCTTCTTAGTATGCAGAGATCAAACCTGCCAGTGGTGAAGATAGAGACACTAAGCTTTTTGTGATCTGCAGATCTGCTGATGTCCTGGATTTCCTGTCTGCATAGATTCCCTGTGTCTACCTGCTGGACAGTACTATCAAGGTCCAGTGTCAGCACAGCTGAGGTACCCATTTGCATTCTCTCCCGTCCCTCTAACTATGACTTTCTCTGCTTCGCCTCTGTTTCTCAGAAGATGGTCTCTAACAAATGTTTCCCGTGTTTCCTTTCACATCCTGTAAAAGGGGCTGTACTGCCTCCTTTGTTGCTTACCATGCACCAATGTGCATGCCTGGAATCCCGCAAAGGCTCCTTTGTAGTTCAGATGATCCAGCACAGAGCTTGCTAATGGGTCTTCTCAGCCATCTCCACTACAACTACTTCCTAAGAAATCTCCCACTAGACAGCTCTGTACTGCCAGGTCTTTAAAACTCTTTGAGAAAGATAGTTTTTAACAGGCTACAAGGAAGGACTTTTCTTGCTGACTTCCTACTCTATATACCTCATCTTCATGTGCATGGGGAGGGATCCTCTATGCTGCCACGGAGATGAATCCTGGCAGGTGTCAAGAATATCAGGGAGCCCTTCAGCTGCAGGAGAGAAAGATGGGAGGCACCCTGTGGGTACCCCTACACTGCACAATAAGCAAGCAGACTCAAGCACTTAACCTCTGTCCATGGCTCGGGTGTTGGTTCAGTCTCTAGCTTTGCTTTGGAACACTTCAAGGGAAATAAGATATAGAGGGAATTAATCCTATGCAGTGTGGGTGCAAGTCAGTCTGTGCCACTTGACACCAGACCCAGAAATCAGTCCCTGATCAACTTTTACCTAGCACTGTAGACAATACTTGTGCTGACTGCTTCAAAAATGAGATGAGCCTCTAACCACATCCTTCGTTGCTTGCTCCAGGGGATGAAAGCCCCAGTGTCTCCATGGTACTTGCTGTCTTAGGTGAGTCTGTGTGAAAATAGTCCCTACACACCTCTCAGCTGTGGGGTCCTGCCACATGAGTCTTCCAACTACTCTTGCTGCAAAACCAGTGGCTGGTACCCATGCAGCCTGCTTCAAAGCCATGCTGCAAGAACATCCTTATGTATGTGAGATCCCTATGCTACGTTTCTTTGCAAATGCAAAGTGGCAGAATAGAGGAGCATCAGAAGAGAAGAGAGAACTCTCTCTTCTACCCCAACAATCTCTCACTATACCTATGATATAAATTGGAGATTTCCTTATGAAACAGTGGGCTATTTATTGGGCTGCTCCCACCATGTATGCCCATTTTGCAGGAAGGTAAGTATCTCCCATATATGGACAGATCCTGAGAACAATAAAGCTTCACTGTACTCCAACCAGATTGGAGCCCTGCCCCATATCTACTTTTCT
Source organism: Nyctibius grandis (assembly GCF_013368605.1). Classification (NCBI taxonomy): domain Eukaryota; kingdom Metazoa; phylum Chordata; class Aves; order Nyctibiiformes; family Nyctibiidae; genus Nyctibius; species Nyctibius grandis. The sequence goes on along the minus strand of NC_090662.1, from coordinate 73,876,690 downwards.
TCTTCCTTCCTTGCAAGCTGGAAAACAGTGGGCTCTGCCCACCTCTTAGTTTTTGCTCATCCCAGTAAGGAAAACTGAATCAATACTGGATTTTTCTTGCAAAAGAACCAAGAAGTAATCCTTAGCCAGAAGGCACCCCTAGAGCTGACAACAGGAGCCCCTGGAAGAAAGTGCTGCTTGGGGAGCAGTATGTCTTAAAGCACCTACTCAGCAAACACAGAAACAGCTGTCAACCAGTATCCTCAGACCCTATTTTCATTTCTGTGAAGGGTTATACTTCATTCTGCTCTCAGAATATACAGTAGGGAGGTCAGGCAATTGAAAATAGTAAGATGGTTCTCATGCAGCAGAGGAAATTCTCTATTTTCTTCCTGCATTCTCATGCAATCTAACTATTGGCTGAAAAATTCCACAGTTTTATTAGGGCTCGTGTGAGGGTCTTCTACCTCTTTCAGATTCTAGACACCAACACCTTTTACATCTTCCTGTCCAAGGGTTTGTGCTAACCAGTGTCTCTGCAACTCCATATGCAATATGATTTTTAGTTACAGAGTTGTAAAGTTTGTTCTCAAGCACACAAGGCTGTCTTCTCCGCAGCACATTCTATTGCATGCCTCCAGACCATAAGGGTTGTTTTTTGTCCATCTTCCCAGGCTTTTCTGGCCAGGAAGCCAATTCTTAAAGAACCTTCACAAGTGACACAAACCATCCAGAAGTCCCAGAAACTCATGTGAAGTCAAAAAAAGAGCACCAAGAATTCAGAAATATATGTTCACATTGGGAAAACTAAACCTAAAGCAAATATACTTCAGTATTTCTTCATATGTCTTGAAGTCATTCCTAGTCCTCCAGACCCACTTGATGACCTGTTATCAGCTGGTCTTGTTTCAAACTTTCAGTTCCCCATCTTTGCCCCATTACAGATTTTTGCTGTCATGACCGATTCCTTGTGAAGGAGAGGGCATCTACTTCTAAGGCAAACAGTGGGAATACAGTGTGGAAAGCATGAGGGAATACTTCTGAAAACGGGTTGATGGACCTCCAGAGGGATGAAACTGTTGGCAGAGAATCTTGCAAACAGGTACTTGGTTTATGAGAGATGAATTCTGCTTTAAAGACAAATGCAAGATTCCCGCTCAGCATCCCTATTTCCAGGAAAGAAGAGACAGAATCCTCAGCCTGTGACTGGCTTTTAAGTGGCCAGGGAAAAAAGTGAAGAAAGGAGACAGTTTGATGGGAGGGGGAGCAAGGCAGGTGGGCTGCTCAGAGAAGAAAGAAGTGTTTCATCCATCTGAGGAAGAAGCAGAACGTCTGGATAGGTAGACCAAGCTATTTTTGCTTAGTCAAGATGGTGGTGGTTTTTATTCTGCTCTGAGAGCATAGATGGTGTCCCAGAATGCCCCTCTATCCAGACAAAGGATACTAACACATATGAATGGTAACCGATAGATATCCTTAAGGTCCTTCATAAACATTGCTAGGTGGATAAGGCTGGATGACAGACATGATGTCATGTTGCCACTGAACTTGTCCTTGAATAGATGTCTTCTACTGGTCATTTGACTAGAAGCACACCCTCATGTCATCAGACATATTCAGGACTAGTTAAAGTCATCATGGGGACTGTGCTTTTTAGGTAAGCCCTCATGCCCATTGGGCACAGGGAATCCATGCTGCCAGTCCCAGCCCAAGTGAATACTGATGCTGATGACACCCCTGTCTGCAATGGGTAAGAGAAGAAAAAGAGAGCACTAGTTTCTCCCCAGCTGAGAGTACTGGAGTTACAACATCCATGGGCACTGGCATGTACCTGGTTACTTGGTCATAGGGCCCATGAAGGAGACTCTGGTCATCAAGGACCTGAATGCTGAGATATAGATTTCACTCTTAGACTTCTTGAAGTGGGTTTAAAATGTCAGTGAGAATTCTGTTGATGGTTACTAATTAGCAAGGTAAAGAGTGCTACATGGAACCACTGAACCTCAGTACAGGAACAGACATTATGATGGATACCTTGTCTCTCTCCCATTAACACATCTGTAGTGTTTTTTTCCTCACCCTGTCCAGATTTCCAATGGAGTGGCAGTGACTTTCTGCTTTGCAGAGGTCTGTATCAGGGAGAAGAAGCAGGCTGCTTTGCAAGGGAAGGTCAGCCAGGAACTGAAATTGACAGCAAGCCAGGCATGAGGCAGGACCCTCACCAAGGGGTACAGTCCCATAGCACCTGAACAAGAAGAATAGAATAGGCACAGTGACTGCAGCCAGGTTAAGTCAGCAGTCCAATCAATCCAAACAAGACTATAGTAAGGTGGTAGGTCCAAGATCAAGCCATAAAGTCAAGTCAGCAGATCAGGGTCATTATCAGCAAAGTTCATGGACAGACCCAAATCTGGCTGCCATATAGCTCTAGCAGAGACCACAGGCAAGTGTCTGAGCTCCTGAGCAGCTCCTAAGCAAAGAATGCGCAACCTCTGGGCAGACTTCTCTCTTCTCTTCCTCATGCAGCTCTTTCCACAGCAGTCTGACATGAGGTTACACTGCTGCAAGGTTATATAGACCTTGAACAGGCAGTCAAAGCCCAGTGAGAAGGGGAAGAGGTTGCAGAGCTTTTTGGTGTACTAAGAACCTAACAGCCTGGACGTCACTGAACTTGGGATTCTGGATAAACATCAGATAAATGCCATCAGACAAAACGTGCATGTGTGTCTCTTTCATAAAGAGGATTGCGTGTTTAGACTGATGTAAACAGATAGCGTTCTGCAACTTGTTCCAGTTGCCAACAATGAGTCGAGTAGCCACAGTTTGATTAACAGCAGCTTTTATTTCCCTAAATTCATCATTCTGGAGTGAATGAAAGAGTGGGCAGAACTACCAGCAATGGTCATACATAACCTGAAACAAAAAGAAACTCAGCAGAGGAAACAGGAAGACCTGTAATTTGCATCCTAAGGAAGATGGTCTTTCAAGAGCTTCTGCCCATACAGTTCTCAAGTTTTGACCGAATAAGGAAACCCTGAGCAGTGCTTGCCTCAAAGACAGAGCGGGTGTCATTTTTGACTCACAGAACTACCGCTAGTGATAAACACCACTTCTGTTGATTTGACAGTGAGTGTACAATCCCAAGGAGATGGATGAGCTACAAATTTAAGGATTTTCTTTGCCTTTTTCTCTTCCAAAGTGATTAATAAAATAACCAACGTTCTGCACTTTCACATCGCTTTGTCGGGTAGGAAGTAACCATTTTGCGTACTGCTCTGCCTGTACCACCGATGTTGGTCCCATAGTAAAACAAGACAATACTGATGATGACATCAGAAGCGCAATCACCCTTCATATATGGTCACAGGCACAATTTTCAAATTTTATTGGAGGTTTTGTTTTTTTCAGATTTGAGATTAATCTGTTGATAACGTCTAAAAAGGTGAACAATATTTCTATTGGTTCCTTCATGTAGTTCATGCTAGCATGTGAATCTATATATTTCCTCCTTTGTAGTCATTTGTGAGATGCAGAGAAGCCCATGCAGAGTTTGTTCTGGGCAGTGCCTAACAGAGAGTGAAGTTTCATCTGTCCATGATCGGGATGGCAACAAAAGGACATCTTTCTACTCCAGTGTTGTGGTTGCTTCTCCTCTCCATTCAGCTCTCCCTGGGTAAGTCCATACTTCATTTCACATAAGGCAGTAAGATAGGAAAAGAATGTAAATTCAATATAAATAGGTTGCTATTCCATCAGCCTGTAAGACAAAGTGTCAAGAAGGTGTTTAAACACATTTCTGTCTTTGATTCAACCCCCTTGGCGATCCTGAGAGAAATAAGGGTAAGCCATTTGTAATAGTTTTGTATTTTACTTGGACATAAGTGACTGTCCATTCTCATAGGAATTCGAGTCCAAGTTTAATAAGCTGCCAAGCTGTAACGGAAACCAGCTGGGTATTCTTACACTGTCTTGCCTCCCTTGCTGAGTTCTGTGTAGACAAAATTAATAACTCCAGGTCTTTATTCAGCACGAGTTAAAATGATGGTGCTGTGCTCTGTGTGTCCAGTGAAGTTTGACTGGGTAACATACCATCGCCTCAGTTGTTCCTGTATATCTGAAGATTATCGCTAAGTGTCTCTCTGCTCTTCTAGAGCTATGTGTACATGTTTGAAGCTAATGATGAGAGCCAGATTTTGGAATCCCCATTTTTGTCTCTATACACACAGAGGTGGCACTATGGCATTGTGACTGGTGGTCACATCCCCATATGATGAGAACAAGACTTCGTAGTTCATACTTTGATGTAGCATGGCCTTAGTCTTAAAAGTTCTCACCAGTTGTGTGGATGCAGCCACAGTTCAAGTGGATGGGAAGAGGAGGCACAGGTCTTTCTGTGCAAAGGAGTGTGACGAACTATATTAAGTATTTGTATTTAGACATCTTTGTAGCAATGTTTGAGTCTCAACTGAACAGTACTGTGGAAATGAGAGCGAGTTTTCTGCCAACTTCTTTTTAATAACAGGGAACAGTACCCGAGTGACTCACTGGCAGATGCAGACAAGAGTAGCTTTACCTTGACACCATCCCCAGCACCCACGATCCACGCCTCCGCACCGGCGGTACCGGCACTCTCCGCGCTGCCGGCGCCCCCTGCTGGTCCCCCGAGAGGGCGCAGGGCGCGAGCTCTCTTTTACTCTTGGGTATGGCTAATGGAAATAGGTTATCTGGTTCTTTTAACAATGTATTATGAATTTAACTTTTCTTAGAAAATATTTCTTGTAGTCCCAAAAGTGGGTTGTTCACCCAGTGTGTGTTGTCCAATTTACACACAGAGTCGAGGTATTTTCCTTTATTACGTAAATGTACGGATACGGGTGCTGGGTAGAAACTTGCACACTACTGGTACAAATTAGCAATTATTTATACACAAAATATTATCATATTTAATCATCTGATACATATTCATTGATATTTTATTAAGTGTTTCTTTAAAATTTCCTTGCCTATCATGCTAATGTCTATGCACACACATGAGAATTATTTGCTATTTTATTTCCTTCTTCTTTTAGGTCAGTAGGTTTCTTGAGTTGGTGGTCCATGAGTAGGTGGTCGTGATCTCCCCCTGCTGGAATTACCTTTCCTCTAGTTTCACTTAAATTTGGCAACACTAAGTAGTTCTTCACAGGCTATTAACTGAGTAGACCATGATTCACCTTGTGAGACAGGCTCCCTCATTTTACAATACCATAAAAGAATGGATTAGGTTAATCTTTACCAAGGTTCACCCTAACTGGTATCATTCTCTTTTAAATGTATGTATTTTTTAGCTGAGAAAACTCTTTTTTTGGACTATGTTCTTCAAATAAACTGTGGGTTGTTCTCCAGAACATCTTTCAGAAGAGTCTTAAAAGACTTATTACAGTAAGATTATACTCCTTCTGAGACACCATGTTGCAAGTACAAAGGGATTTTGTAGTTATATCAGAGGCTTATGCTACCTATGTGAGAGACTTTCTTACTCAGGAAATTTGAGGAGAGAGAACAGTTTGCAGAAAAAATAGGTTTTGGAAGTTGCTAGTTGTCAGTCAGTTGAATAATCTCCCTTAAGCTTTTTGTGTTTCCCAATCTAAACGGTAGACAGGAAATTGTGAGGAAGTCCAGCAGTGTTAGTAAAGAGGTAAAACCTTTGCCTATGTATACGAGGTGATCATGTATCAAAGCTATATTGTCTGTGTCTGATGAAGCAGGGAAGAATCAGGCTACAGACCACATGGAGATGGAGGCAAAATTGCCTTTTAGTTTACTACTGCCAGCAGTTTACTCTGGAATGAGAAATGAAACAATGGTTAGTTGCTGAAGGAAGTGACTGCATTAGCGTCAGTTCATGGGCTAAGACTGACATACTTACAGCGAATAGAGAGAGGAATTAGATTTGTTTTCGAATGCAAAGAAAAATTATATATTCTTGTTTCACAATCTCAAATGACAGCAAGCAGTATGATATGTAGGAACACCTCTCTCTCTTTTGAGGAAGAGAGGGAAGGTGATATTTTCCACACCAGATTGTTTCGAAAACTCTTACTGGAAAACCCAAGGCACTTAGTGCAAATTAATTATCTTTTGTCACTTATCAAATACTATCATTGATAGGAGATGATCTCCAGGAGGTGTCTTTCTGCACTATTTGCAAGATGTGCACAGCTGCATTGTTTTCTGTTCACATCACTGTTCAGTGCTGGGTCATAATGAGCACTGCTGGTTTCTCTTGGTACCTGGTCAGGTTCTGATACCTTTGTTGCATTCAGTGCAGTCTTACTCACTAATATTTGTGAGTTAGCCATCTTAGCTAACTGTGTCACCTTTGGAGAGGTGACTCCTATGAGTCATGAGCTGTAGAGTTGGTATGAGGGTACAGCAAGGGCCAGCTGCTCCAGCTGCAATAACACATCTAGCAGGGCAGGGGCCTCACCAGCCAGGGTGACAGCCCTGCAGTACCCAAGAGAGGCAAGCAGGGCAGACCTAGGGGTGGCAGCTGGGTTCAACTCTTGTTGCCAACTTGCCTCAGGTCCAAGGTCAAGCCGAGAATTCAGTCTGTGGCTCAGAGTGAAGATCAACAGGACCTATAACCAGGCACAGCTGTGTTCGAGTTGAACACAAATGCACCTGCAATGTAGCTCAGCCAGGGACAGAAGGTCCAGGCCTGTACTGAAATGAAGGCCTGGGCCCATGGGCTGGGTGTCTGGGTGGAGACCTCAGGTGCGGAAGGTTAAGGCCATTAAGGATTATTAGTGCACTCAGGGCACAGACAATTGGATCAAACCTGTTCTATAGATGTTTGCTTTAATTTCCCATTGTGTGTCAGGTTTTGAAACAGTGTTAACTTGGGACCAAAGTTACTGTGCTTCTTATGTAACTGTCCTGTAAAACTTCTCTAGCTATGTGGTCAATCTCAATGATCTTCCAGGTCCCAGAAGAAGTTGCCAGCCCTCTTCAGGGATTTACCTGTTCCATAACATGTAGAAATTCAAATCTGATCAAACTGAAGACAAGTCTCGGATGTGGTGGCCAAGCTCTTCCTGATTCTTTTATGCACTTAGCTCATAGTTTGTCCTTAACCTGGAAATACCAATGTCCTCTATGTGGTTTTCTACCATTTAATTTTCCCACCCATTTTGTCATGTTCTCTTTCATGTTCTAAACATCAGTGGCTTTCAGTTCACATGGTTCAGTAATGCCAACACAGCATTTTTTTTCCATTTTCTCCTTTGAAGTTTTCTCCTTGAGAAGCACAAAGCTCATATGCAACAACTTGGTTTCAAGGGGCACATGAACCAACAGCAATGGTTAACAGATGAATATGATGAGTACGGAATGATTTAGTTGTCAAGGGGCAGTCTTAAATTTTTAAAAAGTGCCCCAGGCTTCTTAGTTCCATCACAAAAGCTGCAGAGCTTTCTTTCCTCTGAAACATAAAATTCCTTTCAAATATAATTGAGCATTTATATCCAGCAAATAATGACATACCTGTTTTCATTTCAGGTTGGCCTGTATCCCAAGGTTTAAGGCATGTATCTTTCTCATGTTATCACTTCTTAAATATCTGATTACTGCTTGATAAAATCCTCCTTAAAAAACATCCTTGTGCAGGGGTTGCTCAAACTGGGAGCGTGATAAGAGACAACGCAGTTACAGCTCTGTTTCCTGAGGTCCAACCTGTAGCAAGGCTAACTTGTAGTCCCAATAGGCATACACACATGTAACACACATATACCGATATACAGATATGCACACACACATATACACCTGTACATGGCTGGCCACACAGACAGAAACATGCAACAGTGACACAAACACAAACAGCAACAATGGCCTTATCATGAGCAACTGATGTCATCCATCTTAACTTCTGTAAGGCCTTTGACATGGTCCCACACAACATTCTTGTCATTAAATTGGAGATATATGGATTTGATGGATGGACTGTTCAAAGGAAAAGGAATTGGCTGGATGGCCGTATCCAAAGGGTTGCAGTCAACATCTCAATGTCCAAATGGAGATCAGTAATAAGTAGTGTCCCTCAGGGGTCCAGTACTGTTCAATATCCTTATTAATTAAATAGATAGTGGGATCAAGTGCACCCTCAGCAAGTTTGCAGATGACACCAAGCTGAGTGGTGCAGTTGATATGCTTGAGGGAAGGGATGCCACCCAGCGGGACCTTGAGAGGTTTGAGAAACGGGCAAAGATGAACCTCACCTCAAGGAAGTTCAATAAGGCCAAGTGCAAGGTCCTGCACCTGGCTCAGGGCAATCCCAAGGATCAGTACAGGCTGGGAGATGAATGGACTGAGAGTAGCCCTGTGGAGAAGGACTTGGGGGTACTCATGGATGACAAATTGGACATGAGCCGGCAGTATGTACTTGTAGCCCAGAAAGCCAACTATATCCTGGGCTGCATAAAAAGAAGCATGGCCAGCAGGTCAAGGCAGTCGTTTCTGTCCCTCTGCTCCACACTGGTGAGACCCCACCTGGAGTACTGCGTTCAGCTCTGGGGTCCGCAGCAGGATAGACATGGACCTGTTAAAGTAGGTCCAGAAGAGGGCTACAAAAATGATCAGAGGGCTGGAACACCTCTCCTGTGAGGAAAGGCTGAGAGAGTTGAGGTTGCTTGGCCTGGAAAAGAGAAGCCTCCAGGGACACCTCCTTGTGGTCTTTCAGTACTTAAAGGGGGCTTATAAGAAAGATGGAAAGAGACTTTTTACCACAGACTGCAGCGACAGGACAAGCGGCAATGGATTTAAAATGAAAGAGGCTACGTTTAGATTGGATATAAGGAAGACATTTTTTACAATGAGGGTGGTGAAACACTGGAACAGGTTGCCCAGAGAAGTTGTGGATGCTGCATCCCTGGGAGTGTTCAAGGTCAGGTTGGACAGGGCTTTGAGCAACCTGATCTAGTGAAAGATGTCACTGCCCATGGCAAGGGAATGGGAATTAGATGATCTCCAAAGTCCCTTCCAATCCAAACCATGCTGTGATTCTATGATTCTATGTTTTCCTCTCTGGCTGATCAGAATAAAAGTCTATCAGTGGGAAACATGCACATACAATTTGGATACCTTGAGACACTCAGCCCATCCAGTGTCTAGTCCTCGACCCTCAACCTCTGTAGTTGCCTCATGCACTGACACAAATGCAAATTGGTCTTTGAGTTGACCCCCTGAGCTTACCATCTCTCCAGTAGCTGGCCTGGATCCTCTGGTCCCTCTGGTAGTGTCATGGTTTTAGGCTGGGCTGGCTATTAAACAGGTGGCAGATGCTCTCTATTAACCCTCCTCCCCCCACAGAAGGGGAAGGAAAAGAGAAAAGGGAGAGAAACTTACGGGCTGGGAAATTAAAACCGTTTTAATAAACTATAATAACAAAAAAAGAGTATAATAATAATAATGGAAATAATTAAATATATACAAAACCAAGATCAAGTTCCCCCGATGATGGTCGCGTCACTACCGGCACTGCCGGGCAGGCTTCAGGAAGGCCCATATTGGTCTCCGTGACAGACAGGAACTGGATTCAGGGATGCATGGATTGGGATCGAGGGTAGGAGAAAACCAGACAGAGCCCTCTTCGGACGCCGGCCATAGCAGAAGAGCGAGACCCTCACGATTCCCCCACTTTATACTGAGAATGACCTGTATGAGATGCAATACCTTCGTTGGTCAGTTTTGGGTCACCTGCCCTGTCCACTCCTCCCTGGAGGTGCAACATTTCTGCGGCTCTTCGCTCGTAATTAGTGAGGAATTTAGCAGTGACCTTGGTTTCTCTAGGAGTAAGTACAAGCAAGAGCCTTTCTGCATACCATTCCTACCGGTGCCTCAGTAATAACTATAAACTTTGAGCGTTATCAGTCCTAGAAGCAGACACTGTCTGCAAAACATGCAGTTAGTTTCAGAAAGTGCAGTTACTTAGAAGAGACTTAGCTGAAAGTAAAAATCACTAAAAGGAATATTGGTTCTGTTTTAGTCCAAACCAGGACAAGTAGCCAACTTCTCCAGTTACCTCACTCCCAGAGACACGTACACATACTTGGCTCCCAGGCCAATTAACTTACTCACTGTCTAGTCCAGCTCGATATTCACTAGCAATCCCATACTGACATGACGCACTCACTCCAGTTGCTGGCACCTGTTGTGGTTTAACACCAGTAGGCAGCTAAGCATCACACAGCCACTCACTCACTCTCTCCCGGTGGGATGGGTGTTACAGTCCATTTGGATCTCTCCAATTTACAGGACAACGTACTCTGTAAATTAAACTTTATTTCAGGAGCTCATTAAGAAATACGATAAACAAACACAAAAACGGGGGCTCATTTCCCTTTTCCCCAGACTAGTCTGTCATGTGAATTCACTGATTCAAGTCATAAGGTTTCATAACTTATAACCTGTAACTTTTAATTCGTGCACCTGTGAGAAAAAAACCCATTACAATTAGTTACCTTGCCAACAGTGAGAGTGCTCATCCTTCCCCCTCCATCATGTGTTGGTGTCCCCTGTATCACACAGGGAAGCACAAAAGCCTCAGCAATCCAAATGCTGTTGTATCTATCTGCTTCAAAGGCTTTTTGGGTAAGTTGATGCTTTATACCTTCCAGCTTGGAAGTTTGGTCTATACTCTTTCCATAAGTTAGGAGATTCTGAAGAAACTGCCAGACAAAGATGACAGCTGCAGGAGCCAGCACTCTGCAGGTGATAATGGCTGCATATGCCCTTTAGCTCTTTCTGGGCACCTGTTTGGCCTACATGGTGCTCTCGCTTTGACCTAATAATGCTGCTCCCAGCAGACAACAGGCCTTGGCATGAGCTGGGTTAGCCACAATCTGAGCAGGAGTTGAGTGAACAGTCACAGACAAGGAGAGAATCGTAAGAGTTCCTTTAAATCAAATAAAGTAAAGTATACATTAGTTTCTGGGATCGTAGTGAGCAGGGTATAAGGATTAGGTACCACAGGATGTACATCAGCTGTAATCTGGTTAATTGCCCACAGATCCTGAACTAATTGATATTCTTGGGATTTGGGCTTTTTCACTGGCAGAATTGGGGTATTATATTCAGACTGACATTCTCACAAAAGTCCAAATTCTAGGAAGGTAGCAATCAAGGGTTCCAACCCCATCCTAGCTTCCCACTTTATTGGGTATTGTTTTTTCCTTACCAGACAGGCTCTGGGCTTCAATTCTATGCTTATAGGACTCACATTTTTCCCTCTTTCTGGTTTCTTTGCAGCCCAAACCAGTGGGCTCACTCCATCCATGACCTCGCTGGGTATGTTGTTGCTGATATCACCGTCCTTTTGCTTGTTCCAGTCCCATATATCTGTCAGAAGGCATATCTGTGCTTTCTGTGCTTTCCATGCCATCTCTAGTGGAATATGCATCTGGACCGAATTCTCAGAAAATGTTAGTTTTGCATGTAGTTTACAAACTAGGTCTCTTCCTAGTAATGGTAATAGGCATTCTGGCATACATTGAAGTTCATGAGTCAATTTAGTATCCCAAATTACACATTCCATAGGTTTTAAAAGAGGTCTGGTCATTTGCTTTCCCGTGGCCCCAACAATGGGGATATTTATTTAATTTAAAGGTCCCTTATAACTAGTCAAAACAGAATATGTTGCTTCACTATCAACCAAAAAGTCAACAGTCTCATTCCCCAGCTTGACTGGAACCAGGGGATTGGCTGGGGAAGCCTTAAGGATATCCCCCAGTCCCCTTCAATCTACATCTTCTTCTAACATCTTAAGGTTGGCATCAGCCAAATCACTTCCCCCTTTTGCATTCGGACATTCATTCGTCCAGCATCCTTCTATCCTACGAATAGCACATTGATTTAATCCTAAGGGTGCTCCTTGTGTTCCAGGACCTCTGCCACTTTCTCCACAATTTCCCTTTCCTTTCCCTTCTGCCTTACCTTTTCTGCCCACAATTGCTGTGGCTAAGAGAAGCTTGTAATTTCATTCTCACTTGGTCTTTCTTCTCTCTCCTTTTTTTTTCTATTATTGTATGGCTTATAATTCATTTCAATCATTTGAGAAATAGACATTCCCCCCACTCCATCCACTTTTTGTAACTTTTTTTTTAATATACATATCCTGAGATGACTGGCCAACAAACAGCATATTACACATTTTCTGAATACTAGGATATTTATACAAAGTCGTAAAAGCATCAACATATGGAACTTCATCCCATTTTTCATGTTGACAACAAAACAATATCAACTGCAGTATAGTGTTAAATTGCAAAGCTTCTTGTATCGGTCGTCATTCATCATCAGCCAATTTATAATTTGGCCACCATTGATTATAATATCTCTTCATTTTTTTTTAGTCATTGGATTGCCTCTGAATTTATCCCTATTTTTCAAGAAACATCCCAAGGGAGTACAGGGATAAGTCTCAGCAGAAGATGCTGTTGTACCCATATTCCCCTTTTTCCTTATAAATTACTTATAGGTCCAGATCTAATTCTACCACAGCCCACTGCTCTGACCCTTTTGGTCGATTAAGGCCCCCATTTGCTGAGCGCTAATGCAGGACTTATGTGGAGTATATACCTATATTTTGGTGCCACTTATCCTCTTATCCTGCTACCTTTTAACAGTGTTCAAAACAGCACCTTCGCCCGAGATCCCTCCCAGACGTCCCAGAAATACTTCTGTTGGTGTTGCACCTTTGAGCCGCTCGGCGCCCCAACTTTGGAGGTAGTCCAGAGGAGTACCCGATCAATATGTCAGTGCACGCTGGAGTCCTATACGGTCCACTCCTCCGCCGTCAGGGTGACAAGATGATCCGGGCAAGGTCTCACGACAGTCCCATCTGGGGTGCCAAAATGTTGCCCGAAAGTGGGATCTTCTACCTGGTATGCAAGCCAATACACACAGGGTCAAGGTATTCCTTTTATTGCAGATTTGTACAAAGCTGGGACTTAGGTGGTATTCCACAAAACTAGCTCAACCTGAATACAAAATAATCACAAATGTATAGGGAACAAACTATCATATTCTCTTAATACCCTTTCCTATTGGTGCTATTCAAATTCTTCCTTTCTCTGATTGCAGTATCTTTTCCTTGCTTCTTTAAAGTGATCACTACCCAGAAAATCATTGCGCATGTTCTTTTGGAAGCGAGGCCAGTGGGTCTGCTCTTTCCTTTTGAGTCAGACATCTCGATCTCCCCCTGCGACTTTTAACTTTACCCTACTGTCTTTTCTTGCATGTCTCCTGACAATCCTCCAGTTATTAGTTGCCTTTGAAGACACAGTGTTCCCTTCTTGTCCCCTCAACCTATACTAAGTAATAGTTCCTGCACAATATGCAACTATTCATTCTTGACAGCGTTACATTGTTACAGGAAAATATTACCCAAGAAAACTCTCCAAACCAAATGATAGTTTAGAGAGACAACGTTGGTTTATTGCAGCGCTGGGTGCATGGAGGATCTCTCCTCCTAGCATGCACACCTAGGAACAAAAGCACACTCATTATATACATTATAGAAAAACGAATATCCATACAATTCCAAGAAAAGCCCACCTATTCCAAAAAACTTATGCATATGCTAATGCATTATGTAATTATCTTTGTGCATGCGTACTACATTGGGGAAGGGGTCTTGGGTGGTCTCTGGGGGTCTCTAGTGGTCGCAATCCCCCACAGTTATGCTGTCCGCTGTATAACCCCGCTTCTGCACAAGCATGGTCGAGGCCTTTCTGTTGACACATGCAGGTGGCTCTGAGGAGAAGATCCTATTCTGGTTCTTACAGGATTTATCTCTACTCCTGGCACCAGAGCTGTGACTAAAGTCAGTTAAGATACTACAAAGATGTTGTTCACAGTCTTGCTTATCTCTGGCCCTTCTTTGTAATTAGTGAGGAATTTAACAGAGACCTTGGATTCTCTAAGACTAAGTGCAAGCAAGAATCAGTGATGATTATAACTCTAAGTGTTATCAGTCCCAGAAGCAGACCCTGCCTTCAAAACATGCCGTTAGCTTCAGAAAGTGCAGTTATTTTAGCTGAAAGGAAAATTACTGAAAGAAAAGTTTATTCTGTCTAAAGGTTACACAGAGTAGGCCTTTTAGGGCCTACTTTGAGGCTTACTTTTACTAAACCATCTGGTATCAACATTAGCAGATAAGGTAATGCTCAATCAGTAACCAAACTAACCTATTCTTATATTTGATCGATTATATGGGTTTAGTAAAGCATAAGATTAATAAAATTTTCTCATGGGATTAGAATTTGAGAGTGTACTTTGTGTCCCATATTGGTCTGGATCAAGTTGTAGCCCAGAATTCCACCAGCACTGATCTGAGGTGTTGTATATGTTGGGCCTCACTGTCCATATTATGGCAGAGGCTGCCACCTTCTGTGAGTTTGTTTGATTATTACATTGTGCATGAACATTTATGTGATAGAATGCCAGATGTCTCAATATGAGGATTAGAATTGTCTGACACATGAAGGCTCTTGTCTTTTTAGATGTTGTCAACATTATCTCCAGTGATAACACCTCACCACAGAAAGCATTAACAAAGTTCCACGGAATGTTTAATGTACTTTCTAGATGGATACTCTCCATCGTATGCAGATTGAATGACAGCTCTTCAGTTATTTCTCAATAGTTCCTAGGAAGAGGGAAAGAAGATCTAGGTCTTGGCTCATATCCAAGACTTAGCCATGATTAATTTCACTCCAACAGCATCTACAGTCTCCCATATCCCTTTCCCTCAAAAGCGCTGCAAAGTGACCCAGCATTTTCTGAATTATGGGTGTTGACTTCTCACCCAATATCTTGGATGCCACACCGAGGTATTCAAAGCATCCTGCTCGTGTTGGTCGGCACAGGTAGATTGTTTATTAAGAGAATTGACTATTTAATTTATACTGGGAACAGCTGCAGTAAGCAGTTCAGTGGCAGTATTCAATGCTCTGTAATCTGTTCGTTGCCACTTGCTGTAAGGTTTCTTTACTGGCTGTACAGGAGAATTGTAGGGGGACTGAGACTTGACAATGATTTCATTCTTCCAGCTCCTTTATCAATTCACTAACAGGATGAACAACATCAAAAGGTAACTTGTACAGTGGAATATGAACTAGCTTGCTATGGAGTAAAGGAGCATCTGTTTGCAGCAGATTAACAGTCAGGGATGCATTTGTAGGAGGTAAACTGTGGGGGTAAAAGGGTGGTGTCCCTATTTCCTATTTTCCCCATGAGTCTCCCCATGACTGACTCTTCAATACATCCCTACCTCATATATTGTAGGAACCTGAAAGTCAGGTCAGGTAGGCTGTCTGTCCATTAGACAGAATTAGTTTAGCCCTGACCAGTGGGTGGGTAGTGATTCTCCCATTAACACCTACACTAGAAACCAACTTCTTGCTAAGCAGGGTCTGTCCTTTGTAAGTGTCCTTATCTACCATCATTATTTGGGCTCCTGTGTCAATAAGGACTGTTGAAAGGTAGCAATCATTAACTGCGACCATCATCTCAGGACTTGGATTCTTAGCATTGGGCGTAGCAGCCACCAGTACTTCCACTGAACCGAGCCCCGCTCCTAGTTTCCCGTATATTCACGATCTAGGTTTAGTGTAGATAGATTTGGGCATATCCCTGAGCTCATGGCCTTTGCATCCTCTGGCTCCCTAGTTGTTCTCTTTTTAAAACACACGGTGTGTTATGACCTGGTCGCAACTAGTTCATAAATTCCTTGGAGTAAATTAAGGTGAAACGACACCAAACAACTGGTATGAAATTAAGAACGATTTATTAATACAGGGAAAGTTGCATGGTTGTAAGTGTATTGGGTTTCTAAAGGCACTGAGAAAAGAGAGAAAAGGATAAGGGAAAAGAGAAAGAGGATAGAGACTATGAGAGAGAGAAAGAGAGATCACCACCCTTGGATCCAGCGATGTACGTTGTCTGTAGAGTTGGTAAGTTGCTTTCAGAGTTGCTCCTCTGGTAAATCGCTTGCAGGATCGGTCCTCAGGTGGCGGGCGGGAGCGCGCGCCAGCATCCCAAGTGAGAAGGTCTAAATACTTTAGGTCATTTGCATGCGAGATAGGAGAGGGTGGTAACATCCCTCTTGTCTCCCCCCCTCTGCTCGCTTCCCATGCTAATTGGGACGCCTGCGCTTTGCAGTCTTAGATTGTTCTCGAAATGAGTCGGTGATCCCCCAAGGGGTGTCTGGTGGTCGTGATCCCCTAGTTGTGGTGTCCGCTGTATGACCCCGCTTCTGCACAAGCGTGGTTGAGGCCTTGCAAAGTTGTTGCACATGTAGGCTGGCCCCAAGGAAAAGATACCATCCTGCCTCCGCAGGGTTTATCTCTTCCTTCAGCCAGAGTTGTAAATCACAACAATTAAGGCACAGCAGGGGTATTGTTCTGTTCCCAAGGCCCTTATCTCTTGCCAGACTTGCAGGCCTCTGTAGTACACATACCCTCCTCCAGCCAGAGTTGTCAAACAAGTTGTTTAAGGCATACAAACTCTGTCCGTCACACGGTGTCACCCTCATCTGACACAGGTCCCACATGGCTATCACGATAAGTGAACAAGGGAAAGCCAGCCAGTTGCTGTAGAAGAGGAGTTGATAGCCAATGTAACTGACTCAGAGAGAGCCCCTTATTTAAAAACATTCTCCATAATCTCTTAGGCTCAGTAGTAATCGAGGGTGATTCCCAATTTCCACTTTTTGCTTTTGTCTTTTGCATGGTGACAGGCTGCCTCTCTTCTATTACCTTTACTTTAGCTGAGGTTCTCCCCCGGTTTTTATCCTGCGTGTATAGTGGTAAATTTGCTAGCATACATTGAAGGCCCTCTTGGAAAGTAATACCATTTAAGCCTGTCTTAATGGCTAAAGCTAAAGATTTCAATATCCCCTCAGCTCCCTTTATTATCAGTCAGAAGTATGCAAGCTCACAAATCACCTCCCAGGGATTTGTTTCTGTGGGAAGAATCTTTTTTATGAAAAGATGTTCCAAAGCTCTTTCCTTAAAATTCCTGACTGGGGAAAAAAGCTTAAGACAATTTCTGAACAAGTTCACTTTTTTTCTTTACGTGTCATTACATCTTAGGCTACATGCTTCAGTTTTTCCAATGTTTACTGTGTCTGTACGCAGACTCAGACCTGTTCCTCTATGTTTCTCGGGTCCTGGCAGGCCTTTGTGTAGCTTGGCTTCCTAAGAACTGCTTCAGTGCCCCACCATCATTCCTGCATTTGAATGTAAGGTAAAAAGACTGGGAAATGTGTATTCATATCAAAAGAAAGAGAAGGACCTGGGAGCAGAGCAGGAAATCAGGGTTCTTTGAGCATCAGCCCCAAGAGATGGTGGAGCATGAGGAACAACATTAAGACCTATCTGTCTGTCTTGTGCTTATGCTTCTGCATCTCCTGAGATAGTCACCCTTCATGCCACTCCTCTCATCACGTAACCCTGACTAGGAGACTCTGTGGCTAGGGCAAGAGAGGAGGGAAAGAATAAAGAATATTGGGACACTGAGTTGCAACAGTTTGAGAGGAGGAAGTTGAGGCAGACAAGGGAAATTGCTTCTTCTCACCATACTGAACATGGGAATGAAGAAAGTGGTGCCCAGTGAACCTTTTCAGCTCGATATCATCATGGCAGAACAACAAAGAGAAAGGAGGAGTTTCTGTTGAAGCCTTTGTGAATCACACAGCAGGGACGTTACTCAGCATTTCCCAGCCCTGATAGGTCAGAAGAAGAGAGCTCACCTGTCATTAGAAATAACTTACTTTTTAGCAGTGCAGTTAGCTCAAACCTGTAAATACAGACACAACTCCCTGCAAAAAAACTTTTAAGTTGGACTATTTAGAAAGGTGAACCAAACAAGTCCAATTTAAAAGTAAATTAAGAGTAATAATCATCTCATTAACCAGCTGCAATAGATAATTGTGATTAGGCACTGTCCTTTCCATAACCTTGCTCTGTCTCTGTGTATGAAGGTGCTGATGAATTGAGGCTGTCAAATGGAACCGGCCCCTGCTCTGGGAGAGTGGAAATTAAACATGACGAGCAGTGGGGAACTGTATGCGATGGTGAATGGACCAGAGAAGATGCTGAGGTTGTTTGTAAGCAGCTACGATGCGGATCTGCTGTTCAAGCCCTTAATCTAGCTCCTTTTGGAGAAGGATCTGGACCAACGTGGTTGTATCGAGTTGATTGCCGTGGTGACGAATCCGCTCTCTGGAACTGCTCACATACAGGATGGGGTGCTTTTACCTGTCCTCATTACTTTGATACTGGAGTGATCTGCTCAGGTAAGAAGTCATCCAACCTTGTATAATAGAAAAATGCTACAAGACTGAGATCAAACTTTGTCCTAGCTGGATAAAGCCAAGTACTACACAGAGGTAACATTTTCTCCATGGCCTCCACTCAGCCAAAGCAAGTTACAGCAGCATTAATTCTTCTGCCGGCTACAACTGTATGTCTCCTTTGCCTGTGCACAGCAATGACACAAAATGGAAGCAGACATAGAACAGAAAAAGAAACACTAATTGTTTCTACCACAGCTCTCCCAGGCAACAGGAGAGCAGTATTAAACTTATCTTTGACCAGGAATGGGGTCTAAAAAAGCAGATGTAAATGGAGAAGTAAGAAAATGCTGTGTTGTGCTGTACAGCTGCTCTTGTTCTCCAGATCTTTGTGTAAGCTAAGACAAGACAATCTGCAACAGCAAACAAATCCAATGTCTGCTTGGCTACCTTCCTGTGTAAGATGTGCTTGGTTTTGTTCTTTGGATAAAGTAACATTGCAAGAGGTATTTCCTTCCCAGCTTCAGAACTTTACATTTGTCCTTTCTGATTTTTATAAGGTTCCTGTCAGCCCATTAATCCAGCCTGTCTAGGTCGCTTTGAATGGCAGCTCTGCCCTTGGGGTTATCTCCCCCCACCCCCCAAATGCACTCCATCACCACCTCCAGGTTGTTGGTAAAGTGAACAGAACAAGTCCCAGAAAAGACCCAACAAGTGGTATTCCACTGGTTGCCAGTCACCAGGTAGAGTGCAACCACCTAATTGCTGCTCTCTGAGCCTGACCATCCAATCAGCTTTTTAGCCATGTAGTTGTCCACCCATCCAGACTGTAACATCCTAGTTTGGACACAAGAATATTGTACAAGACAGTGTCAAAGGCCTTGCTAGTGTGAGGTAAATGGCACACGCTGGTATCCCCTCATCCACAAATCCAGTCACTTTTATAATAATCACAGAATCAGCCGGGTTGGAAGAGACCTCTGGGATCATCGAGTCCAACCTTTGACCTAATGCCACTGTGTCAACTAGACCATGGCACTAAGTGCCACATCTAGTCTTCTCTTAAACACCTCCAGGGATGGTGGCTCCACCACCTCCCTGGGTAACCCATTCCAATGCTTAATAACCCTTTCTGTGAAGAAATTTTTCCTAATGTCTAACCTGAACCTCCCTTGGTGCAGCTTGAGGCTATGTCCTCTAGTCCTGTTGCTAGTTGCCTGGGAGAAGAGGCCAACCCCCACCTCACTACAACCTCCTTTCAGGTAGTTGTAGAGAGTGATAAGGTCCCCCCTCAGCCTCCTTTTCTCCAGGCTAAACAATCCCTGTTCCCCCAGCTGCTCCTCATAAGACTTGTGCTCTAGACCCTTCACCAGCTTCATTGCCCTACTTTGGACACACTCCAGCACCTCAATGTCTCTCTTGTAGTGAGGGGCCCAAAACTGAGCACAGTATTCAAGGTGCAGCCTCACCAGTGCCGAGTACAGGGGGACAATTACTTCCCTAGTCCTGCTGGCCACATTATTCCTGATACACACCAGGATGCTGTTGGCTTTCTTGGCCACCTGGGCACACTGCTGGCTCATGTTCAGCTGGCTGTCCACCAATACCCCCAGCTCCTTTTCCACTGGGACGCTTTCCAGACACTCTTCCCCCATCCTGTAGCGCTGTATGGGGTTGTTATGGCCAAAGTGTAGGACCTGGCACATGGTCTTGTTGAACATCATGCCATTGGTCTCAGCACATCCATCCAACCTGTCCAGATTCCTCTGCAGAGCCTTCCTACCCTCAGGCAGATCAACACTCCCACACAACTTAGTGTTGTTCGGGAATTTACTGAGGGTGCACTCAATACCCTCATCCAGATCATCAATAAAGATATTAAACAGGACTGGGCCCAGTACTGAGCCCTGGGGAACACCACTACTGATCAGATGCCAACTTGATGCAGTACCATTCACCACCACCCTCTGGGCCCAGCCATCCAGCCAGTTCTTAACCCAGTGAAGAGTGCACCTGTCCAAGCCATGGGCTGCCAGCTTATCCAGGAGAACGCCATGGGAGACCGTATCAAAGGCTTTGCTGAAGTCCAAGTATACTACATCCACAGCCTTTCCCTCATCCACTAAGCGGGTCACCTGGTCATAAAAAGAGATCAGGTTGTTTAGGCAGGACCTGCCTTTCCTAAACCCGTGCTGACTGGGCCTGATCCCCTGATTGTCCTTCATGTGCTGTGTAATCGCACTCAAGATGATCTGTTCCATGACCTTGCTGGGCACCGAGGTCAGGCTGACAGGCCTGTAGTTCCCAGGATCCTCCTTCTGGCCCTTCTTATGGATAGGCATCACATTGGCCAGTCTCCAGTCATCTGTGAGCTCCCCGGTTAGCCAGGACTGGTAATAAATAATGGAGAGTGGCTTAGCAAGCTGCAATGAGAGAAAGTAATGAGGTCACACAGGCATGATGTACCCTTGCTAAATCCATGCGGACGCTTCCTATTCACGTTCTTGTGCCCAGAAATGTGTTCCAAGAGGACTCACCTCATGATTTTCCCCAGGTGCAAAAGTGAGGCTGACCAGCCTGTAGATCTCCAAACTCTTTTTAGCCTTTTCTGAAGATGGGTGCAACATTTCCTCTTTCCGGGGTGCTTCATCTTCCTACTTATTTGAATAATGAAGTCTGGAGGACACACACTAGTAAATGGCTATTTATTTATTTATTTATTTGGGGATTGCTACTTCTCAAGCACTTGTCAAATGTTCAAAACTTCCCTCTTCTGTAGCTTTCCAAGGATTTAGTATTTTCACATACTAAGAAATAAGCATTCCCACACACCATTTTCTCTCTTGTCAGTGGCATATAGGAATTGCCACAATGGTTATTTAAAAGTGTCAGTGGTCCTCAGAGAAGTGACATGTGTTTTGCCCATGAAGGTATGGGAGTTATTAAATTAGGTCAGCAAAACCAACCCTTGATGCTGGATTTCTTGGGGATTTTTCCAGGTTTCTCTGGGCTGCGTCTGACTGGAGGGGACACCGACTGCTCAGGACACCTGAAAGTAAAGCAAGAAGAAACCTGGGCTACTGTCTGTTTTTCACACATTGATTTCAAAACTGCCTCTGTTATATGTAACGAATTAGAGTGTGGCCAGGCTGTGGATATCTTGACAGCAACTCACTTTGGAGACAGACATGAACTGATCTGGCAAGAAGAGTTTCACTGTGTGGGGAATGAGACTCACCTTGCACACTGTCCCAGGATGTGGCATGGTAGTAAGACATGCTCTCATGATGCCACTGTTGTATGTTCAGGTGAGACTTTGGACTGATGGATGTAATTTACATGTGTTCTATATGTCCTCCTGTCAACCCACAGTTCAGAGCCTCTGTATATTTCTGTGGTCCTCAGGGTTCTTGGGTGCTTCCCCTATCACGCCTTGAGCCATCCAGGGAAGGCCAGGAAGAGTAGCTCCACAATCTCTCATTCAGTCTACTGAGAGCCTGCATTTAACATGGGCTGTTCTAACCACTTCACTTCTGCACCAGGGATGTGGATCTCAAACGGGATGTAATTTGTTTTCACAGAATCACACAGAATCACAGAATGTTAGGGATTGGAAGGGACCTCGAAAGATCATCTAGTCCAATCCCCCTACCGGAGCAGGATTACCTAGATCATATCACACAGGAACGCATACAGGCGGGTTTTGAATGTCTCCAGAGAAGGAGACTCCACAACCCCTCTGGGCAGTGTGTTCCAGTGTTCAGTTACCCTCATTGTAAAGAAGTTTTTCCTCATATTTAAGTGGAACCTCCTGTGTTCCAGCTTGCACCCATTGCCCCTTGTCCTGTCAAGGGATGCCACGGAGAAGAGCCTCGGTCCATCCTCATGACACTTGTCCTTTACATATTTATAAACATTAATGAGGTCACCCCTCAGTCTCCTCTTCTCCAAGCTAAAGAGACCCAGCTCCCTCAGCCTCTCCTCATAAGGGAGATGTTCCGCCCCCTTAATCATCTTCGTGGCTCTGCGCTGGACTCTCTCTAGCAGTTCCCTGTCCTTCTTGAACTGAGGGGCCCAGAACTGGACACAATATTCCAGATGCGGCCTCACCAGGGCAGAGTAGAGGGGGAGGAGAACCTTTCTTGACCTACTAACCTCACCCCTTCTAATACACCCCAGGATGCCATTGGCCTTCTTGGCCACAAGGGCACATTGCTGGCTCATGGTCATCCTGCTGTCCACTAGGACCCCCAGGTCCCTTTCCCCTACGCTGCTCTCCAACAGGTCTGCCCCCAACTTGTACTGGTACATGGGGTTGTTCTTGCCCAGATGCAGGACTCTAAACTTGCTCTTGTTATATTTCATTAAATTTCTCCCCACCCAACTCTCCAGCCTGTCCAGGTCTCTTTGAATGGCAGTAGAGGTATGCACTCAATATTGCTGAGAATTCCTTCCATGTCTTTCTCATATACATAAAAGGAGAGATGGCCAGAGCAGACAAGCAGGAACATGGAGAAATTAATTTATTTTCTGTGCTGCCAGTGTGTGTGCTAATCCCTGGCACTTCAGTTCATTATAAAACTGGGAGAGGTACCATACCTCCAAAAGGTCAAAGGAGGCACAAGTTACAAATTTAATTTATTTAAAAGAAACAGTTGTCAGAGGCCTGGATGACTTTAGTTGTGACTGTCAGGTAACATTATTTAAGAACTCCATAGGGTCATGGCTGCTGGGGGCTCTAAATACAGCTAACTTATTGCCACCCACTACAAAAGTGATGATTAGACCTAGCAAACATAACTTTTTTTCCTGGGGGCACAAATCAAAAGGGGTAAACTGAACATGGGACAGGGCTGCTGGCAACACCCTGTCACAAAAAGCCTGGAAAGGACTGCAGTGCATGTCCATTTCCCAGTCAAAGGGCTGCAGCCTGTTTCAAGACGGCCTTGGACACTGGCCCACTGGCCATGGTGACCTCGAGTGCTGGCTGGGGAGCTGTGGCAGCCAAATGGCCCAGTTAAGGTATCAGTAACTGACAGGTCTTGGCTCCTGCCTCCACCATGCGACAGTCACTGCTCAGAGAAGAAATCCAGGTCTCCTTAGGGGAAATAGATGCAAGGACCAGGCAAAGGTAAGAAGGAACAGTGTGAGAAGATAGAGGGACTGCCAGTAAGACACCACAGTCCTACCCATGCTGCACTTAAATTATTGTGAATATACTGATGGGCATGTCCTGTTGTGTTCAGAGCCTTATGCTGTGGCATGGATGAAAGTTGAGAATTGCACACTGCATTTGCTGCTGACCAGGTAACATGAGATAAATAATCAACTACTGAGAGAGTGCTATTAGTAGCTCTGAGTTTCTCACACGCTCCAAATGCAAGGCAATGCTGGAACTGCCTCTGCAAGAAAAGATGTTGCAAGGTAGCAGCAGTATTGTGGGGGGAGGAGAGAGCAGAGGAGGAGAGACTGAACTTAAAGAATCAAAAGTCAGGTAGTGCAGGCTACAACATGGACAATAAAGACTTTTATTTTCAGAGCTGGCTTATGAGCATCCTGGTCTAACATGCTTCCCAGTAACCTGAGACATAGTGAGTGCTAGTTGCTTGCAGCTAGTTCCTTGCAGCTAGATCTCTCTTACAATTTTCACTGCAATAGCACAAAAAAAAAAGAAGTAACTGCTAAGTTCCTTTATTCTTCCTGCAGGCTATGGTGGGTACAGGCTGGCAAATGGCAGTACCACATGTTCAGGGAGAGTAGAGCTTCTTCATGGAGGCACATGGGGAACCCTGTGTGACTACCTGTGGGATTTACCAGCTGCCAATACCCTCTGCCAGCAGCTGGACTGTGGAGTTGCCCTGCTGATACCAAGTGGACAGTCCTTCGGGAAAGGAAATGGATCTGTGTGGAATGGCACATTCAGCTGCAAGAATAGCTCACGCCTGAGAGACTGTCCTGTGACTGTGCTAGGTCATGATGAATGCCCTGCTGGAAAAGACGCTCGTGTGGTATGTTCAGGTGAGCAGTGGAAAGGTCTAAGAGGAAAACTGAAAGCCTCCTTCTCTGAGGAAAAATATGGACCCAAAATCCAGAGGATGTCTGTGTAGTCAAGGTCCCTCTTTTGTCTGCTGCTACAGGCATTTCCGGGATTTGAGGCTGCACTTCACCTGTACCACAAGGCTGCTCTCTGTGAAATGCTTCTAGTGTCAGGGAACAGCAAGAACAGGGCTGCTCCACAAGGTAGGATGAGCTGGGGGCAGAGGGTGAGGACAACAATGGCAGTGTCCTTATCCATCAAGGCACAATCCAAGGGATCTGCACAGAGGACAGAGGAAGGTCTATGAACAGTCCCAGACAAGGCAAAGAAATCAAGCAGATGTAGGGTCCAATTGGAGAGTACAGTCAGGAGTAGCAGGAGACAAGACTGGAGACAGTTACACCAGTCACAGACTGAAAGCCTGGTACAGGTTTAAGTGAGGCCTTGGACCAGTAGCCCAAGGATGTATAGCTGGAGGTCCTAGGTGAGGCTGGGCAGAACAATTAAGGTCTATTGGCTCACCCAGAGCCCTGAAACCTAGTGCCCTGTGTTTAAAAATTGCAAAGGGGACCAGATCCTGATTTCTAGTCATTCTTCTCAGTAAAATAGGGTGGACTGAAGTCTAGTTATGAGTATGGAAGTTCCAGTGGCCCAGTGAAGTAATTTTTACTACTGAATGCTAAGGAAAACTCATTCCTATTTCCCAGTCACTTTCAGGTCATGCCCATGAGCAGTTACAAACATGACATCTCAGTACTCACTTTCTCTTATATTCAGGGTGCCCTGGGGTCAGGTTGGTGAATGGTACCACATGCTCTGGCAGAGTGGAGATCCGCCATGGAGACAAGTGGGGAAGACTCTGCCGCTCCCACTGGAATTTGAAAGCTGCCAGTGTTCTCTGTCATCAGCTGAACTGTGGCTATGCAAAGTCAATCCAGACAGGAGACCTTTTTGTGAACGGGAATGGTCCTGTATGGAGAGATGCTTTTCACTGTGAAGGGACAGAGTCCTGCCTGTGGGATTGTGCTCAAGTGACTTTGGGCAATCCAACCTGTTCAGCCAGAGAAGCAGCCACAGTTATTTGCTCAGGTAAGTCAGGAGCGGCCTTTTATGGGTAGTGCAACTTCAGACCAAACCAACATTGGTGATCTCACTCTGCCAAGTAAGTATGGTATGTCAGCCTGTCTTTAATGCTCTTTCCTTTCCCCCACCCCTCCAACCTTGATCTCAGCATAAAAATGTCATTTAGTGGAGGGATTCACATTGTTTAGGTGTGCTTGACTCCTCACAGGATCTAGTCTTTGAGCTGGGGAAGCCTTTCTCACTTCCCATTGCAGACCCTTGTGCGCACGAAAGCAAACAGAACTTTAACAGGCTGTCTCCTTAACCAGTGGTGAGAATTATGTTTTTACCAACATAGAAATTTGTCTTCCATCTCTCTCCTGCATGTTAGTTCTACTGCAGTAAGAGCAGTAGATGTTATTCAACACATTCTCCAACTCTCTTGAGCCCAGGTCTTGCTGAATCACTCAGACTCTCAGGTGGTGAGAGCCGCTGTGATGGGCGAGTTGAGATGTCTCTCCATGGCATGTGGAGCAGAGTCCTGGATGATGACTGGGACATTAAGGATGCTCATGTGGTATGCAGACAGCTCCAGTGTGGAACTGCTAAGAAAGCCTATTACCTTCCAAGGTCTGAGCGAGGCATGGGTCTTGTGGGCTTAAGAAGTGTCCAGTGTGCTGGAAATGAGACTCAGCTGATGCTCTGTGAGACCTCCCATTCTCAGACAGTGCCAACAGGAGTTGCTGAAGACATTGGTGTGATTTGCTCAGGTGAGTTACTACGAGAAAGGAACAGAATGCTTTCTGGGTTGCCTCTAGCCCACCTTGTGCTGTGGTCTCGCCAGATCGTAAATAGGCATGGCTTGTGATACCCACCTGCTTATATACTCTAAGAGACAAATGATAGTTAAGGAAGCAAGTGTAATTTACATAATGCTTTCTTCATCTGAATTTCTTAAATAATTTATCTCACAGAATCAAAAAGGAATAATAGAATACAGAAGTCATAAGAACACTAACTTGGCCATGACTGACGCACACTCAGACTGTCACTTGGGAATTAAATAGGTTTTATTTTGTGACATTTCTATATTTACAGATACTTGGAGCCTTTCTAAAGTAAACTAGAACTGTTTCTACTCTTCTCTTATTTTGTAACCCATCTGTAACAGAAACTGTCTCTGTCTCTGTCTAAGTAAATGAGTTTAGATAGAAAACAGCTGCTCAGGCTTTGTAAGATAAGGTGATCTCTGCTTATACTAAGTATGACCAGACACTCCTTGTTTGCAACATCTCACAGGAATTATTCAAACATTTACCTGATGCAGGAGTAGACCTTTCCCTTTATGTCATTTTAACATCACAGGAGTTCTGCCCAAGAAACCATAACAGAAGAAAGGGAATATAACAAGAACATGATGCCTTAAAAGTACTTTAAACATACAGCCACTATGCTGACCTGTGCATTATCATTATATTGCATGTTGATAGCTCGGTTTTCTTCCTGCAGGTAGCAGACAGATCAGGCTGGTGAACGGAACAAAGCGCTGTGCTGGCAGAGTAGAGCTTTATCATGATGGCATCTGGGGCACCATCTGCGATGATTACTGGGATCTATCAGATGCTAATGTTGTTTGCAAACAGCTGGGATGTGGACACGCCATCAAGGCATTTGTCTCTGCTCATTATGGTGAAGGCTCAGGACAGATCTGGCTGGATGATGTGAACTGCACTGGGGCTGAATCTGATATCTGGGCATGTCCCTCTAGGGCATGGGGCCAGCACAACTGCCAACACAAAGAGGATGTTGGAGTCCTCTGCTCAGGTGTGTGCAGACAATCCTTTTCTGAGCCTGTGGGTTGAAAGGGTAGGGTTACATGAAGGGGAAGCAGAGAATAGCTGAGACTTGCTTGGACAAACTCTTGCTCTGTCTTGACTAAAAGCATAGTTGGTCAGCACAACCCCTTGGTCCCACCAAGATGCAAAGGGCCTACAGAAGTCCTTATTTTGTGTTAACACACACACAATAGAAAAAAGTGTGTAGTGGGATGGGACATTTGGGGGATAAATTTGAGGGTTTCCATAAAGGTTTCCACAGCAAGGGGCTGTGGGTATTGCTTGTACAGGAGGAGGTCATCCACTGCTGTGTGCACGTTACTGTCAGTTACAGCTGGCTCTGAAAACAATGGAAACAACCCACTATGCGCCAAAGAATCAATTAAGCAAAGGAGCAGATGGTGGATCTACTCCTGCATATTCAAGACAGAGTGGCAGCTGCAAGAGAGAGGATAAGAAGCAAGGAGGAGCAGAAAAAACCCACAACCTCCTGTACTGCCACCCTCCCTGAAGGAATTGGGAGGGAAAACAAAGGAAGTTAGGACTAATGGAGTGTTTCCCTCAGTGTTTGTTTAATTGTTAGTGTGGGTTTTTTTCCTCATTGCCCAAAGCAATAATTAAGATTATGTTAAGTGCAAAAAATAAAATTAAGTTAAATTTCCCAAGTGAAAACTGTTTTGCACATGATAGCAGAGAGTAAATGTGGGAGACACTCCGGCAACACTTGTACCTGGCATGACCTGGGATTTTAATAAAGCCTTTGACACCATTTCCTACAGCATTCTGCTGGAGAAACTGACTGCTCATGGCTTGGATGGGCACACTCTTCGCTGGGTAAAAAAGCTGGCTAAATGGCTGGGCCCAAAGACTTGTGGTGAATGGAGTTAAATCCAATAGGCGGTAGGTCACAAGTGGTGTTCCCCAGGGCTCAGTATTGGGGCCAGTTCTGTTCAATATCTTTATCAATGACCTGGATGAGGGGATCGAGTGCACCCTCAGTAAGTTTGCAGACAACACCAAATTCGGTGGGAGTGTTGATCTGATTGAGGGTAGAAAGGCTCTGCAGACGGATCTGGACAGGCTGGATTGATGGGCTGAGGCCAATTGTATGAGGATCAACAAAGCTGAGTGTCGGACACTGCACTTGGGTCACAACAACCCCATGCAACGCTACAGGCGTGGGAAAGGGTGGCTGGAAAGATGCCTGGCAGAAAAGGACCTGGGGGGGTTGGTCAATAGCTGGCTGAATATGAGCCAGCAGTGTTCCCAGGTGGCCAAGAAGGCCAACAGCATCCCGGCTTGTATCAAAAACAGTGTGGCCAGCAGGACTAGGGAAGTGATCATCTCCCTGTAGTCGGCACTGGTGAGGCCGCGTCTTGAATACTGTGCTCAGTTTTGGGCCCCTCACTGCAAGAAAGACATTGAGGTGCTGGAGTGTGTCCAAAGTAGGGCAATGAAGCTGGTGAAGGGTCTAGAGCACAAGTCTTATGAGGAGCATCTGAGGGAACTGGGGTTGTTTAGTCTGGAGAAAAGGAGGCTCAGGGGAGCACTTATCACTCTCTACAACTACCTGAAAGGAGGTTGTAGTGAGGTGGGTGTCAGTCTCTTCTTCCAAGTAACAAGCGACAGGACAAGAGGAAATGGCCTCAAGTTGCACCAAGGGGGGATTAGATTGGATATTTGGAAAAATTTCTTCACTGATAGGGTTGTCAAGCATTGGAACAGGCTGCCCAGGGAAGTGGATGAGTCACCATCCCTGAAGGTATTTAAAAGATGTAGATGTGTAGATGTAGCTGTAGATGTGGTGCTTAAGGACATGGTTTAGTGGTGGAATAGGTAGTGCTAGGTTAACTGTTGGACTTGATGATCTTAAAGGTCTTTTCCAACCAAACCGATTCTATGATTCTATAATTCTAATTAAGGAGCCCTACAGAAAAGGGGATGCTGCTCCCCAGGCGGTGACCACTCAATAGGTCTTTACTCTGAGTGTAAATGAATAGAGAAATGTGGAAAAACTTACAGTCACTGCTCTGCAGTGGCTATGGCACTGCTGGGACACCAGAGCAGATGAGTGCAGCTGAAAGTTTGAGACAGTAGGACCTTGGGGATTTTGGGCATAAGCCACTTGTAAACAGTGTCCTGAACAATGTAGGAGGGCTTTGGGATCCGTTTATGGAGAGATATGTTATGTTGAGCAGTGCCTAATTGTGCTGATCCTAAAAACAAAATACTCATTTGAAAGGACTGGGAAGAAGGGGATAATCAACTGCAGTTTCCTGGACTGGTGGAGTGTGGTTACAGGCAAAGGGAAAGGGACCCTGAAAAGCTTGTGATCACTAATGCTAGGGCTTGAAATCTCCAATGGCTAGGCACAGTTATTAATGTTCCTCTGGTACCACTTGGTGGAATGCCCTGTTGATCAAGGAGTGACCTATGTATACCATTCTGGACTGAGGATGCCAGAAGAGTGCAAGCTAACCACATGGATGAGGATAGTACTGAGGATCCAGCAGTATGGTCAACCTCAGGAAAAACATGAAGAGAGAATGAGAATTCTGCATGTCCCCTTCCTACACACCGGGACTTTAGGACATATCTGAAAGAAAAGGGAGACAATATGAGAGACTGGGAGGAAAAGCCCTTCATAGACCTACCATTGTGAGCACAGGAGAGAGGTGAGAGCTTATTCAAAACATTCCCTTTTGCTACCCCCACTTCTGGACCACATACTGCTCTGACAACTGATTTGAACTTACTGCTCCCCTGGCCTGGCAGTGGATGAAGCTAATCAAATTTATTAAACTGTCCAGACAAGGCAGCCAGGCACCCTTGCCTCAACAATGCTGTGCCCTGGCAGATACCTAACGATAGCGGTGCTCAGTGCACCCTATTGTCATCTCTGTGTTGCAGTGATAAACAAATAGTTCTTGGAGTAACTGGAAGAGAAACATGCCCAGCTCTGGAAGAAGGGAATCTAAGCTTGAATGGATGGGTTTGGTACACCTTACTTGTTGCCACTGGCCTTACTGCCCCTGCCTTCCTTGGCATTGACTTTCTTGAGCACTGGAGATGGATGGATGGGACAGGAAGGCTTTGGGTTTTTTGGAATAGGCAGTGTGCCTTGCACGGGTGAGGACCAGCTATGGGACTCCCCAGAACTCTCTAATCACCCAAAGACTGCTGAATTTGCTTAAATAGACCCAAGTGTCGGTCCCTTGGCAATCCAAGTAATTTGCTGAAAGCAGTATCAAACTGATCAAGGGGCCACCGATGAAATCCCAAAACTAATTGTTTCCCTGGAAAACAAGGGGTGATCTTAAACACACAGTCACCTTACAACAGTCCTGTTTGACCTGTGTGGAGGTCTGCTGGAGAGCGATGGTTTACAATAGACTTCAGAGCTCTGAATGAAGTCACACCCCCATTAGCTGTTACAGTTCCAGACACATTGCAGCTCTTGTATAAGCTAGAAGCTAAAGAATACCAGACATATTGCAGCTCTTGTATGAGCTAGAAGCTAAAGAATACATCTGGTATTCTATAACTGATATTGCAAATCCTTTTTTTTCAATTCCACTGGTCAAAGAAGCAAGACTTCAGTACCTGGAGTGGTGTGCAGTACGCTTGGAAACAGCTGTCCCAAGGATTCTTGCTATCTGTCATGGCATCATCCACCAAAATTTAAAGCAACAGAATTCCAAAGAACTTTTCCTCTACCTTGGTAACGTATTGATTGGAGGAACAACTCCAGAAGTACTAAGTAAAGGGCTATAGAAAATCATTACCTCTCAGTGCTGGATTTGCCATTAAGCACTCCAAAGTAAAAAGGCTCCCTCAAGAAATACAGGTTTTAGGCATGTAAAATGGATGGAGATATATGCCAGCTGACCAAATTGCTTGGATAAGCACCATGGACCTCCACACAATAAACAAGAACCCAGGCCTTTTTGAGCATTACTGGATTTTGATGTATGCACATCTCTGGTTACAGCCAATTGACCAAACCCACGTATCAAGTGACTTGAAATAAGCTACATTTTGAGTGGGAAGAGGAACACCAGCAAGCTTTGGAGCTGATCAGCAGAAGATAGTCCATGCCATGGCATTAGGACCAATATGGGTAGGTAGCAATATAAAAAAAAAATGTTATATACACATGCAGGAAAGAAAAGCATCAAATTGAGTTTGTGGCAATGAGCATCTCAAGAGATGAGAGATGCTGTTGGAACTCTGGAGTCGGAGCCACAAAGTAGCAGAAAATAACTACTCGCCTCTAGAACAAGAAGTCCTTGCTGCATATGGAGAGGGTGTTTGAGTGACACTGAAGTGAATGCAGAGCAGTCACTGTGGTTATGCCCTAGACTAGTGTCCTGAATTTTAGGTTCAATGATTCAAAACTACTGAGGGAAGAGCAACCACAACTACATGGCAAAAATGGCTAGTGGCCCTTTGCCAGTCTGCACATACTGGTTCAAACTCTGGACCAGGATTAGTTGAATTTACTAAGTTGATGGCCAGCAAATCAATAGTATGAGGAAGACCAAACACCTTTGGCTGTCGAAGCCCTAGCATATGATGAACTAAGTACTGAAAATAAACAACAGAGTTTGTTCACTGATGGATCCTGTAACAGTACAGCAGGAAACAGGAGGTGGAAATCCTTGGAACCCCTCTACAGGAGAAGCTGCCATCTGGAGGGAGACATGAAGAAGTTTGAAAGGCCTTGAAACCAGCCTTGAAACATACTCAGGAGCATCAACAGACCCACATATACAGACTCCTGGATGGTGAATAATGTGGTAAGGAAATCACTTAAAGAATGAAATTGTGATAACTGGCAGCAGTGAGGAAAACCATTTTGAGCAGAAGTATGGAAAGTAGTACAATAGCTGCTTGAAGAAAGACCTCCTTAGTATGTTATGCTAATAATTCATATATCCCAAATTCAGAGGAACTCAAGAAGAGAAAAACAGCAACCAAGCTAACCAGCTGGCTCAACCTGTCAGTAGAGATTTGGGATGGGAGCATAAACGAAAACTATTTTTAAATAGATGAGCCTATGAAACTGCTGAGCATGCTGCAAGGGATCAAGGACAGAGAAGGCTGCTTAGGCTTGTCTTGGAAAGATATAATGCAAGCAATTAGGCAGTATGATGTCTGTGGAATAACACAACTTACAGTGTGAATGATGAAACAGTATGCACAGCAAGAAAAATGAATGTTTGGAGATGCCTGGCAAGTGGTTCATATAGACCAACCCCTTCCTCCCCAGCACCACTGGCAGATGCTGTGTTCTCATAGTGGTAGAGCATCACAAGGGTGGCTAGAAGCTTTCCCCGCTCAGACAGCAAACGCAGGTAGCACCCTAGAAGGAATAAACGAACATATCTGTTGGCACCATGGAATGCCACTTAGGCAGGAATCAGACAATGTAAGTCATTACAAAAACACAACAATTCAAGAATGAGTACAGTGGGTACATCACCAGGCAGCTGGAAAAGTAGAGCTATGCAATGGTTTACTTAAACCCATGCTAAAAACACGAGGGAAAGGATCTATCAGGGAATGTATGACATCCTCACCTTCAGGAAGCTGCATGGCTAGCTAACCTAGAGCCAGGAACTGGTCATAGCAGCCCAAAAGAAAAACTGAGCTCAATTGGGTGATAAAAAGTACCAGCCAGCCCTGAGGATGCTTGGACTGGGAAGCCTGCAACTGTTGAAATCTCTAAGAAAGTGGTCTCTGAAGAATAGAGTTTACTTACTGGTTGGTCTTTGGAAAAAGAGCAATGAAATGTGTGCCTTTACATAAAGTAAATAGAAGAGAGTAATCTTACTTTACTTCATAAACTACATTCTTGTTCATGTGTTTTGCAGGGACAAGGTCTGAATTTTGTAATAAATATATGTTGAGATTGGCATGATGTTAACTGCTATAATGTGGCTCCCAGAATGAGAGGTAGCGTTTTATTGGCCATATGTGCACATTGTTACAATGTCAATACCTATTGTCTGGGACTAAGGGTAGAGTTTATAATGCATATATTTTATGATTATGATAAAGTGGAGTTTATAATGGATGTATGTTTAAACACTTCTTCAACAGGTATTTCACAGAGGTGAGGGGTGAAATGTATTGGCTATAACTGGCAGGGTTTCAGTCACATGAGGCTGCAAGGGTGCCCTGTGCTTCTGCAGGGAAGCCCTTCCAGCCGGCTCTGAAATTATTGTAAACATGTCATTGCACACTGAAACTTCAACAAATCAGAGGAGCACATGGCACCTATGCTTCAACATACCAAAGAAATATGCCTGCAGCTGTGGGGTGTGACCATCACTGTTGTTTGTTTATGTAGATGCTGGTGAATGCTGGCTAACCAGAGAGGATCACTGTATGATCTTTGGTTTTAAGTGTTTGTCACTTTTGAAGTGGTTTCCTCTGGCACTTTCTCATTCAGAGTGATGAACAGGATTGTTAGCAGATTCTGGATTTCACTCATCATAGCCAAGTTCCTAGCAGAATCAGACCCCTCTAATTCAATTTTTATGTCTTCACTTCTAGAGTTCCTGGCTCTGAAGCTGGTGAATGGCAATGACTGTGCTGGACGGCTAGAAGTTTTCTACAATGGGACATGGGGGAGTATTTGCTCCAATCGTATGTCTCAACTCACTGCAATAACTGTGTGCAAACACCTGAACTGCGGAGATAGTGGAGAAATTGCGAGAGACTTCAAATATGGCAGAGGTTCTGGGCCCACATGGCTGGACCACATTGAGTGCACTGAGCAACATAGCTCTCTCTGGCAATGTCAGTCAGACCCCTGGGATCCTCAGTCATGTGATAACCGAGCAGAAGAGACTCATATTTCTTGCACTGGTAATTAGAAATTCATCTATACAGGACTCTCCAGACATATACATAAACCTATGCATGCATATATGGACATTGTAGTAATTACCTCATGTTCATTTGTTAGCTGGTATATATTATTTCTAGTTTCATGCAAATGGCACAAACATTTTTCTTTGTCTATATCCCTGATGTAAATGAGTGATTTAAAATTACATGAGTGTCACCAAGTGCAGTTACCCAGTGGAAATCCCAGGGAAGTCCCTGATAGGATGGTGCCGTTGTATATTTTTAAAGCAAAAATCTGATACACAGTCAGTCTGTGAGATCTGAACTGGGATCAGACTTCTCAAGAAGTCAAGAGGCATGCATGTGTTTGTTTCCACATGTATGGAGGCATACCAGTGCATATGTACATGCACACACGTGCATGCACATAGCCAGGGACAAGTGTATGAATTCTTCAGTTCTAAAGGTCCATTTCTGATGCCTGCTCTTATGACAGTATTTCATACCTGTGGGTTCCCACTATAATATTAATGAATTCCAGATGGCATTCAGATATCCTGAAAGGGATTGCAGCTGCCTCACACAAGAAGAAAGCAAGCACAGTCATCAGGAAAATTATGTAATTCACAGTGATACCCAAATAATGATCCACCAACTACTAAATAGGCCACATATATATTATAGAAAAAAAATAACTTAATTATTAACTTTCAGGCATTTTATACTCCCTCACTCTTTTCAGAGAATAATAATTTACTTCAGTATTTAAATTCTGCAGGAAGAAAAGAGGCAACATCTCCAGCCAGATTTGCTGAGTGTCCAAACTCTACAAGTTGTTCAGGTACCTCTAACTCTTTGTTTCACCTTATTTGTCCCTATTGACCTTCCTGCTGTTTCAGCAATACAGAAAGATTCTGTGTTTTGCAGACAGGGAGAAGTTACGAGTCATAGGAGGAGAGGATGGATGTTCAGGCAGAGTGGAGATTTGGCACCAAGGTTCTTGGGGAACAGTTTGTGATGATTCCTGGGATATGGCAGATGCTAATGTTGTATGCAGGCAGCTGGGTTGTGGATCTGCTGTGTCTGCTCTGAGTGAAGCTGCCTTTGGGGAAGGGACTGGTCCCATCTGGTTGGAGAAGGTGCACTGTAAAGGAACAGAGTTGTCTCTTTGGGACTGTCCTACGAAGCCCTTGTTCGGCAAAAACTGTGATCATAAGGAAGACGCTGCTGTGGATTGCTCTGGTTAGTGACTGGTCCTTTGGTTCATTACTCAGATCTGCGAAGGAGGTGGATAGAGGAACATAATGTCAGCCGTACATCCCAGTGACTAGCCCCTTCATAATTTTGACTGCAGGAACCTCACAAATGATGTGATGTTCTCTCTATTTTCCACACTTGCCTCTTCCTTAATCTGGACTCGCCTTTCTTTTGCAGGTGTGACAGAAACAACAGCATCACCCACTGCAGCAGGTAAAACATTCCTTCCTCCTGCTTTCTCTCTCTCATCAAATGAGGACTTGATGTCCTTGATACTGCATAGCAGGTAAATCAGTATATTCCAACTCATCAGAAAGCATCTCCCACAGCCTTTGGTAAAGGAGAGCCGAGTGGCACTCTCCCCAGCTGCTGAATTCTAGCTGCTTGAGCAGGACCCACAACTGGGCAGCAGGTGACCTGCTTCACCCTGCTAGCATGGGCACAGCAGGAGGCTACAGAGGAACAGACCTTTGGGTCACCTGATTCTCTACCTGTTGCTTCTTCATTTTCATTCAGATCCTCCCCGCCGCCCTGCAACAGACACTGTGAGAATTTCAACGCCTGTCATCCTCTGCATTATCCTGGCAGCCCTTCTCTGCCTGGTCCTTGCCATTCTTGCTGGACAGATCCGAAGTGCCAGGGCACAGCAGAGAGGTGGGTCCCTCAGGACTGGTATGAAACGCCTCCTTGACATGGCTGGCCAGTGTTTAGTTGGCTAAGAAAGCTGGGGGGATGGGTGACTGAGATGAATGGCATCTGCTGCCACAATGAGATTTTCACTTACCATCTGGCAGTGAAAGAGTCCAGCAGTGCTTATCCTCAGTAAGTACTCCTTGGTGACTTTCTGGGTACCAACCAGGACATGTAGACTCCTTTAGGTCACTTCTCCTTTTCATGACCCCAGCCTGGGTATGAGCAGAGACTGTGTGAGTGATCATTGCCTTTTACTTTCAGGCTCCAGAGTATCCTATGACGCCTTCTCTGAGGCTGTCTATGAAGAGATTGACTATAAACTGATGAGGGAAAAGCAGGGCATGACTGGCCTCTCAGGTCTGTATGTATTGCTCTTGTCAAGGGAGAATTCCTCCTGGTGGCCCAGATCCCAATCTGATACTTTGCAACTCCCAAATCTACTGAGAAACTGAAAATTCCTAGATTTGAGGAGAGATGCTTCCAGCCCACTGGACTCCGCCAATTCCTCTCCTAGGGACAATTCATTTTGTGCTGTCATTGACGCCATAGATCAGTATAGGTCAAACAAACAAAAAAACCCAACATGAAAAAAAAAAAGGTTTTCACTGCAATTATTTAAAGCAGGAATAAATAAAGGAATAATTTGTATCTCCCTCACAGTAGCTATGTGTCTCTGTAGGCTTCCTCTTGTCGATTGCTTTTCTCCCTTCGTGGCTTGCCTCCCCCATGAGCCACAAGAGGTGTTATGGGGCCCCTGAGGGATTCTCAGCTATTCCACTGTAAGCCCTTTACCTTGCAGGAGTAATACTAACTGCCCAAGAATCTGCTTGACCTGGTCGTTATTACTGTGGCCTACTCTTTTCCCCACAATGCAATCTTAGCAGCTAAGGAGAGTTTAATCTGATATCATACTCTTTCTCATTTGCCTAGATTCTTATTCAGAGAGTCCAAAAACAAAGGCACAGTTTTATAGCAGGGACAGTGATGAAGAAAATGGTCCTGGAACAACTCAAGGTAATGGAAGACGGGGATCCTACAAAGAAAGAGACCCAAAATCAGGGTAGCTTTTAATTTCCAAAGCATTATTGGTGACTAAAACTTTTTCCTTGCCACACTTCATGTCCACCAGTGATGTTTTGATGTCAACCAAAAATTTCTGTTTAACTTTTGTGGTGGAAGAATGTCATATAATCTCGCATACAAATGCTAGTCTTTTCTATATGAGACATTGAAAACAAATGTTTGCTGGTAGTATTGCATTCTTCACAGGATCCAGTCACGTGAATCCAACAATTTGACAACTGCTTCTCCCAGAAATTGCAACTGTAGCAGCTTGTAAGCTGTTTTTTCATTTCTGAGATAAATGGGGAGAACTACGACAGAGGAAAAACATGCTCCAAATAAGAACATTGGCATACCATTGGAGTTGATTAGAGAATTTTAATCCTAGTCATCTGAAGAAAATGCAGTTTGCCAGATATGGGGGGTTTCAGTTTGAAAAAGCTGAGGGAGAGCGAGTGTTTGAAGAAGAATTGCATTTTCCTGGAGCTGATCAAAAAGCTCTCTTAGCTATTGCCTTGTCTCAGAGAGATCAACTGCCAAAGGCATGAGCAGTTTTGGACCTCAGCTGCCCATATCCCTGACGCTCTGCTGTGCTATGCCTTTAATTTTATTTTCTATTGTTTTTCTTATATTAAGGTTTTTATTATTTAAAGTTACACTGAAAACTTTTAATTACTTGCTTTGAAATGCTCATCAAGAAGGCTATTATTCCAAATAAGATCTCTTCTTCTTATTCAGATTGAACATTGAGTACTAGGTGAAGAGTGAAATAGGAGTGCTTTGATTGACTTTTAATTTTATATATGTATTATTTGTAGGTTCATGTGTATATGTGTATACTACAAAACAGTGAAAACTAATATTCTCTGAGGGATGGCTTCCAGTTAAGTACAGAGCATAGAGCTAGCTGCCCCTGAGGAATTATAGAGAGCTTGCTACTCACAGAACTGAGTTTGATGGATGGACTGTTCAAGGAATAAGGAACTGGCTGGCTGGCCACATCCAAAGACTTACAGTCAACGTCTCAATGTCCAAATGGAGATCAGTAATAAGTAGTGTCCCTCAGGAGTCCATACTGGGATGAGTACTGTTCAATATCTTTATCAATGAGATAGACAGTGGGATCGAGTGCACCCTTGAGGAGAAGGAACACGCCTCCACACAATCCAATGTGAATCAAAGTGAAGACACTTTATTAAGCATAAGCTGTCCCTTTTATACATTTTGTACTTTCCCTGGCTGTAAGCATGTGCATTGCTATTCGTTAATATTACTAAACATACTCTTCTTTGATGTGTTGATTGGTCACTGCTCTGCCACTGGTCCTTCCTTAATTGGCTCCATCAGTTCTTGTTTCTTCTCCTCCGTGTTCGGTTCCCACCGGCTACTCCCTCAAGTCTTGTTTGCTCAGCTGCTGTTTTTCCTCATCTCTCCAAGGTCGGCTTGTTGACACTAGCTACATGAATCTTGTCACGCAGCTAGGCCCTCACTCCATATTCTCATACTTCTGGCTCATTACATGACCATTCTCCTCCAAAAACCCCTCTACAATTCCCCCTTTCTTTTCTTGAGCCAGAAAGGCCGTGTTTATCATCCGCTGCAGGGCCCTTTGCAAGCAGGAGAATAAACATGGTAATACAAGCATGATAATACAAATCACGAACAATCCCATCAATAGCATTTTAATCAATCCGACCAGCCACCCTCCAATTCCCAGATTACCCAACCAGTCATCCAGAAACCCATGCTGTTCCCGTATTTTCTGTGTGGTATCCATGAGCTCTTTGATCTGCTTATGAATTGACTTGGAGTGATCATTCAGATCCATGCAACACATCCCATCAAACTCCTGACATCCGTGACCGTGCACTAATAATAAAAAGTCTATAGCAGCTCTATTTTGTAAGGTAGCATGTCGGATACTATCTACATCATTGGCTAATGTTCCTAAAATTCTAGAAGTTTGATCAGCTCTTTTTGCAACCTAGCAAGCTAAATTTCACAATTGTGTTAACCCTTGGTCAGCATTGTTACATTCTATCCCTATGTTAGTGACACTTCTTTTTTACCTGGCCTTATGTAGGTTAGTATGGTTAGTATGACTTTTCACATAGGCATTAGTAAACTTAATTTACCTATGGTACACGGATCTCCCAGTTTCTTACTGGGCAACTTTGGCCAAGTCCTATCCCCACAAATTAGGAATAGACCCTTTCGTAATTTTTGCTTTCAGATCTGTTTAAGGGGACCCCCACTAGAAATGTATGAAAGGGTTGTTCAGGCTGAGCTAAGGAGGCACAAGACTGTGTCGGGTTCAGGCTCCGCATCAGAGTCACCCAAACGTTGTGACTCCCCTTCCATGGTGTCGGTGGAAGGACTATCGGTTGATGACCTTTTGTCAGGTCCAGGATCCAAAGCAGGCTTAACACAGAAAAAACAACCCCTTGCTTCATCATGACTGCGCCTTTTGCTCCCTTTTCTATACCTCCCACGCAAACCTTTTTTCACACTTCCCGCAGTCAGGGCACTGGATCTCTCGAGAGGTGAGTGTTCCGAGGCAGATCCTGAGTTGGCTCATGTAGTTCGGGTTGTTTTTGTAGCCACGGCTTCACCCACTTAGCTGGTACCCATTTGGCTCCTGTATCTGTAATGACACATGCATACCCTCGACCCAACGTTATTAATTTCATTGGACCTTCCCACACACCAGTCACCCCATTTTTTACCATCACTTTGGCTTGTTCCTGTTCTTTCTGAAAAGCCTCCATACCTCCCTTTAACCCTGCACCATGTTTTACCGCTGGAGGTACAGAGTAGTCCTGTGGCAAGCGTAAAAAGTTTAGTACATAAAGCGCTTTACACAACCTGTCAGGAGGAGATAGCCCTGGCTCTCCCCCTTTTTGTTTTTGTAAAAGGTGTTTCAGAGTTTGATTCATGCGCTCCACAATAGCTTGTCCCGTTGGTGAATGTGGGACGCCCGTTACATGTGTTATACCCCACAGTTGGAAAAAGTCCTGTGTGGCACGTGCCACATAGCCTGGGCCATTGTCCATTTTAGTCGTCTGTGGAATGCCCAGGGCTGCAATAGCAGAACGCCTGTGTCGTTGAACGTGTTTGCTGGATTCGCCTGTTTGCGCTGTAGCTATAATCAAAGAAGAAAAAGTGTCAATTGTTACAGGAACATATTTTAACCTGCCAAATTCAGCCATGTGAGTTACATCTGTTTGCCAAATGTCCAAGGCCTGCAGTCCTCGAGGATTGGTTCCTTGTATCGGCGTAGGTTGCAGCAGTTGCTGACAATAAGGACACATGGCCACGATATTCCGAGCATCACTGTGTGACAAATGAAATTGTCGTCGTAATGCCCGATGTCCTTGATGAAAAAACTCATGTGACATACGTGCCTGCTGTTTAATGTCCGGCACCTGTACAGTCATTGCAGTAGAATTTGTAAGGTCAGAAACCAAAGAGTCCACTCAAGCATTGCCTTCTGCAATAAACCCAGGCAAATTAGTATGATTTCTTACATGTAGAACATAAAACAATGCAGTTCGGATTTGAATTTCTTGCCACAGAGCTCGCAGCAATTCAAAAACACACTGATTACATATATGCTCTATAACAGATCTATCCAATTGCTTTACAATGCCAGCTACATATGCTGAATCAGTAATCAAATTAAAGGGAGTGAGGAAATTTTGAAATACTTCTAATACAGCTCGTAATTCTACCACCTGAGGTGAACCCTTTTGTTGTACTACCATAGATTCCCACTTGCCGTCAGAATACCAGACAAGGCCCACCTTGACTGTTTTCCCAGATCCATCCGTAAAAATGGTAATTCCATCCACAGGAGTGTCTGCGCACAACACTCTCATGGCAATTGGAAGTTCCGCACTCAATTTTACAACAGGATGGGAGGGCAAGTGGTAAACAACCTGTCCCGAGAAATTCTCCATGGCTGTTTGCAAAGCAAAGCTATTAGCCATACACCACTCAAAATATTGAGCTGCAATAGGAACGGTTAGTGATGCAGGGATCTCTGGCCACAAGCTCCCGACATCACATCCGTCCTTTGATGATAATCTGTGCCAATAACTCTGCAATCATGGAGACAGTTTTCTTTGTTCTTAAAGGTAGAAACAACCAATTCCAATACATGTAGCAAATCTGATTATTCTGAATTCCATTGACCAATTATTGCATACGGAATTTGCCTATCAAACAAAGTGATAATTTGTATTTCCTGATTCAAATCAATACGATGTACAAATTTGGAATGTAGCCTGCTTTCTATTTCTGTAATCAGTTGCTGTACCTCTGCACTTTAGTGTGTCGTGGTGCTGTTAAAGTTGTGTCCCCTGCTAACAATTGGAATATAGGCTGCAATTGTGATGACGTAAGCCCCAAGTACGGCCGCAGCCATAACTTGAGCCTTATGTTCCACAGTACCCACTTTTGCACATGCCTTTATCATAGCATTCAAATCTGTTTTTCCAGGTAAAGCTTCAATGATCTTTTGACACTCAGCATTAGCATTATCCCTAGCTAATTGTGTAACTAGAGTATCTCGTAAACCAACATCAAAAACTTGCTTTTCAACTGCTTCTTGTAGCCTCTCAACAAAGGATAAAAAGAGCTCCTTGGGTCCTTGTCTTACAGTAGTATATAATTGCATTCATACCCAGCGCGCTTTTTTTTTGTTTTGTTTTGTTTTGTTTTGTTTTGTTTTGTTTTTTGTATTGAACGGATAAAAACAGCCACTCTATAACGTGTAGTGGATCCTGCCAGCGCTCCTTCCACTGGCCCAGTAATCCCATGGGATGACAGCTGGCAATGGCTACATATAAACTTACTGGTGTCTCTAAATCCACACAATGTACCTTTTTCTGTTGCATACCATTGACATATTGTGGGACTGCCCCTCATGCCCTGCGGCAATACCGTCCACTGATATCGTTGACAGGGCACCATGTTGTTCCTACTAGGTATTGAAAAAGCAAATTAGCATTTGTCAATTTCATGTAAAGGGATAGTGAAAAAACAATCTTTCAGATCAATAACCAAAATGTATAGTCTGCATCAATAACTCCTGGTAAAACAAATAGACCTTGCAAGGTTACACTAGGACATCCGAGTAATAGTGCACTTAGCCCATTTCTAGTGGGTCCCACAGCATTCAGTGGTACCTTATGCACTCTGCTATTCTCTGTTGTGATTGCGGTTGCTGTGGTAACATCCAGCCGGGCGCTCCCTGCGGTTCGGGCTGTGAGTTGACTGCTTAGGCCTGGAACTGGTTGGGAAGATTCATTTGTGTCAGCACACGGTTCCCTCCCGCGTTCTTTCTCCAGTTTCCCTGCACTCTGCAGCTGCTTGTTATCAGCTGACCTTGAGCATTATACTGAGACCTGCACAGCTTCACAAAATGCCCTAGCTTCCCACAGCAATGACACATCAAAACAGAGTTACCTCTCCCACTCAGCTTCGACTTCTTAAGGCAGTTTTTCTTAAAGTGACCTTTTTGCCCGCATGTATAACAACAATGAACTACCTTAACTGCTGCCGCAAAAGTTTTTGCTAAATGCTCCATCTGAAATGTGGTGGTTCCTACTTTCCCGCAAGCATCCATTAGCTCGGTTAACGTGGGGTTACGATTTGCCATCCCTGCAATAACTTTCCTGCAGTCCTCATTTGCGTTGTCCTTTGCTAACTGTAACAATGCTTCTTTAGCAGCCCCGTTTTGTATTTGTTTGTCTAAGGCAAATCACTCCCCAATTGAAT
Source organism: Nyctibius grandis (assembly GCF_013368605.1). Taxonomy (NCBI): domain Eukaryota; kingdom Metazoa; phylum Chordata; class Aves; order Nyctibiiformes; family Nyctibiidae; genus Nyctibius; species Nyctibius grandis. The sequence goes on along the minus strand of NC_090662.1, from coordinate 73,833,795 downwards.
GGCTCCCATTCTGGTGGGCCGCTTCCGTCCCCTCGATATACTGAGCAAGCCAATACCCTGCCACCCACAGCAGCCGCGGCCCCGAAATCACCGTCCGCAAGTGCATGCTCTCTTAATTTTCTCCAGAACCTGGCCGGGTCCGGGCCAGACACAGTAACCTGGACTGGCTGCAGCGTGAATAACTCCTCCACGCCACCGCCCGACTTTCCCGACCCTCGGGCTCTGCAGCAATTATGTCCCGCTTCCACCTCTTCAGAAAGGTCTGTTATGGGTGGCTCAGTCTCAGATTCCGGTAACAGGACGGTAGAAGGATCAATGTTCCGCTGCTGTTCCCTGGGCGGTGGGGGGGGGCTCTGGCGGCGCAGAGGGCGGTGCGGGGGGGGAGCTCTGGCGGTGCGGAGGGTGAGGGTGGGGGGAGAGCTCTGGCGGCGCAGTAGTGGGGGGGGGCTCTGGCGGCGCGGAGGAGGGGGGGGGAGCTCTGGCGGTGCGGTGGGGGGGGAGGCTCTGGCGGCGCGGAGGGCAAAGTCACTGTGAAAGGAGCTGTAGCCGCCTCAGCCGCCGCCTTTGCCTCTCTGTCCTCCTTCAATTGCTCCAGTGAGTCTATAACTAATCTCCATGTCGTCAAACGACACAGTGGCAATCTTGTCCCTCCTTGAGGCAGCCTCAAACAGAGAAGTTCCAGCGCTTTGCCACGTACTAACTTCGAAAGCAGTCTGCGCTGTAGCTGGCAAATTATTCTTTTTACACCATAATTTACAATTATTTACACCAATTATTTACATCAATAGTCTCCGGAGCAAATGCTCATTGTATTTTACCCCTCTCTTAGAGAGGATATGTCGGAGAAGCCTTACTATCACACTTTCTTCTTTAGAAATATTTTGGCTCATCTCCTTTTTCCCCCGGCTGCTCACCTCACTGGGTGTCCCGTTGCAACGTACTATTCTTTTCTTGCGAGTCGTCCTCCGGCTCGCCCCGGTCTTCAGTCCCGCTGAGCCGTACTCCAGCCGGTGTACCTCCTTCTGGGCTATTCCCCGAACTTGCCATCGATCAGCGTCTCATCGGGGTCACCATCTGAGGAGAAGGAACACGCCTCCACACAATCCAATGTGAATCAAAGTGAAGACACTTTATTAAGCATAAGCTGTCCCTTTTATACATTTTGTACTTTCCCTGGCTGTAAGCATGTGCATTGCTATTCGTTAATATTACTAAACATACTCTTCTTTGATGTGTTGATTGGTCACTGCTCTGCCACTGGTCCTTCCTTAATTGGCTCCATCAGTTCTTGTTTCTTCTCCTCCGTGTTCGGTTCCCACCGGCTACTCCCTCAAGTCTTGTTTGCTCAGCTGCTGTTTTTCCTCATCTCTCCAAGGTCGGCTTGTTGACACTAGCTACATGAATCTTGTCACGCAGCTAGGCCCTCACTCCATATTCTCATACTTCTGGCTCATTACATGACCATTCTCCTCCAAAAACCCCTCTACACACCCTCAGCAAGTTTGTGGATGACACCAAGCTGAGTGGTGCAGCTGATACACTTGAGGGAAGGGAGCATCCAGAGGGACCTTGAGAGGTTTGAGAAACGGGCAAAGATGAACCTCACCTCATGAAGTTCAACAAGGCCAAGTGCAAGGTCCTGCACCTGGCTCAGGGCAATCCCCAGTACAGGCTGGGGGATGAATGGGCCGAGAGTACCCCTGCAGAGAAGGACTTGGGGCTACTGGTGGACAAAAAATTGGACATGAGCCGGCAATGTGCGCTTGCAGCCCAGAAGGCCAACCATATCTTGGGCTGCATAAAAAGAAGCATGGCCAGCAGGTTGAGGGAGGTGATTCTGCCCCTCTACTCCGCTCTGGTGAGACCCCACCTGGAGTACTGCATCCAGCTCTGGAGCCCTCAGTACAGGAAAGACATGGACCTGTTAGAATGGGTCCAGAGGAGGGCCACAAAAAAGATCAGAGAGCTGGAACACCTCTTCTGTGAAGAAAGGCTGAGAGATTGGGGGTCGTTCAGCCTAGAGAAGAGAAGCAGAACTGCAGATATTTTTCTCCAAAGGTTTGGCCTAAGTTTGTAACCACATGTCCATAGGCCAATGGCCAAGAGTGGCTACTTAGCAAGACCATTTCAGAGAAATTTAACAGAAGGTGGTCAAAGCAATGAAAAGACAGGGAAGCAAGTGCTACACAGAGATAAACAAGGAGTAATGTCATTGTGCAATTATGAAATGCAATGGGGAAGTTTATTCTGAAATAAACCCTGTCACTAACTGCCTCCTTCTCCAGATCTTCTTCCCCCTCCTGTCCTCCATGGTTTTTTCCACTTTCTACTTGTTACAGCAATGTATAACAATTATTGCAGCTATATCACTGTTGTCTGGAATACCTTAGAGTCTTCAGGAGGATTCTTCACAGAATCACAGAATCACAGAATGTTAGGGATTGGAAGGGACCTCGAAAGATCATCTAGTCCAATCCCCCTGCCGGAGCAGGATTACCTAGACCATATCACACAGGAACGCATACAGGCGGGTTTTGAATGTCTCCAGAGGAGACTCCACAACCTCTCTGGGCAGCCTGTTCCAGTGTTCGGTCACCCTCACCGTAAAGAAGTTTTTCCTCATATTTATGTGGAACCTCCTGTGTTCCAGCTTGCACCCATTGCCCCTTGTCCTGTCAAGGGATGCCACGGAGAAGAGCCTCGCTCCATCCTCATGACACTTGCCCTTTACATATTTATAAACATTAATGAGGTCACCCCTCAGTCTCCTCTTCTCCAAGCTAAAGAGACCCAGCTCCCTCAGCCTCTCCTCATAAGGGAGATGTTCCACTCCCTTAATCATCTTCGTGGCTCTGCGCTGGACTCTCTCTAGCAGTTCCCTGTCCCTCTTGAACTGAGGGGCCCAGAACTGGACACAATATTCCAGATGCGGCCTCACCAGGGCAGAGTAGAGGGGGAGGAGAACCTCTCTTGACCTGCTAACCACACCCCTTCTAATACACCCCAGGATGCCATTGGCCTTCTTGGCCACAAGGGCACATTGCTGGCTCATGGTCATCCTGCTGTCCACTAGGACCCCCAGGTCCCTTTCCCCTACGCTGCTCTCCAACAGGTCTGTCCCTGGTTTATTATTGTTGGTTTATTATTGTTCATTATCATCATGATAATGTCAGTATTACAGGCCCTTATTGCTGGATCATCAGCTACCGCTCTCTCTAGTGGAACATCTCTCCCTGTTATGGTTAATACCTGTACCGTTCCAGAGGCCTCTCCACTGCCTAGAGATACCCTGGAAGATGGTTATGATGATGTGACGGAAGCTCCTGGACCTAAAGATGCTTCTCTTTCTGAGCAGAATGAACAGGAACCCATTGGTATCCCTGAAGAAAGTGACAGAAACAAGGTTTCACGGACAGGTGAGGCCAGAAGAACAGTGTTGTTAGTTTTCATAATTTATAGTTACTGTACTGAACTCAAGGTGGAAGCTACCTCAAGCGATCACCTAGGTTTTGTCTAACCACTGTCAGGAAGGAACACTACCTACGTACACAAAGAGTGTAGGTTGGATGTTTGTTATTCTGTTCTTACAGCATTCAGTAGCAGTGTTTCCACAACCTCTGCAGATAATCTATACCCATGCTGTGTTTTCCTTACAGCTATAAAATTCTTGCCTGTGGCCTAACCTAAGTCTTCACTGCTACAAATTAAAATTGTTACTTCTTACTATAATGACCGTGGGGATAGAGGAGTTGCACTCACCTTTTTAACAGCCTTTTAAGTACTCGAAGACTGTTAACATATCTCCCCTCAGTTCTGTTTTGTATTCTGTTTCTCTAGACTGCAGCAACCTAAATTAGTCAATTTTCTACTTAGGTCTTGTTGACTAGACCTCTGCTCATTCTGTATGTCTCCACCCAGGCTATGTCAGTAGGCCCATATCTTTCAAAAAGTGTTTCAAAACCAAAATTTTACAGTATTTCTGTACAGCGTGGTACTAAGACCTTACTAGTGTCAGGTAGAGCAGAAGGACCACTTCATATGTCTTATGGGATATCCTTCTGTTTATGCATGCCAGTGTGATGTCTCCCTTTTTTTGCAACAGCATGACACTCTTGACAGTGTTCAATGTCTGGCTTGATGCAACTCCAAATCCTGCTTTGTAAAACACCACATATCATTAGACACCAGTCTTTCTAATTATGCAGTTGATTGTTTCTCCCTTCATGTGTAGTCTTGTAAGTGTCCTTATTAGATTTCATTCTATTTTCATCAAAACTTGCCAAGAACATTTGAATTATAATATAGTATGGTATCATCTGCAAAACATAATAGGAACACGTGTATTTTATCTTAGGACTTAATAAAAATACTTAGTTGTATGTAGGGCTGTCAAAGAATCTTACCTGGTACAGTGAGCTACACTAAGAATACCATTTTTCACTGAATTTGTACCCAGTCTACAGAGGTTTGAGTGAGACCATATTTCTCTAGTTTATTTACAAAAATATCATGTGAGGTGAGTGACAATTTGCTCTACTTCCTTATAAAAGCACTTTTAGATAATCAAAAAGAAAAATCAGGTTTATCTAGTGTGATCTATTTTTGAAAAATCTGTGTTATCTACCTGCTTTTTTCTTCTGTCTCCTTACAAGTAGTTTATTTGTTCTCATATTTTTCTGAAGTTGAACTTTCTGTAGCTTCTAATCTTTTTTCTTCTTCCACACACACCATCTTAAAAATAGGCATATGTTGTCCATGTTTTCCCAGTCCTCCAGAGTCTGTTCTCTGTGAGTTCTTAAAGACAGTGGATAGCGTCTGAAGGATGGATTCAGCTAGGTTTTTATCCTAGCACTAAATTTTGTCAGGCCCACCTAATTCAAAAAGAATTAACAAAAATATTTAAGATAGACTTCTCTTTCTCTGTGCACTTAATATTCACAGGTGGTGTGGACCACCTTCTGATCAGCAGCTGAACTCCACCTTTTGGGGTAGTGATAAATACATTTGATAGAGTGAAGGCATGAAAAAATAATCAAAATATTTTAGGACTTAAAGTGATTAGAGAAACATTAGAGAATTTTTTAACAGCCCATGATTATATTCATTTTAACATTATGTATAAAGTTGTATACATTTCTACCTTTCTTAAACAAATGCTCAGTGTCTTTGTGAACCTCACTTGCTGTTGACTGCACACAAAGCTGCTCAGTTGTATTGACAACCTTTGCTGTTTGCAAAAACTGTGTATAGTTAAGCTATATTCACCTCTCTCATCATTTGTTTGTCTTCCACAAATCAGAAGATACTAGGGTTTGCTAAATCTGGTTGTCTGATGGAGCTTCCATGTCCTTAGGTCCAGCCGATAGCGAGGCTGAGCATGTGTAGGCATGCACACACATATAATACGTACATGCAGATACACAAGGCTGGCTTGTAGAGCCAACACAGACAGAAAAATAGCACTCAAACACAAGCAGCACCAATGGCCTCATCCCATTCCCCTCTCTGGCTGACCAGGATGAAAGCCCATTGGTGGAAAATGTATATGGAAAATGTATATGTACACACATGATATGGATCCCTCCAGTAGCTGGCCTTAGACACTTTGTCTATCCAGTAGCTACCCCTGGATCCTAGGTGTCTCAAGTTGCTGTCACCTGCATGTACTAACCTTGGAGACCCACAGACCTGCTCCAGTTTCTGGTAATCAGACCTACACACACACACACACACACACACCACCCCCCACGCACACGAACACTATACTTCCACCAGTAACTGGCCTTAGACAGTCTATCCAGTAACCAGTCCTGGAACCCACGTTCCAGTTCACACACCCACATGGGTTACATTCTGTTAATGAGTTTCAAACACAGGCAACAGGCTGAGCACTCTCCTGTGATAGCTCTGGGAGGAGCCAGATCAGGGCACACTTGGGGGCTGGACAAGGACAGATCCACTAAATTTGCAGTGTGTCAGATAACACTTGAGGCAGTAAAACAGAGTTGGGTTATTTAACGATATTGAAGAATTGCCTTTATTAGAAGTGTTTAAAGTTAAAGCAGTAACCTGTTTTCTGGGAACAGTAAGCTTGATTCTTGGATACATGTGCAGGTAGCAGGAGGCAGGATGAGACAAGCATTTCTCAGGTCTTTCACAGCCACAGGTATCTATGGTTCTAATTTCTGGAGTAAACAATGGACAGCCCATGCTGCCAGCTGCACAACCATGTAAAGACAGGGTCTGCATTTATTTCAGTGTTCTTCCCTTCATGTTTTCAGACTGGAGTCCTAATATGTCAGGAAATGGGATCTCCGAGGCTGAGCGAGATGCGACCCTTGCTCTTGAAGATACAGGCTATGATGACATTGAAGAGCTGGAACACTGATAGGGACTGCTGAGCTCTACTGACCACTTTTGGAAATACACTTCTGTTTGTAAAATGCTAATCGGGTACTAGTAGAATCATAACAACCTGCATTTAGGACTAGTTTACCTAAGTTTGGTTTATTTGCATAGAAGCAATTACATACTTAGAAGAAATACAAGCATGACTGTTAAGAAAATCTTTCTAATTTCCCTTGTGATTTCTTGTTGCCAAGACTGCCTGGACAGTTTTTGCTTTTTATTTCTAAATATTTTCATTGAATTTTTTTTTCTACTGAGTTGATTTTTCAATGTATGATATTTTCTTATTAGAAAATGTTTAAAGATCTCTTCTCAAATTTGTGCTTCTCCTCCCAGATACACTCGGCAGCTTTCTTGAGATTATTAGGAATGGAGACTGAACTGCCAGAAAAATCATCAAAGTTCTGTTTCATCTTTTGGATATTCTTGCTTGTCACACAGAATGTAAGGACTAGAATTAATTTTCTAGATAGTGCTTTTTGAGATGAGACTCTCAGAAAGAGATTATTCTTGTCCTCACTTCAGAAGCAGGTCTGTCATTTGAATGATGTACAAGTGAATCACGCATTTGATTGTAGGGAAGAGCTGCTCTTATCTTTTCTCCCTCTGTGATGACTTATTGTCTCCCAAAGTCATACCAATCATACAGTAAGAGAAAGTTTAATTTCTTTCCACAAATGTCAAGTGGTGGTCATATCTATAGGTGTCTGTCATGTCATTTCTTTTAATCATACGAAGACAGACTGAAAAATTGGAAAAGATGGAAAACCATGTTGGGATTGCACAGGACTTCTTGTGGGATGGTTAGGGGAGGAACCAAAGGTGGGAAAAAGGCAGGGTTTAGGTGACTGGAGGAGGAACAAGTGTGGGAAAATAGAGGGTAAGGGAATAAAAGGGCCAGTCGCATGTAAATAGTTTGCTGATCAGTATGCTTGTCTGGCCATGCCCTGTGCCTGTCCTATCTTCTTATTAAAGTCATTTCTAACTCTTTGCTGGGTGAAGGCTTTCTACTCTGTGTGCACGTGTGTGTACGTGGGTCTGAGTGCAGCAACTGGAGTCAGACCACAGGTCACAGGGGCCTGTATGCCCATGGGCTGGCAACTGGAGTGAGGGCAGGCGTGCACATGAGTGTGTCATTGCTAGTGAAGATCCAGCCAGACCAGGTAGTAAGTGAGGCGACGTGAGAGCTGGGGTGCTGAGTGGCTCTCTAAGGGCCAGCTCTGTGTGTGAGAGTGCCTGTGTGTCTCTAAGGGCAAGACCACAAGGGCGCATCAGCTATTGGCACATATACGGGAATGGACATGGGAAGTCCTGGTCAGCTCTGTGTGTTTTTGTGTGTCTGTGTATGTACACAATGGTGTGTACCAGCAACTGAAGTGGGGCTGTGGCCTCAAGGGCTACAGGTGCCAGCAACTGGGGAGACTGGCATCCAGGGGCAGCTCTTGAGCAGACTGAGTGTCTGAGCCCAGCTGCTGGAGGAAGCCACCTTGTACATACGTACATATATATATATTCTCATTAGTGGACTTCTATTTTGCTCAAAGACAGTAGCAGAATGAGGCCATTGGTGCTGCCTGTGTTCATGTGAGTGCTCTGAGCATCTCTGTGATCTGTGTGGCCAGCTGTGTACCTATGTGTACTTGTGGTGTACATATGTATATTTGTGGTGTACATATGTGTGTGCCTACTGGGAATACATCTTCAGACTCACCACTGGTTGTACCTGAAGAGGACATGGAGCTACAACAGCCTTGCCTCTCTCAAGCTATTGGATCCAGCATGATATATTTCCTTTAACATCCTTGACTTCCTTTTCCAGGAGAAATGCACATTTTGAGCACCTCAAGTACCCATATTTATCCAGACTTATTGGTAGCTTCATAGTTTTCCTTGAAAGCTTTTTACAAGTCAGTATCACACCAGCAACCTTTCATTCTCCTGAAATCAAGTGATGCTAAATGAGGTTGCACATCCCTTTTATTCTTAAACCTCTTTAGAACTCTTGGCTAACATCCCCAGAGTCTGGCAGTGTGCCACTGCTCATCTTATGTGTTTGCTCTATAATGCCCTCAACTCACACTTCAGTTTGAGACAGATTAAAGAAGGGTTCTAGCACAAGAACCTCCCAAAGCTCCTTTACTATAAACAAACACCAATACAAAAAAATTCTCAGATTTTTTTTTGTGGGTAGAGCAGTCTTTCGCTATGACATTGTTTTCTCTGAGCACTTCTTTTGTATCTTGATTAACAGTGATTCTGTAAACTCTTGGAATATTTCCTGACGTGAAGTGTTTAAATAAACATCCAAAATTAATTCTTTGCTTTTAAGAACTGTTCCTCAAATCATTCCAGATGCACATGGCCATGGTTTCTCTATACCTTATAACACCACTGCACCTTTATTAAGGCTCATGAGCCAAATTTGAGATCTCAAATGATTTGACTTCTTTCTTTCAAATATTTACTGATGTTTTCCTTAATAACATTCCACAAAAAGTTCAGGAGTGTCTGGCTCCAATGCCCATTGAGACTCTCCAGATTATAAAGGCTGAATGTCAGAACTGTTCTGTTAAGCTTATTAAGGACCAGATTCCTGCAACAACAGTAAACTAATAGGATATTTATACTTCAGATTACTGCATATAAAATCTTATGTGACTTCAAAATTCCTTCAATTTTCCCTACTATCACCCTCTCTCTTTATATAAATACATATAATATGTAATATAAGCAGTAATTCTGAGCAAGTTTGGCTTCTCCAAGGGAAAACTAAACCTCTTGATTGTTTATAGTATCAGTGAATGAAGAACTGAATAGAAAAAGTCAAGTGGATGAAATTCCTAGAAGCACTCCCAAATCATTTAGAAAGTATGTATTGATTATAGCTGTTAATAATGTTGGCCCATCCTTACAATGTCATTTCAGAACTACATGTGAAAGAGCATATTTCCTTTCCAAGGGTAGATATATAATGATCAAACAATATAGTTTCATAGATGAAATGTGTTAAAGACAAACAGTTCTACTATAACAAACATCTATTTTTCTAAAACACATATAAGTTTGTAAGCAACCATAGTTCTATGCCAGAAACTGTTACAATCTCAACATTCAAAATCTATTGTCTAAAGCTAGACACATTCATGTTTTAACTTCTGAAGAGGAACAGGCCCATTTTCAGAGTTTTTGAGTGCTTGGAAACCTATAAAACCCAGTGGGAGATGCCTATCCAAGAGCTGAATTCAGCCCAGCATATTCAATATTGTTCATTGATATAAGGGAGGAAGTAAAGACCAAAGAGCTGAGTCTGTAGATGTACCTCAGTTACTTCAAAGAGCAAATACTCATTTGTGGAAGAAGGTGGTAGGGAAGCATACTGCACTTCCAGATCAGGCAGCATGAAAGATGAAATTCACTTCTCTAGGGCCAGACTGTGATTGTCTCTGAACATGAGGAGTCACCTGAGGAAAGAGATGATGGAATTAGTACGGGCTGTGTGCTTTTATGCTTTGTGCTGTTGCGCATGTACACAAGCCACACTTAAAATAGTGAAATGAACTTAATGAGTAGATCAAAAAGATCAAAAAGGAGATGGGAAGCAGCAAGATAATATTTTGCCACCATGTCCTACGTGCTTCAATGGGATATTGGAATATACTTGACAAGACTTTTAAATATCATGAAAGGAAACAAAAAGAGACTTACAGATTACTTGACTGGTGTGTGTAACATAATACAAAAAAAAGGATAATATAAAAAAGGACAAACAGTGATTGTTTCTGTGTTTTAGATTATAGCATAAGAAAGTTCTTTAAAATGTCAGTGTACTTAGAAAGAATGGTTCATAACCATGAATTTTCTAGCTAGCAAGAACTTCAATTTGATACCTCAAGTGATTAGCTTTCTGGGGGAATTTTTTGCCTTTTTTTATTTTAATATACTCTCCACAGGCTCCAGCAGGGAAGCCATGCTCCTGGGAAAACATGCTGGACTGCTTTGCTGAGTCAGCTCCTGGCTTGATACCAGATGGTTCAGTAAAAGTAGGCCTCAAAGTAGGCCCTAAAAGGCCTACTTCGTGTAACCTTTAAACAGAAACAATTTTCCTTTCAGTAATTTTCCTTTCAGCTAAAATAACTGCACTTTCTGAAGCTATCTGCATGTTTTGCAGACAGTGTCTGCTTCTGGGACTGATAACTGAGATATCAGTGGGGATGGTTTGCTGAAAGACTCTTGCTTGTGCTTATTCCTAGAGAATCCAAGGTCTCTGTTAAATTCCTCACTAATTACAAAGAAGGGCCAAAGATAAACAAGACTGTGAACAACATCTTTGTAGTGACTTAAATTACTTGATTCACAACTCTAGCGCCAGGACAAGAGATAAATCCTGTAAGAACCAGAATAGGATCTTCTCCTCAGAGCCACCTGCATGTGTCAACAGAAAGGCCTCGACCACGCTTGCGCAGAAGTGGGGTCATACAGCGGACAGCATAACTATGGGGGATTACGACCCCCAGAGACCACCCAAGACCCCTTACCCAATTTAGTATGCATGTGCAGAGACAGTTATGCAATATATTAGCATATGCATAAGGTTTCTTAGAATAGGTGGGCTTTTCTCGGGAATTGTATGAATATTCATTTTTCTATAATGTATATAATGAGTGTGCTTTTGTCCCTGGGCGTGCATGCAAGGAGAAGAGAACCCCTATGCACCCAGTGCACTACTTTTTTATGTTGCAGGTGCTCTGCCGGTACCAGCACATCTGGAATATTGATCTGCGCTTTCGTCCAGCTTTCCTTGGTGGCATAATGCAAGCAACTGGTAGGCAATACGGGGAGATGAGCTTTGTAGGAAAATACCTTCTTCACTAGTAGGACATTGGTGGGGAAGCTCTTAGTGAGCGCAGAGCCCACAGAGCCAGCTTTAAACTAAATTTTGGCACCAATAACAAATTAACTATAGGATTGTGGAGCTCAGTAGTGACTCTGAAATCAGTCACAAGGAATTTCATACTGTTGCAGCTACACAGCCCCTGATGCTTATACTGTTTGTGGCACATACAGTCTATGCCAAAGTTTGTAAGTTCTAAAATAGGATAATAATAATTTGATGTGGAATATTTTCCAAAAAGTTTTGTGTTGAGTTCAAACCTGAACTCATTTGTGGAACACTTGCGGTTTGTAATATGCATGAAGGATGCAAGCATGCCATAAAATAGTACTTATGGACTTATTAGAACAACTTAATGACTGAGACTTAGAACTCATAAATCATGAAATTAACAAGTCTCTATATTACCCATGCATTACAGAATCACAGAATGGTTAGGGTTGGAAGGGACCTCTGGAGATCATCTAGTCCAACCCCCTGTCAAAGCAGGTTTCCCTACAGCACATCGCACAGGGTCATGTCCAGGCGGGTTTTGAATATCTGCAGAGAAAGAGACTCCACAACCACCCTGGGCGGCCTGTTACCCTCAAAGTAAAGAAGTTTTTCCTCATATTTAGATGGAACTTCCCATGTTTCAGTTTGAGCCCGTTGCCCCTTGTCCTGTCACTCGGCACCACTGAGAAGAGTCTGGCCCCATCCCCTTGACACCCACCCTTAAGGTATTTGTAAGTATTGATAAGATACTCCCTCAGTCTTCTCTTCTCCAGGCTAAACAGACCCAGCTCGCTCAGCCTTTCCTCATAAGAGAGATGCTCCAGTCCTCTAATCATCTTTGTAGCCCTGTGCTGGACTCTCTCCAGTAGTTCCTTGTCTTTCTTGAACTGAGGGGCCCAGAACTGTACACGGTACTCCAGGTGTGGCCTCACTAGGGCAGTGTAGAGGGGGAGGATAACCTCCCTTGACCTGCTGGCCACACTCTTCCTAATGCACCCCAGGATACCATTGGCCTTCCTGACCACAAGGGCACACTGCTGGCTCATGGTGCACGTGTTGTCCACCAGGACTCCCAGGTCCTTCTCCACAGAGTTGCTTTCCAGCAGGTCAACTTCCAGCCTGTACTGGTGCATGGGGTTATTCCTCCCTAGGTGTAGGACCCTACACTTGCCTTTGTTGCACTTCATTAGGTTCCTTTCCACCCAACTCTCTAGCCTGTCCAGGTCTCGCTGAATGGCAGCACAGCCTTCTGGTGTATCGGCCACTCCTCCCAGTTCTGTGTCATCAGCAAACTTGCTGAGGGTACACTCTGTCCCTTCATCCAGGTCATTGATGAACAAGTTGAACAAGACTGGACCCAGTATTGACCCCTGGGGAACACCGCTAGCTACAGGCCTCCAATTTGACTCAGAACTGCTGATCACAACCCTCTGAGCTCTGCCATTCAGCCATTTCTCAATCCACCTCGCTGTCCACTCATCTAACCCCCACTTCCTGAGCTTTCCTATGAGGACGTTGTGGGGGACAGTGTCAAAAGCCTTGCTAAAGTCAAGGTAGACAACATCCACTGCTCTCCCTTCATCTACCCAGCCAGTCACGCCATCATAGAAGGCCATCAGATTGGTCAAGCATGATTTCCCCTTGGTAAATCCATGCTGACTACTCCTGATAACCTTCTTTTCCTCCACATGCTTAGCAATGGCGTCCAGAACAAGCTGCTCCATCACCTTTCCAGGGATGGAGGTGAGGCTGACTGGTCTGTAGTTTCCTTGGTACTCCTTCTTGACCTTTTTGAAGACTCGAGTGACATTGGCCTGGTGTCCTCAGGCACCTCTCCTTTTCTCCATGACTTTTCAAAGATGATGGAGCATGGCTTAGCAATAACATCTGCCAGCTCCCTCAGCACTCATGAGTGCATCCCATTGAGGCCCATGGATTTGTGGGTGTCCAGTTTGCCAAAATGATCTCTAACCCGATCCTCCTCCATCAAGGGAGAGTCTTCCTTTCTCCAGACTTTCTCTTGTACCTCCAGGCTCTGGCATTCCTGAGGGCTGGCCTTAGCAGTAAAGAGTGAAGCAAAGGAAGCATTCAGTAACTCCACCTTCTCTGTATCCTTCATCACCAGGGCACCCTCCTCCTTCTGCAGTAGGCTCACATTTTCCCTAGTCATCCTTTTGCTGCTGATGTACTTGAAGAAGCCCTTCTTGTTGTCTTTCATGTCCCTTGCCAGATTTAATTCCAAGTGGCACTTAGCCTTCCTCACCACATCCCTGCATACTCTGACAGTGTTCCTATATTCCTCCCAAGTGGGCTGTCCCTTTTTCCACGTTCCATGACTTTCCTTCTTCTATTTGAGTTTTGCCAGAAGCTCCTTGCTCATCTATGCAGGTCTCCTGCCCCCTTTGCTTGATTTCTTACTCATAGGGCTACACTGATCTTGAGGTTGTTCTAGTGTTCTTCTTCCAATGGAACCGGTAACATTCCAGCAAAGGTCCAGTGTTACAATCTGAAATGTGAAAGCTCATGGCTCCACCAGATGTGGAGCTCTGTGCAGAGAATCACCTCAGTAAAACATCTCACAGCAAATACTTTGAGCAGTCTGCCACCCACGTCCTCTTAGGCACTCTTTGAGTCAACATGGCAGATCTAGCAGCTCCAAAACCTGAAAGATGTCTGTGAATTACTAAATTATTTGCAACTTAGTACATTGCTGCATTTTCTCTGCTTTTCCATTGCCCCCTCCTCTCTTCTGAAATAGGCAGTGAGAGCACCAATGGGAGCCAGTGTTAACTCTTCCTCTCTCCACCCCGCTCAAACTCAACTGTCCCAGGACCCATAGACTCACCAATGTTGGGTTGCCACATTGAACAGAGTCTGGGTCATGCCTCACCAGTCAAAAACTTCCACGGAGCAGGGAGTGATGGAGTCTTGAGCAGTATCCCTGGTCAGTGGGAGTGCAATGACTATATGTCCTTTCTCTCTAGAATCAATTGAGCTTGAAGAGCCTAGGGATGACCCAGGTTACTGTTCTTACCTTTCTCACAGAACATAGCTAAGAAAAAGGCTTTTGCAGACCTGCTTTACACCAAAGACAGTGCTTGACTTGCTCTGCCTTGAGATAGCCCATGAACTCAAATGCTGGAAATAATGTGCTGGTCTGGGGTCATGGCCAGACACGGATGTAAAAGTCGTGAGGAAGAGGTGGGCGTACTGTTCTTCATGAGGTTTCCTTATGTTGCTCTGTCCACCTCTGTTGCGGAGTGCTTAGGCAGAAAACCCTCAGCCTAGAATTAGAGGGTGACCTGAAAGCAGAGTGTGGGACTGCACTCTCAGGTACCAGTGAGTTTTGTTGACTCCAAAGTCTACCTCTAGGCTCTGCTCCATACAGACATGCTGCAGATATGGCCTGGGCTGGGATTCTTGGAAAGAAAATCATCTTGCTTGATGCTGGCATTCAACCTGTGTAGACAGATGGTGAGTTCATAGGGACAGTCAATCAACCTCTGTCCTCCGTGGAATAGGCTTGAGACATACCCTGCATGGGGAGGGTTGATAGCCCAGTGGCATGGTCAAGACCTACCCACTTCAGCTTTTACCTTGCAACGCTGGTAGATGATGACAAGAGCTAAATAGGGCTGATTATAAAAAAGCTCTGCCATGGAGTCCTGAGGTGTGCAAATAAGTGAATGTGGCATGAGTGTTAGAGTGGCTTTGCTGGTATTGCCAGAGGGCTTGTGAATAGCCCGTGCTCCTCAGGATGATGTGCAGGCTGCATGCAACTGGGATGGTCTGGACATTCTCAGAGGGCTTCTCATTTACATGTGGACTGGGTGCTGTGCCATAGGTGCCCTCCAGAGCAACACAACAGAGCAGAGGAGTTGTGAGTTATTATCTCTAATTTTTTATGATACTCTCAAAATCAGCCTCTTAGAGGGATTTTAAAAAAACCTTTAATGTGGCCATACAAAACGTAAACCCTTTTTCTCTATTTAAAAATAGACACATCTCTGAAAATAGCATTTTTTAATAATCTAGAGCTTAGGAGTACTGTCCACTAGATCTTAGGCCAAGAGAACCACTAAGTCCTGTGATCTATCACTTTTGTTCTGACTAGAGATCAAAATACATCAACAGGCAAATTAAGGACAGTTAACTTATCTCCTGTGACAGATGTACATCACTCTCTACAGACTGGTTACCTAAGTGACTCACTAATAGTGCAATAATCGTGGATTATTTTAGAACAGTAATGTGCCATGTTACAAAACAGTGCACTCCTAAGAAGTTCCTTGGTGATCATACAAAAACCTCTTTTGCTTTTAATTTGGTGTGTGAAAGTCTGTGCATTTCCCCCACATTCTAACACCTTCTTATGTTAGGTGAATGAAGATACGAATGCTTCCCTGTGTGCCCTGTAGAACTACATTCTGTCATTCTGTTGCCACCTACTGGGAGAACTGACAGCATCTCATTTCAGGTATTTCTGAAATCCCAAAGTCTAGTATTTCAGTACCCACATAAAACTGCTATATTGATAAAATACTGGCTTTCAGGTATTATCCCTGAAACAGAGTACTGTATTATGTATTTTTAAAATTACTTTTAAATAAAGAAAAAATAAGTACGTGTTGGGATACAGTTTGAAGAGACTTACCTTCTTCTTGGTAAGAATTGTCATATACAAAATTTCTCTATATATGTTAAAAAATCTAGAATTAGACCTGGACTTGCAGAATTATCTCCCCTAATATAGCAAGTTCAGAACTATAGTTTGTAATATAAAGATCAGCCATTCATTTTGCAGATGAAAAGACCAACTACATCAGTAGTGTTTCTGGATGTGCCTGTTTTTCTTTATGACCTTTTAGCAAACCTAATACAAAGAGATTTACCAGAAAGGGGACAACAACACTCAACAGTTTTGGGCAAAACATAATTTCTGTAGCCCTGCTGGAGTTGTACACCATGAGTATATGTTTCAGTGAAGACATGTTTGGTTTTTTTTAAAAAAAACATTTATGAAAGATCAATAGTAAATCCAGCATTAAAATAACAGTGGTATATATTTGGTCTCCAGGGTGTCTCCCCTTCATCAGTGTTAAGGGAAATCTTCCAGATAACCATGAGCTCATAAGCAAGTCAGACACAATGGCAAGGTCAGCACCGCAGGCTTATTGTTTTGTGGCAGGCATTGTTCAAGCACAGGGCTGCTCAACAGGTACCCCCAAATGGACACCATTTTCTTTACCTTCTATTACTTTTTTTTTGCTTCCTCCCCCCAGGCCCACCCCCGCACCCCCAAACAGACACACACACATGCACCACTTTTTCACCATTGGCCCCGTTCTGCTAATTTTACATCTTCAGTTGGTAATTTCAGCTTTAGTTAGTACCCTCAGTAAGCCAACACCCCCTTCACTTTCTGTTGGTATCTTTCTTACACTCAAGGCAGGGGTCCCCAAAACTCCCCTTTCACTATATGTAATGCCTGATAGCTTCTCCTGCCATTACCTCACTACTTTAGACACAGGTTAGTGTTGCCCAGTCACTTATCCTGTTCCATTATCTGCAACATCCAGTATCTCTTGTTATCCCATCAGTTTAACCTCAGGCCATGGCTGGCCATCTGCCTGCATGCCTTAGTAATATATTGTTCTAAAATCCTAAAACAATGGGAATGTACAAAAATATACCTTATGAAGACAAGCTGTGAAGTCATAGTTGGTGTTCTTAGACATGCCACCTATACCTATCATCACATGCATTTTTTGTCATGGTTTTGATTTATTGTGATCTCAGTAAGTCTGGTGGAGCTGGTCATTCTTCTGTCCTGCATGCCACAAGCTGGTCATTTTAAGGCCCTTGACTCTTGTCACAGATGTTGTTCGTTTAGCAGTACAGCAGAACTGTCAGCATACTTGTGCCTCCAGACCAGCCCAGTTATGATTGTTACACAGTTGCCGCACAAGCATAGTGTGCTCTAAACTCCCGCTGAAGCTAAGAGTACCTGAATCATGCCCCTACTCATGGCAGCTGGCAAAATCACACCTTCTAACCACCCCGCACTGTGGATTCCATATAAACAAGGGCACTAGCACAAGCTGTATGTTCTTGGCACCAGCAGAGTTCTCACTGCATCTTACAGTTTTACAAACATTATATTTTGAACAAGTATGAAATAAAGACTGAGCACTGTGGGTAACTTCTCCTTACATAGAGTCTGTAGCAATTATCTGGAACATTTTGAAGCAGGAGTTCCTCAATATTACAGCCATATGACTGTATCTTTGTACTGAATAAATGACAGTATAGATGACAAAGATCCTTTCAGGATATATTAGCAAAAGATACGAAGCCTGTCACCCTCTGAGGCAAAGCGACTAATGATTAGCTGGTTATATATCCTGCATTTACTGTATTGTCATCTCACAGTGGAGAACTCATCCTGCTTATAGTCTACTAAGACAGCAATGGACTTGGTGTGTGCGAGACACGAAGAAATGAAGCCACATGAAAAAAAAAGAAACAATCTTATGTGCAGGAAAGGACAGAGTGGATTTTAAGATTCCTCTTCTTCATTTTCTTCTACAAATGAGTCAGTTCCCACTTCTTCATAGTCCTTCTCCAGAGCAGACAGGTCTTCTCGGGCCTCTGCGAATTCTCCCTCCTCCATGCCTTCATTAACATACCAGTGCACAAAAGCTCTCTTGGCATACATGAGGTCAAACTTGTGGTCAAGCCTTGCCCAAGCCTCTGCAATGGCCGTGGTGTTGCCCAGCACGCAGACTGCTCGCTCAACCTGGGCTAGGTCTCCTCCTGGTGTAACTGTAGGAGGCTGACAGTTGATCCCAACCTGCAAATAATAATAGAAAAGATGGAGGAATTAAAAGAGTTATGGGAAAAGGGATAAAATTAGACAATAAAAAGAGTTATGGGAAAAGGGATAAAATTAGACAATAAACAGGGTAAAAAAATTGTAAAACCATCGGTGGGGGGAGGAAAAGACATAGGGAGAAACCCAAATGACCTCAGTGTTAAGTGTAATGTCATTCAAGCTGCTTTTTTCTGCACAAGTCAATTCCTTACCCTCACTCAAGGAGGGGGAAAAAAAAAAGAGACCAACCTGAACTGGACTTTAAATGAAGAAAAACTTATTAAAATATGTCAGTATGCATGGAAAAACTGGGGGCAATGAAAAAAAATCTGTCTTTGCAGAGATGTTGTAGAACTGTTTCACCTGCCAAAATATATTATTGATAACTTTAGAGATTTTTTTGGTTGGTTGGTTTGGTTTTTTAAATCTATGAAGGACACTCTCAAGCGTCTCAGTGTGTTCAGAGTATAAGCATTACCTTGATCTTTCTTCTAAAATGCAATTTCTTTAAGCTTAAAGTCTTACAGATTTTATATAAGACTTTATAAACATTCCTGTTACTGAATATAGAAATACCATATATGCTTCCATTTATTTAAATATGTAGAAGTCTGTGTGTCAATGGGATGTCCAAAGGAGAAAAGGCACATTTTATACAAACGCATCTTTCTTACATTCATTCGTCTCAGAAATGGGTCTAAAATTTTAAGTACAAGATTTCTGCTAGACTGAACTTGCCCTTTAAACATTAAAGAGAAGCTCATGGCAGCCCTACTCACCTTGAAGCCTGTTGGACACCAGTCGACAAACTGGAGCGATCTGTTGCTCTTGATGGCAGCAATTGCAACATTGACATCGTTGGGAACTATGTCACCACGGTAGAGCATGCAGCAGGCCATGTACTTCCCATGTCTTGGGTCACACTTCACCATCTGGTTGTTGGGCTCAAAGCAGGAGCTGGTGATTTCAGCCACCGAGAGCTGCTCGTGATATCCTCTGTCAGAGGAGATGATGGGGGCGTAGGTCACTAAGGGGAAGTGCATACGTGGGTAGGGCACTAGGTTTGTTTGGAACTCTGTCAGATCCACATTGAGGGCACCATCAAAGCGCAGTGAGGCGGTGATGGAAGAGACTATCTGACTAATGAGGCGGTTGAGGTTAGTGTAAGTGGGGCGCTCAATGTCCAGGTTTTGCTGGCATATATCATAAATGGCCTCATTATCCACCATGAAGGCACAGTCCGAGTGCTCCAGGGTGGTGTGCATGGTCAGGATAGAATTGTAGGGCTCCACAACAGTGGTTGAGACCTGAGGGGCGGGGTAGATGGCAAACTCCAGTTGAGACTTCTTTCCATATTCAATGGAGAGGCGTTCCATCAGTAAGGAGGTAAAGCCGGAGCCGGTGCCCCCACCAAAGCTACGAAAGATGAGGAATCCTTGCAGTCCACAACAGGCATCAGCCTGAAAGCCAACAAGAAAAGTGAAAGAATAAGTGAACATATCTTTAAATTACACCCTCAAATAGAGACAGCAACACCCACACTCAGTGCACAGCACAAAAGTCAGCAGTTTTCCCAGAAAATTCTCATGGTCTATTTTCCCCTGTGAATCTCAGGCTAGAGTATCAATAGAGTAATATTGTTTTTTTTTCTTACAGTAATAATGCTATAGCAATATTTGAGGTTTTCCATTTAAGTCTTCCATTCATATGAAAACTAAGATGGGACATCCAGGACCTGCATTTCTCTGTTCTGCACCAATGACAATAGTAAAAGCAAACTGAGAGCCACTATCAAAAAAAAAAAAAGTATGTGGTGTTTATTTCCCCTCTCACCCTCCTAAGGTCTTGCTTCCAATGTAATAATGCATACCATCTTACGGATACGATCTAATACAGTGTCAATTTTGTCTTTGCCAACAGAGTAGTGGCCACGTGCATAATTATTTGCTGCATCTTCCTTGCCAGTGATCAGCTGTTCTGGATGGAAAAGCTGCCGGTAGGTGCCAGTCCGCACTTCGTCTGAACAAGAGAGAAAAAGCATAAGCTTGGAAGAGAGAATTCACCAAGGCTGATAATGTTTGCAAAACAAATGGAGCATCTTATGTTGGCAGAAAAGGGGAGATCTGTATGTTGAAAAACAAAGTACAGAGGGGAGCAGTATCATCTGAGATGTTCTCAGTTTTGAAAAAAAAGAAATGGACTCTGCTCCAAGTGTAAGTTGCTGTGTTATACAAATGAATTCATTTATCAAATGAGAGCTGTGCCAGGATGTGGTAAAATTTAAGCTCTATGTAATAATCAAATGAAGATCCATCAGAACCTTCAGGGGAATGACTGGAAAAAGAGGAGATTTGCAAGAGTAAAACAGTGGTTTTCCCTGAAAATCTGTCAGGACACTTCTGTTGTCTGATTCTTCACGCTCTTCTCTTACATCTGAATGTGAGGAAAGCATGTTCCATCAGTTAGCAGAGGAAAAATATCACCACAAAAAGAAAACCCAGAAAGGAATCTCTTTAAGAAACCTAAACTGTACTTAAAACCAGTGGAGGTTTAAACAATAGCATACTTTTGATTTTACTAATTTTTAGTAGAGCACCCATGACAGAGTGCAGTCCAGTTTTCATCATTTCATTAGGAATAGCAGAGCTTTTATTAATATATTAAAAACTCACAACCTGTATGTTTTGCCTGCATGTTGGAATCAACCGTAATGGCAAGGGCATTATCCTGCTATTCAGTGATCTGAACTTTGGCACCCAGAAGAGTTAATTCATTCTATTTTCCAAGACTAGTTCTATACTGACCTATTACAGTTTGCTCCAAGTCCACCATAACAGCCCGGGGCACATATTTGCTAGACCTTGTCTCTCTGAAGAACGTGGCAAAAGAGTCATCTTTGCTGGGTTGGTCGATGAAGGTGCCATTTGGCTGAATGTTGTGCTCCAGACAGAAGAGTTCCCAACATGCACTACCCATTTGAACTCCAGCTTGGCCAATGTGAACAGAGATGCACTCACGCTAAAAGGGAAGGACAAGGGAAATGGTGAGAAGAACCAGTGAATATCCTAAGAGTCTATAAGCTGATCTTACCTGAAACCCCAAATCAACCAACAAATACAAAATTTTTCACAAGACTGGAATTAATGGAAAATATTCTGACACATTTACAAATAGGACAAAAAATATTTTGCTGTGTGTAGAAAGAAACAAGAATCACAATGGCTAGAGATTTTCAGCTATGCCTACACATGGTGTACACAGGATCTATGCGTCAGTGCAGATAAGCCCATACAGACAGAAAAACTGTGTATAGGTACACATTGGGCCCCTCATTTAAAGAAGGACAGGGAACTGCTAGAGAGAGTCCAGTGCAGAGCCACGAAGATGATTAAGGGAGTGGAACATCTCCCTTATGAGGAGAGGCTGAGGGAGCTGGGTCTCTTTAGCTTAGAGAAGAGGAGACTGAGGGGTGACCTCATTAATGTTTATAAATATGTAAAGGGCAAGTGTCATGAGGATGGAGCCAGGCTCTTCTCCGTGGCATCCCTTGACAGGACAAGGGGCAATGGGTGCAAGCTGGAACACAGGAGGTTCCACTTAAATATGAGGAAAAACTTCTTTACGGTGAGGTTGACCGAACACTGGAACAGGCTGCCCAGAGAGGTTGTGGAGTCTCCTTCTCTGGAGACATTCAAAACCCGCCTGGACGCATTCCTGTGTGATATGGTCTAGGCAATCCTGCTCCGGCAGGGGGATTGGACTAGATGATCTTTCGAGGTCCCTTCCAATCCCTAACATTCTGTGATTCTGTGATTCTGTGATACACAGAATAAACAACAGTAGGTCCCAGCTAAGGAATATGAGCCCAGTACAGTTACCTGGGACAAGCTATGCTGCCTTATTGATGAACAGATAAAGCAAAGGGAATGAAGTTTCTTCTGATCTCTCAACCTTCTGTTGAATATGTGTGTTGGACAGGTGGAAAACAGGTTTGTAGAAATTAAACGAACTAGAATTAAAGTGCCTTTAGTACCTTAATCAGTTTCAACCACTGATTGTTTCTGCCCATTCTCTGGGTACTTTTAATTCAATTTAACATGTGAAGAGTTAACTTGATGCTCAAGAGGACTTAGTACTCTTTACGTTTGACTAAATTAATCTCCTGAGAAATCTTTCTCATACATACACTTCTGTAATCATGGTTGTTCAGTCAATAACCAGTTTCTAAAGTATTTATTACTGTCATGCACACAGTTTAATAACAGAAATCTAAAACACAAAATATAATATTCTAAAAGAAAAAGAAGTGTGTCTCCTTTGTAGATTGCTATGCAGACTCCCAAGTACTGCGAATTTAAAGGGTTCTCTCAAAAACACCCTTGCTGGACATGGCATATTTGAATATGAATTTTTTGGCAGATGATTCTCATCCAGTCTTACACAGTCTCTAGGGAAATGTCCACATTTCTTTGCTCTTAATTTTAATACAAGCTAGTAGGGAAAGGCCATTAATACAGGGTTAAACATACTGTATTCAAAGCACATCCAGAGTAGCTTCTACCCAAACAGGAAAAAATAAGCTCCAACCCCTTCCTTCTTTTTCTGCATATGACTTCTCTTACAATAAATTTATTAACACAAATGTAGCTGTACATACTGGACTAAATTAATTTACCAAGAAGCTAATACAATAGCTCACAGTCTGTACACTGTGAGCAACATTTGTTGCCCCCAAAATGAAGTAAAACAAGTCACTTCAACCTTCCCACCTTCACTCAGATCTTGACTAGAGTAGGGGGAAACAGAAGGCAAAATTCATTGCTCATTAGCTCATAAAATAATCTCATTCTTTTCTTACCATGGTTTCTCCTGTGAGCTTCCTTTCTTGATTGGTATGAGCAGCTTTCATTGTCAATGTTTCTGCTGTTGCACAAGCAGCCTGGTGCAAGGTGGTAGTGCATCCACATCTCAATGGCAGGGGCCCCGCAGCACCACAGCACAGGCAGGAGAGGTCATAATGTCTCCCGGGCAACCGTTCCATTCCACCCAATCACCTGTTACACCAGCAGCCTTCTTTCACCCATGTGCAGGACCCAGCCCTAAAGTCTGTTCTTAAGCAAGTCTTCCCAGTTAATTCTCCAAGCTAAACCTTGTTTTTTTAAAAAAAAAACTACAGCTCACATTAGTAACCAGAATTTTAACACATACAGAGCGTCTTCATAAATAA
Source organism: Nyctibius grandis (assembly GCF_013368605.1). NCBI lineage: Eukaryota > Metazoa > Chordata > Aves > Nyctibiiformes > Nyctibiidae > Nyctibius > Nyctibius grandis. The sequence goes on along the minus strand of NC_090662.1, from coordinate 73,810,401 downwards.
CTGGTTTCCTTCCTTAAAACTCTTAACAATCGGTGAATATGCTACTGATAACTCATTTAGATTATTAACCATTTCAGAATTTCTCTATTTACACTTTCAAAAGGTGGCATCATTTTTAAATGGTGTCTTTCTGACAAAGGCAACTGTAGATGAATGGTGGACATGGAGTTAACTTGCCTAAGTTCCACTGATTGAAATGAGTTGGGGAACAGGTTGAACTGCAAGGAATGCCACTTGACTATTTGATCATTTGCGTACAAGGTACATGGGATTATCTTATCTTCTGGTGCGAAGGCACCCAACCTCATCTTTCTGCCAGCCATTCCTTATCTTTGTGACCTCTGTTCATCTGATTATAGACAGCTGTTCTTCAGCCTTTCAGCTGCCTACAATATAGGCCAATACAAGTTTTTTGCATCTAGCAAGAACACGGCAAAACAAAAAAGCAGAACTATGATTTGCTCTTATATATGGAGTTACTAGCAGAAAGTTCACATACACATGACACACACACACATTCTCTCTGACAACGCTCAAACAGCAGGATCCCCATGGCCATGTGTTTTCCCTTCATGATATAATGAGAGTGCAGAGAAAAACACAGTGAAGATAAATATCAGGTATTTTATTCTTGGTAGTACTGGTCTTGGCCATCCCAAGGTACACAGAGACACTGACATATTTAAAAAAAAAAATGCTGCATCTTTCACAGAAAGTAATTGCCACTCTCTGAACTCCTATGAAAATGCAGTCTTATACCCTACCAACATCATCAGTTGATTAGATCTCATCAGATTCACTCTGAACAAGTCTTCCACTTAATTCAAATATGCGTGTACAATGAGGACATGCAATGAAACATTTCTGGAAATTGTCTGAAAGCTGTAGCGTATCAATACATTAAATGCAAAAGTTTTCACGTACTTAATCACAGCACAAATAAGCAACTCCACAAAGAGATAAATCAGTAGTCACTTTATTGTGAAAACTAAATATTTCAGTTTCAGTATTAATTGCAAAAAAAACCCCTGACAGCTTGTTTCTGCCTTCTTGCCCTCTCGTGATGAATTAAATACAATACAAATGCAAAATCAGTAGTACTCAAAAAACGTGAAGGTTACCAACCTACACTTAAAATCAAGTTGAATGTTAAAGTCCTGGTAAATAAGGGGCTATGACATTTAACAGCATTCTAAACAATGTGTGGCTTGCCCAGACCACTGGTCCCAACTCCCAAAATGCAGCTCTGCCATCTAACTAAAAACGTTAATAGAAAACTAGAGCAAAAAATGGTTGTTACCTAAACAGTCAATTTGGTGAGAATTTGGCCAGACTTCAGAGTGAAGTTTGCCATTTCATTAACTGGCTTACAAAGTACTTAAAGCGAGGCCTTGCAAAGTAGGAGGCCAGTAGCTACAACCTAGTCATTTCTTGAAAGAGCTCAACTCCAGACAGAGCCACCTGGTTTCCCATCAACGGTTGGTTGTGGAGTTGCTAACTATACTTATATTTGGATTATAAGAACCATCCGGCAATACCAAAACCAGCCCTCCCCTGTGTGCACGGACTATATAAGAAATAACTTTTTCATACAATGAAGCATTATGTGCTACTTATCCTGGTGTAAAGTCCTAGCAGGGACAAAAACTTGGGGGAGGGATATGGGATTGTTTTGGTTTTTACTCTGAGACAGCTAAGCAAGGTCACTACTGCATTCATGAATGACCTGCCCCAGCTTAGCTGACACTAATATTGGAGTATTTCTCTATTGGGATAATCTAAGAAGAACCAGACACAGAACTGTTTTCCAAGTGGCCCGGTAGACAGCAAAGCAACAGATTGCACACAGTTTAAAGGCACCAACAGGCTGCTATCCTTGTGAAGAAAACCAAAATAGCCACCACCTCAGTGAATGGCGACTGCTAGAGACAAAGGAACAATCTGAAGGGGACTGCTGTTGTATTGGGATCCATATTGGCTACTTTTCACAGGTTTGGTGTTGGATAGAATTTGCCCACCAAACAGGCTGCTTTGTTCAACATTTTGTAGTTTGGGCTGACATGCTGGAATGGCGGGCTACTTGTTTGCCACAAAGGCTCCTTACCTTTAACTTGTCTCTCCAGCACGCAACAGTTTGTTCCAGTGGAAGCAATATTTAAGTAGGTCAGTGCTCTCTGCTTTGGAATCTACCCTTTGTCAGTTGATGATAGGTAGATGGATGGAGAAGAAAGGCATGTTCGACCCCCAAACCTCCTATTTTTGCCCCAAGTGGTCAGAAATGGGGTTGGTCTGGTGACAGATCTTCTGCAAATACAGTAATTTTCTTGCCACAGAACCTAGGTAAGGTTTTGGGATCTCAGAGAAACATCTCTTTCTACCTATTAATGAACTTTTGTTCTGAATGATAAAAAGCATTGCTAAATGGCTCCCACATAAACCAGAACTTTAGATATCGGGAGATGGGGTGGGGGCAGATTCTAGACATACAGAGGCTTTTTGACACCTACATAAACAAAGCAAGAGGTATGAAAAGAGTAAAACAATGCAACAACTTCAGTTGTTCAACTAAATAATACGGAATGTAGTTTACAAAAATAAATCTTTTCCCTTACAACCACCACGTGCTCTTAAGAATTACTATGCATCAGGCAAGCACGAAGTGCTGTAACTTGCATTTAAGAATAGGTGCAGCACAACAGCCTTTGTGGCCTTCTGGCCTTGGCTTTCTGGCTTAAATATGATTAAAATCAAAAGTGCCTGTATAAGGAGGCATCAGTCACAAGAGAAACCATTGCCTTCAACATGCAATAGGCTTCACTCTCTCCAGTGTTTTTCTTCCACATGCTTGTCCTAAATCCCATGCTGCAGGAATTAGGCTTTTCACATGTCTTCAGGCAAAACAGAATATTCCCCTAATTATTGGTACTCCGTTGCCTTTTACAGTCATGCCTCCAGGAACGCCATTTCACTTGTTCAGAGAACTGCCCAGCGTTTGCAAGAATGAAACCTTATTCCATAGATCATAACTGGCTATAGAACCCTCACTCAAGAGCTACATTCAAAGCAGTGTTTGAAAAAGGAGGATTCTTATTCAGTTGTAGATTATGGAAGGAATGGCTTTACCCTGGTATTGGACAGAACAGTGCTGCAGAGCCAAGCAAAACATCAGGAATACTTGATGTGGTTTCAAAATTCATACACCACCACCTCCTGTCTGAAACAACAAAGGTGTCACCACACAGGAGTTCACAGGTGGTCACCTCAATTAGGACACCGATTTCAACAGTCCTTGAAGAGCCTGATAACATCCTCAAGACAAGCTGACACTTTTACAGTAGCTGAGAAAAACGCATTCTGTGACGGAATACACTTAGTCTTGAATTCAAGGCCTGTGGATTGGAGAAAATACAGCTGCCCAAGCCTGTCGGAAGAGCTGGACCAGTTTGTAAATGAATGGCAGTGATGTGGGAGAAGCTGCAGAACAAAACAAAAAGAGCCTTTCATTATAAAAGGTAAAACCAAGATACACTAAACATATTAAGAAAGAGCTAATCCGAACTAGAGTTAATCAAAACCTAGTTGTCTTATTTCCTTCTGTTCGGTTCAGTACTTGGGCCTTCCCTCAGGGCACTGCTCCCATCCCTGGCAAGCCTTCTTCAGTATTTTCCAATGGACTATTTGCAAAATAGCGATGGAGCACCTGCCGCCCAGCAGAAGGGGAAACACCCAGCCCCTCCATGCCCCAGCTGCCACCTCTACGTCATGGGACCAGCCCATTCTTCAGCAACAGCAGCAACCATCACTAGTGAAATTCCAGCATAAGCACATCAAATGCATGACTACATTGCTGCCCTGGGCAACTCTCTGCTGTCCTGACAGGACAGCCTGTCAGGCAATCACTCTTCCAAGAGACATTCACCTTGTAGCACCTCAAGTTAACTGAGGCAGAGGCTGAGTCTAGGACAGCTCAGCCTGCCTCTCGCAGTCTGTACCTTGTCTGTTGGAAAGAGCTGAAGATAGAATAACTGTTTTCAGAAAACTGGCTTTTGTAGAGCTACATCTTTCTACATGGATTGCAACTGGAAACATTAGAAACAAGCCTAACAGTAAGTTCCTACTCACCCAGTTTTTGTGTCTCCCAAAGATGAGACATTTACACAAACCAAATCTATTAAAATCAACTATTTTTTTCTCTGTAACCATAATGGAATTTGAAAAATTGGAAATCTTAATACCGTACCTGGGTCTAATCTCACCACCACCAGGTAAAGCAGAAAAGTAGCCAAGAGCACCTTTTTGTAAGGAAGTAAATAGAAGTGGCTTGACATGGACCTCAGTGCTCTACGTAGCAATGTCAACATGGTCAAGAGCTTTTGGGACAGAGCACCTAGAATACAAGAACAGAAAGGCTGTTAGGCCAAAGTAAAGTAAAAAAAAGTAATCACGTAGATACAGATAATAAGAAACTAAGATACTAAGGTAAGACTGTTCTTAATTTGATTGCCTGAGAGTTGGGTTGGGGTATTTTTTCATAATAGGGAACAGAGAAACAGTACAATTTTGTAATACAATTCATTATACCTTTTTTTTTAGGCACCTACTTTAGTACAATATGATCTTATACCACAGTAGTGCCAGCTTTTCTCCTGGGAGATAACATCAAGTGATTTACAGTTCTGGAGGACAAGCAGTACTTTAAATGACAGACATGCATGGTTCTACATGGGCTTGACTGTAAATGGAGACAAAGCAGAGAGTACACATGTGCCCTTAAAGGATTGCTAGGTAGTTTTAGTTTCCCTTTTGTACCTTTTTTAAAAAAAAAAAACAAACCACATTTATTCTGAAGTGTTTTTGAACCTGGAAAAAAAATTCTCTTCTCTTGACATCAGCAGAGACTAAATACACTTTGCAATTGTCAGCAAATGGATCACTAAGTCTTCCATTTCCTTCTGTGATACACAATAGGACTTTCTCATGGCTGGTTTGTCCTGACAATATTCTTAATACATAGTTAATACTTGCTACCCTCCGTTAGTAAGGGATCAACTAACTTGAAATAAAATTATGAAAAAGAAGAAGAGCACAAACAACAGAGGGAAAGCCTACCCAAAACAGTTTCTGTTGCTGCGTCTTGCTGCTCTTCAGCAGCCAAGCGCACCTCTTCCCGTCGAGTCCACTGACACCGGCTTTCACAAATGGTCCCGAGAAATGCCAGCTGCTGGTCGCTGTCAAAAACATCACAGCCACGTACAAGCTCTTCTGCCCCCTCAAACCGGCCAAGCGGAAGCAACACATGCAACAGATAGAGCTCCAGCAATGAACCGTACTCAGGGAGGCTCTTATTGGTTTGGTCTCTCAGCCAGCTACTGCCAACCTCCAGCATCACCTGGGGCTCTCTCACTTTGCTGTACAACAGGATACTGAAACAGAGGAAAGAAATATTAGAAAACACTACCTCTTTGTAAAAGTTCAGATCACTGACAGCGACTACCCACAAGCAGCTACCATGAAGACATGTATCAGGGTCTACCCTTGAAACACAGGGAGACAATAGGTGCAGCCACTGATGTTACTTTCTCAGCATCACTCCTTTTGTACTTTATCACTGTAAAGCAATCTGCTGGCTTGCAGGCGTGCGCCAGCACACACAGGTCGAGAACAGGCCTGTCCCAGGTTCCGCTTTCATCGTCACACCACACAAAGTGAAAATATCACACAATATTCAAGTCTGGCCTGCTATTAAACCTAATTAATGCAAGCCCGGTGTATCCGACAGTCACAGACAGAAACTCACCAGAGCTCCAGAACTTTTGAAGGCAGATGTTCAGGGACATGGTAATACTGTAGGACCCAAGACAGAACTTCTCTCCACCGGTTCATCTCAGCCAGCGCCTGAATCCCCACAACACAAAGGGAGCATTTCACTTCTGCAGAACTGGTAACGAAGAGACACCTAAATAAGCGCTTCTTACAAGCACGTTTCCCCTCACATGCCTTCCAGTGAGCTGCAGCCCAGCCCAGGTACTCTATAGTTCTCCGACAGCCGCTTCCAAACCTTTCCCTCTCCTCATGCCCGATAAAAAGACAAATTCAACCCCCCGAGAAGATGCACTGAGTCTGTATCTCTCGGAGGACGCGGGGAAGGCTCCTAGGCACACCTCACTTCCCTCAAACACGAAGATGCCTTCATGTAAATATAGTCAGGCCATTATCAAATAGCAGCCAAGGCCGAGCTGGGGTACAAACGATTACTAACTCGCTTTCTAGCAACGACCGCCACCTCCTGTTAATTTAGACAAGGAAAAGCTAAGAAAACCACGGCAAGGACCACCGGTCCTACTGCCATTCACACAGATAGTTACATTCGAATCTAAGAGGCTCCCTACCCCCTACCAAAGAAACCTAGTTTATTAAACCCCAAAAGCCCTCTAGTTAAAAAAAATAAAAGCACAAACAGGGCAGACGCGGCCTGCCGTTAGGAGCCTGCCTGACGCTAACGCGACACCGATCGGCTTCCCAGCGCCGCCCTGTCCTCGCTCCGCACGCCCGACGCCCGCTCGCACCTCTCGGGGCCGGGGCCGGGGCCCAGGCTGTCGCAGCCCGCCTCACATCTCTCCACGGCAGCGGCGAAGTCCCGGTGCAGCACCAGCAGGTCCGCCGCCTCCTCCAACAGTGAGGTTGCCTGGGCCGACACCGGCGTCCAGGCCAGCTGCTCGCTCCTCATGGCGGCGGCGGGAGGGCTGCCGGGAGGGCTGGTGCCGCCCTCCCCGCGCCCCACCGCCCGCCGCCCGCCCGGCTCCGGCTCCAGCGCCGCCACCGCCCTCCCCGGGGCTCGGCTCCACTCCGCTCACGAAGGCAACGGCAGCAGCGCGGCCCCCCGCCGCCCCGGAAAGCCGTGAGTGAGCCCCCCCGCCACCGCCTCCCGGCAGCGGAAGGGCCGCCCCGGCCGCCATCTTCTCCCCGCCCCGCGGGCCGGCGGGACGTGTAGTCTAGCGGTGGCGTGAGGGAGCGGGGATCAAGCGGCTTTCCCGGGGGCCGTCCCGCCCGCAGTCGGGGCGGTGGCAGAGCTGACTCCGTGCCAGGATTAGGGGTTAACAGCGGGGTCTCTGGGAGCCCTCCCGAGAAGCTGCGACCGCAGGCTGTGGGGTCGCGGCGCGTTCACCTGTGCCGTGCCGTGCCGTGCCGTGCCGGAGGTCGGTGCCGGTGCGCGCCAAAAACCCCTTCAGTTTCTCCCTCGTGTGGCTGCTAAGGGGAAACGGCCAAGCCAACGTGCTCCGCCTCGGCCGCCCTCGTTAGCAGGCGGGTCCGAGCCCCGCAGCCGCTGCTGCCCTTCTCCCCGCGGCCGCCGGGCGTGAGCCCAGCACCAAGCGTGTCCCCGCTGAGCAACGGGCACCGGGGGAGGCCGCTTCGGATGAAGGCAGCATGGCTGCGGTCCTGCGGCTTCCCTCGCCGTAGCCAGGCGGCAGGAGAAGAGGCTTGGGGAGGGTAGTGAAGGCGGATCGCTCCCCCGCTGCTCCAGCAGCGCAGCCTGGCCAGCAGGCTCCTGTGCAGGATGATGGGTGCCCTCGCTCCTGGCCTCCTCCTCCGAGGCCTTTTCCTTAGTCACCCCGTGTCCACGGTTTTAAGTACATTACACTGTTAAAGGAACTGGCGTTCGGGCATTATAACAGCGTCTCCATCGGTACCCGACAGGCAACGATTCACAGTCTCCTTTAGTTGTTATTTAAAAACAAAAGGGTGTCTTGGTTACAAGGTAATTATGGCAGTCAGCGCAAACTGTCTTCAAAAATTAATCTCTACAAGAGAGGCAGGATTTATTTATTTTGTAATGCTGAACCCCTACTATGATTATTTAATTAAAAAATCAAACATGCTAATATAGAATGTCTTAAAAAGGTGAAACACATCTTTTAAATGGGAGTTTCTATGGCATTTCAGTGTTGTAAGAAGGGAAGAAAATGTGGAGAGTATGATTTAAAAGTTGATCACAAGTCTCTTTTTATAAGTAGCTGTTTCCAGGAAGCAGCACCATGCACCTGCCCCTCACAGTAGCAGCAGGAGCACTCCGCAGCAGCAGCAGCTTTTGCACAGCAGTGCGTCCAAGGGGTTTGCACGCTGTGCCGTCAACTGTGGAAGAAGTCCCTGGAGGATTCAGGCTGGTTAAGACGAAACCACAGTACAGAAACCTTGTAAAAGGAAGGGCCCAGCAGCTAAGCGAAGGCAGGGGTAAAGGTGTTTCAGGCTTCTTTCTGTTGCTTGGTGCTTGCAATTTGGAAAACAACATTCCTTTTTGGGAACTACAAGTCCCAAAGTGCATTGTGGGAAGAACATGCCTCGTACCAGCTAGCGCCCAGCACGAATTCCCAAATATGGATAAGGAATCAATTTTGAAAAAGACTCACGCTGGCTGGATACTCCCCACTCAGACTCAGAAAAGGAGCGAGACAGCACAAAAACAAGGTAAGTTTGTGATATGCAAAGATATTGTTCAAGAATTTCTTTCATGGGGAGCAGCTAAGACTATTCTATGCCTTAGAAGGGCAGCACAGCATTGCGCTGATGATGTTGGAGTTGGCTGCTGCAATGATGGAGGTGACTTTTGAAACAGTGGACTGTTGTTTCAGGTGGGGAAGTGAGCAGCAGGAGCAGCTGCTGGAGACTGAGTCAGATTCTGTTTCCCTGCAGATGCTCCTTATTAATAAAGGCCTATGGAAAGAGATGCGAGCTGCAATACTCATGCAGTTATGTTAGAGGCAGGGAAGGGTCAGGGAGAGGTAGGAGTTGCTCTAAACAGAAGAGCTGTATGAGTTGCAGTGTGGTTGTTTAGGAAGCCAAGGTGGAACAAGCATCCTTGTAAAAACAATAATTATAGGTAAAATTCATTTATCTGTAAGGCATGGTAGAATGTTTTTGTACTTCAGCCCTCTTCCTAGAGGGGACAGTGTGGTGCCTTGAAGGCCAAACCTCCTGCAGCTCTCTCACCTGCAAATAATAGTAACTCAGTAACAGAACTGTTTAACTTCAGGCCAGGAACAATTACCTGTTTTATTGGCCATTTGTTATCAAGCAAAATGAAATAGTTCCAAAATAGAATCATCTTAGTGGAGATGAGAGGTGCTCTAGCTCCAGACTTGGGCACACATGGAGCCTCGGAGGCTGACCTGGTCATGGGCAGCATCAGCTCCTGCCTCCGTTTCTCTCCCCAGCAGTCAGTCACATTCCTCCTGTGGCCCAGACATAGTGCATGGAGTCTCTTCTGCTGGGTGACGTCAAGCGCAGCTGGTCAGCCTGATCCGTCATCCCAGCACCCTCCTCCTGCTATGTAGGGTCATGGAGCGGCAGAGGCGGCAGGGCATAGTGCTGCGAATGTAGGAGGTGCAGCCCAGACCTGGAGAGGAGCCTGAGGCTGTTTGGGCTGATGAACCAAACTGTCACATGGACACTCCTCACCAAGTAAGAATGATGCTGTTTTTCCATCTTTCCCTTATCGTGAACAGCTTAAACTGTTTTTAAAGCTGAAAGAGTCACTCTTGTACCTGAACTAGCCTACACAACAGGACTATACTACTACACAAATGCTGGAGGAAATCATCGTGTTTGCCTGTGCTCCTGCATAACAATTTCTAGTAATCAGAAAAGCTAAAGTCAAACAAACTTGCTGTCAGTGACACGTAGTAAGAGGGAGCATCACGGTGGATTTTGTGTGTTGGGTGGGATGTTGATGCTTGGCTCCTTGCCTTTTATCTGAAGTCAAGGATTTTTTTGCTGCTGTCATCCTGATTTTCTATAGGAGAAGAAAAGTGAGTTTCAGAGGGTCCTTGTTTGTGTCTGCATCAGCTGTGGGTTCACAGGTTCCCCTCCTTCTTCTCCTGCCAGGCAGTTCAAGGAGAGTTTAGAGTTATAGGCACCTGTAACAAGGCCTCCTGAGGTAAATCGCCTCAAGTATTAATCCCAGATCTGACCAGCACACGGTCACAGGGCCAGAGGGCTGGCAGTCAGTCTTTTCTGTGGTCTCTTCTGTGTCAGTAGGTTGTTAAGACGAGATTAGCAGCATTAGGGAGACTTTGAGGTAGAAACAGTGAGGCCCTATGATTGGATTTGAAGAGAAAGAAACACTCTTACACCCATATAAAAACAAACAGAAGAGCTGGAAATTATAAAAGGCATTATAAACACAACAGAGGAAAAGGTAGTTTCTAGGAAAGATGTGGAGTTTTACAAAACATCGTAGCTTATCAGCGACTCTTTAATAAAGCAATGAGGTCCATGGAGACTTCAGGTCCCAGCATTGCAGTGCTCTATCCTTATCACCATGTGCTTTTGTTTGAGTCTGGCTAGACCATGACATGCCAGAGCCTGTAATTTGCTTGTAATTTCCATCAGCAGTACATCCCTATTAAATATGAAGATAGCTGGCTGCAGATCCCTTCAATTAGCCCAGATCCAGGGCTCCCCTAGCTCGTGGCAGGGGTTCATCAGAGCCCTCGGTTGGGTGAAGGCGAACGTTTTCCGGCTATGCATTGAACAGATGGCCGATTGTGATGCTCTGCTTTCTTATCTCACCAAGCATGGTGGCACAGAATCAAACCTATTCTTTTGTTTCAAAAATAGAACTAGCAAGAGGTGACTCACCTGATTTTGAGACCACCTGCTGATATTCCTACTTTACTGTATTTAAAAGCAGTTGCCTCTTATTTTGGCCACACGAAAACCTGTACAAACAACAGGCGAGGACGGTAGAAGGCAGAAAAGGCACCTACAGGGGTAGTCACAGCCACAGTCCGACTGGGGGGTATCACATAACATAAAAGTATGAGCAAATCCCTATTTTAACTTTCATCACAGATGCACAAACACTGTGTAAGATGTAAACACTAGAAATTGGGAAACTGAAAACACAGAGTTGTTTTTACAACTTGTGGAAACTTGAGTTTCACTCAAATAATGGCAAAAGCTTTCCAAAACAAAGGGTGATTTTAAGTTGATTAAGCCCCTTTCTTTGCTCCATATCAAACAAAATACCAGCCTTGGCAAGGCAGCAGTCAGAGTGTAACAGCTGTTACTTTTGAATTCATTGTTACTGTTATAATAGTAATAATTAGTCCTGGGTGGGGCATTTCATAGCTGTAAGGTGACCAATTTGGTTAAAGGCCTAAGGCATCTTCTTTTCTGCAACCAGTTATTATCTGTGAGAAAACACTAAAGCCTGTCATCACTGTAGGTCAATTAAATCCTGTTTGCCTAGTACAGCATCTCTTTGCTCACTGCTTTAGAGTTGCAAGCCCTTCTGGTAGTTAACACCTCCCCTCAGAGCCCCACCTGCCAATATCAGTTTTCATCCATTAATCTCCACCTTTCCTCTTTTTCAAAAGCAAACCTTGCGCTCTCATGGTTGGGAGAAGTGCTTGGCAGTGTGAATCCTGAAAGTATTTGTACCATAAGGCAAATGAGGCGATTTGAGAAAATATGTTTCTTCTCATTTTTAACCTAGCTTCCTAACTTCTCAGTACTTCTTTTTTCAGTGTTTGTCAGACACCTGTCCCTCATTTTGAATGCACGTTTACCACAATCTCCTGTTAATTATCGCTACAAACAGGCAATGAGTGTTCTGCATCTTGAATTGGAAATAGCAGAAAATGTTATGGAAGTTAACAAACTCTTCCGTGTCTCAGGCTGCTGGTCTTGTGATGATCACAAAAGTTGTGATGAGAGGTTGTTTTAGGAAAGCCAGCAGTGCTGCAGAGTTGCATGGTAGCGGCGCCTGAGCCTTAGGTGAGGACCGGCTGGGAAGGGGTTCTTTGCTGATGCAACCTTTGTGTCCTGTGTTTCACGGTAAGTGTACCTCCGTGTGCCCCTCCCGCAGGGGGACTGCGGCGGTCAGGACTCCCCTGCTTACCATTTTGCTCCCAAGCTTGACACAGTAATTAAGAAGCTTTTGTGTTTTTTATTAATTTGCCTCTGAGCTTTTTTATGTAGTCAATGAAAATGCAGCACTGCTCTTTTGGGGAGGGTTTCTCCCCTCCTTCTGAAGACCTGTGTGCTGTTTTAGGGTCGTATTGGTTTGAGAGGTATGCTTATAGTTTGTGTAAAATTGATGTCTCGAGCAGTGTATTGGCCCCCATTTCTCCGACGAGCTGATGTTCTCCTTCCCTCTGTTCCTCCCTTACTTGCTGTTCCTTCACATCTTTCTCGGCAATACCAGATGCAGACAAAGGTAGGATTAGGTGTCTAATTAGTTTATATAGCCTTAGACATATGTGTTTACTTCTCAGCACTGGGGGAAGGGCAGCCCATGAGGAATCTCACCCTTGTCTCTAGGTGAGGTTTTCAGCTTTGAGAGCAGCCTGAGCCTGGGCAGGCTGAACAGGCAGGCCAAAATTTTCTAGACATGTTTTTGTTCCAGATGCCTGTTCGCGGAGGAAGTTGACAACCCGGTCTGTATTACCAAATCTGAAATAATTTCTCATTTAGGGTTAGATCCAAAGTGTTTATTTCCAAAAAATTACTCCATGTAGACAGCCTGAAAGAACTTGCTTGAAACATTACGAAAAAGCTAATAAACTGTAATTAATATCTTTTGGAACTCTACCAAGGATCGGGTAAGTTGTATTTTAAGTATTTTTCATTTATGAAAGTGAACTTTAAGCTGTAACTCTCCTATCTCTCGCTGCAGTCATCCTGCAGCAGATGTAACCAGGGGAATTCAGCATGGCATTCCCACAGTAACTTACTCTCATCTTGGATCAATGCTGGCTTGTCTGGAGAGCGGTAACACAATGGCTGGTGTTAGTGCTTGTTGGCCACTTCGCTGCAAAGTCAGTGGCTGCTTTTAAACCACCACTGAGAAGGGTTTGGACCAAGGTGGTTTGCTGGCTTTGCACTGAAGCGCTAATGGGATCTTTTCCAGCATTTCCAGTATGAGAATGAGCTGGTGGTGGGGATGAGGGTGTCGGGGAGCAGAAAGAGCCGGGGACAAGTGGCGGGCCGAGGGTGAGCCCAGGGCAGGCAGGGGCAGTGTCCTCCCCAGCCGGTGCACAGTCACACCCAGAGGTCCTGAGCAGAATGGGCAGTGCCGAGTACTGCTAGCTGGTTTCATCAACCGTGCCAGCCAAGGCACAGTGATGAGTTCGTTTCAGGGTCCTTCCCAGGAGTCCAGGCAGGAGCAGCAGGAGGCAGGTCTATGACATAGGTCCGGCATCCACCCAGGAGACAGAGAGGGCCGCAGACTTGCACAGCTACAATGTAGCTCAGGGCAGGCCTGGGTCCCCAGGATGGGGCTTAAATGGAGCCCCCCTCCCCAGGACCACTGGGCAGGAGGTGCAGGGTGAGAGTCTCCAGTGAGGCTGGTCAGGGCATTTAAGCTCTATTAGTGCCATTGTGGGGGGGGATCCTGACGATGACTTCTTACGCTGCTCCAGGTGTTTCTAAGATGATTAAAGAACTACATAATGTAGTCATTTTTTTAAACAATTCTACTAATTAATAGACTTGCACAAGTGTCTCAATTTAGCTAAAAATTAAAAGTTTTCTGGATAAGTACATTTCAAGCATTAAAATTATCCCAGGTTATCTTGGTTGTAGAGTTTATTGACTAGAGATTTCTTCTTTCTCTGTCTCTGAACATCAGCTTCTCTTTTCATAGAACATAGAACAGAGATGATAACGTCATTGTCTCTCCTACCTGACAGAAGGCTTATTAGTTGTCCTGGTTTGGCCTAAACCAGGCCAATTTTCCTTTCAGTGATTTTTACTTTCAGCTAAGTCTCCTCTGGGTAACTGCACTTGCTGAAACTAACTGCATGTTTTGCAGACAGTGTCTGCTTCCAGGACTGATAACGCTCAAAGTTTGTAGTTATCGCTGAAGCACTGGTAGGGATGTTATGCAGAAAGGCATAGTTTTGTAGTTTAAGTTGCATTTATGAAGTGTTCTGAGATATCTGGATGAAAAGAAATGGACTAGTGTAAAGCAAAGGAGCAATAGTACACTGCGGTTGTATACACTAGCAAAATAAAAGTACTTAAGAGCAAAGTAATGGGAATGAGATTCATGTGTAAACTTTGATGAGACCATCGAGGATGGAAAATGAGGTGAGTTCTGCCAGAGATTGGGAAGTTAATTTTTGCACTCAGGGATAGATAGCATCTGCCCTCCTGTTTCTCATCAAGTGTATTTGTGAGGAAGCACTAGAAGGGTAGTAGACAGAGGAAAATGATAGCTGCATGCTGGTGTGTCAGGCTGGCATCAGGAATACAACCAAGTCATGAGGGTGGAGGTCACTGTAAACACAAAGGAAGGTTAAGAGAAATAGAGGGATGAGGAGGTCATGGTAAGTTTGAAAGGGAGAGTGGATGGACACATGTGACTGATGATAGCTCTGGCGATTGGAAACAAAACCTTAAATAGCTCAAATTTGTTATTTGTATTCAAGAACACTTGTCTGTGCCAGGACTCAGCATCCCTCTTTCTGTGTCAAATTAAGCAGCAGTTAACATTCCCTATGTGCTGTGAGCTGCCGGAACAATAGGTCTATTCTAAGCTCCCCTTGCAAGACTGTCTCATGCCAAAAGGTGTGTTCACCATAAGAAATTCAATACTAGAAAGATACTCAGATAATTTTAGGAGGTGGACTCAGAGCGTGCTAAATCCCCAAAGGAGCTGACTCTCAAAATAGTCTTAGCAGGGAGGCATGCTCTGTAAATCATTACCAAAAGTTAGGCTGAAAGCATTAAAACACTTTGCATAATATGCACAGAGTTTCTGCCTTGATCTTCCAAGCCACTGTTGTTTGTTTTCCTAAGCTTGCTGTGATCAAAGCTGGTTCTTTGGTCTCACTATTCATGTGACAGTTGAAGATTCAGACTGGTCAGAAATAGGACAAACATGGGACTAAATCTCTCGAGCTGCCTGAATCATAAGGTTTAAAAGAGGACTGTGAAGGACTTAATAGGCTGCCTACACATCTACATATCGCTCAGCAAGTCAGAGGTTAACAAAGGACCTTCTTCTTTGAAAACATAATTGAGGCTGAAAACAAGTCAACCATCTCAGCAGCTAAGCTGTGGAGATCATCAGTTCTTGTGAACAATAGCTGATGATGTTCGGAATTCAGCAAGTTAAGTGGTTAATCCTATACAGAAAGCTGCATCCATAATGGAGTTTAAATGGGAGGAATCCACCCAATTCGACCTCTCGAGAATTGCTTCCTGCTGTTATGCTGATGGATATGTCTATAAATATCATGGTAGCCATCAGCAGATAAAATCTTGCAGAGCTGAAAAGCCTTTCCCTATTAAACGATACATTGATCTCCACGAAACAGCAGTAGCCTGGGTTAATGAGCCACAGAAACCAACCCCCTGCTCTCACAGAGCGACTAGCCAAAGAGAAAGAAGACCCATATATTGTTTCCTTCATCGTTCAGTGAAAAAAAGGCAAAAATCCTATATGCTTTTTCTTCCCACTGCCTAGTCTTCTCCACAAGGCTGTTCTGGGCACATTCTGTACTGGGCGCTCAGGCAGCATCTCATCAGTTTTTTGCTGCAATTTGCTCCAAACTTATCATTTGCTGTTTATAGCCATCGGAGAAAGCCATCAGTCAGGCAGGTTTGTGTACCTTCTCCAGCACTAACAGATGGCAGACAGACAAACTTCACCAACCACTTCTGTTCATCCTCACCTTTTTCTATCACTTTTGCGATTTTAGGAAAAAAGTGCTTGCAGTCCTGTTTTTTTTTTTTAATTTAAAGCTCAACATCTTAAGGTTTTTAAGCCTATCGTGTTATACTGCAAGGCCTGACTCATCATTTTCTGCTCTCAGAGCTGTTGGATCTGTGTATGTGTAACATGCACATACACACACTAGTACCTAGACTTAAACCCCTGTATTTGAATTCTCAATGCTGCCTGTATAATGCCTCCATGTCTGTATGTGCATACAGGTCTCAGGACAAGTATGCCACCTTCCTGGTTCTTTAACTAGCTCTCCCGGTGTTTAGAAATGCCAGCCACAAATGAGTTAAACCATATTAAATGGCTCTGATTTCTCTTCTGTTTTCTGTCTGTTTCTTTTCTGCACTGTTTCCCTCCCTTTGCTTTTTTTCCTCCATTTTGTTCTCTGGCTGCTTGCTCCTCAATTTCTGACTTACTGCAAATCCCATCGTTTCTCAGCACTGGGGACTGTGGCTGGCAGTTGTGCTGGGCAAACTCTGGGCATCACTGTGGGACTTACCTGAAGAACCTGCAAGAGATGCTTTGTGTGGCCGCCCTGCCTGGCAGCCGGTGCTGTTAGCAGTTTCCTTCCAGAGCTGTTAAGGGCCAAGACAAGAAGGATTAGAAGAAACCTGGGCTTTATAGTGCCCCCAAAACCATGCCCATAGCTGCTTACAATGTGAGGATACAGAAGGAAGGGGGGTTGTGAGGGCAGAATGATTACTGTGCTTTCCTCTCTTTCTCTTCTCTGCATGGATGTTTCTGCTTAGAAATAGTCCTGTGCTTGTCTGGCAGTGACCTAGGCAAGGAAGAAAGGAACATTACAGGGACTTTATTTCTGGACTTGTTCTGTGCTGCTTTGGTGTCTTTGAGCTTGAGATGGTCTTTCGCTTTGGAGATCCTAGAAGGAGTTAAAGTAAACTGGAACTTGAGAGAAGAATCATGAGATTCACCAGCTCAGCCTGCCCTGGTTGCACTCACAGTTGGGTCTGCCGAGTTCAGTGACTCAAAGAAATGAGCTGTCATTACCTCTGAAGAGCCAACGCACTGAGAAAATGATTCTGCTCTGTTTTCAGCAGTATCAACAGAATTGTTTACCAAGTTCCAAAGAGTTATATTTTTGGCATCCCTGTGGCCTGCTCTGGCCTGTTGAATGTTACTTATGAGTAAGAAGGAAAGAACTTGACTTGACTTTCAATTATAAAGCAGAATTTGTATGGCTGACACTTAAAGAAAAACAAAACAAACCCAGTATTTTGTACGTTTACCTCACACGATCTGGAGAGACAATGAGTACAAGCCCACTGATTTAATTTGGAGGGATACGTCCTGGTTTTTAGAGTAATGTCTCTGGTCTCTCAAAACAACTGCAACTTGAGACATCCAAAATCAACGCTTGTACATCTATTTGTAAATGGCCTGCTCAGAGTCATACAAGACTGTGGAGAAGCTGGGAGGTGGCCTCAAACCTTTTTTAGGAGGGTGAGATTTCTGTCGCAGACAAGCCTCCTCTTTGTCCTTGGAGGCCACATTAACCATGACACTGCTGCAGTCTGTGCTCAGCCCCTGTGGCAACAAGAGAGCCCTGGTGAGGCTGCCTAAAGGAAGGACAGAATTACAGGTATTTCCAGGACTCAGTCGAGACACTGATCTCCTTTTGGGAGGAGCTGCAACCACACTTGGTTTCTGCCATCACACTGAGGGGAGCCTCCGTCTGTTCTCACTGCTGTGCCGATGCAGGCAGGGGATAGGTGCAGCGAGGCTGAAGTCTGAGCCTAGTGGCGAGGTGAAAATGCTGTTAAGTGGATAATGGGTGCAAGGTCTTCACTGTGGACTCAGGTTCTATAAAAGTACATGTGATGATGCCAGAAAAGCTATAGTCTTGAAACAGCCACAGTAGGATGCTGTTGCTGACTGCATAACTTGGGCTAGAAATAATAGTCATGGTAGCACTGGCTTCACTGTAGCCACAGCCTATGAAGGGGAATAGGAAAAGGAATAGGAAGAGCACAGAGCAACAACAGTGAAATGAGTAGGAGCATAATAAACCATTCATGCTAAGGATTTATGCAGTGCTTTACCTATTCAAAGTACTGTGCAAAACATGAGCTGATTAAACCTCATTAATCATTCAGGTAATTAAATGGAAGTGGAATGCAAATGGTTAGAGGAAGTTTGGAGTATAAAGGCTTCCTGAAATCATTAAATAATTTTGCTGTCTTTGATGGAAGGAAGAATTTTTTCATTTAGAGTTTCAGTGTGCTTGCAGTGTGAGTGTTATTGCAGTTTTAATAACCACCTGCTTAATTCCCTGGGATGGGAGATTACATGCAGCACAGCCAAAGGTTTCTTGTTTGTTTGAGTAACTTTGGCAGTTATATGGGCCTAACAAAAATGAGAAGTATCACCAGCTCTGTGTTTCAGGGCATAGAATGATGACCAGCTTCAGGAAGAAATCTCATTCCTTCGACTTTATAGCTCTCTACAACTACCTGGAAGGAGGTTGTAGCGAGGAGGGTTTTAGTCTCTTCTCCCAGGTAAAGAGTGATAGGACAAGAGGAAATGGCCTCAAGTTGCACCAGGGAGGTTTAGATTAGATATCAGGAAAAATTTCTTCACTGAAAGGGTTATCAAGCATTGGAACAGGCTGCCCAGGGCAGTGGTTGAGTCACCATCCCTGGTGGCATTTAAAAGACAAGTAGATGTGGTGCTTAGGGACATGGTTTAGTGGTGGACTTGGCAGTGCTGGGTTAACAGTTGGACTTATAGACTCATAGACTCATAGAATTGTTTCAGTTGGAAAGGACCTTTAAGATCATCAAGTCCAAGCAAAAGACACTGAGAATACTGCAACTGAGAGCTAATTTTTTTATGGGTTAATTCATTCCCCTGCAGTAGGAAGATAGAAGTCTTTGGCACAGAATCACTGTGCAACTTGATTCCTGGCTGTGGCATATTTAGGTTTGTGTTATCACCTGCTGCCCACACTTATGTAGCATAAACTCCTGAGAGAACCTGTGAAGAGATGCATTTTTAGGCAGCTGGCCTGAATCACTGCTTTGCTGATGAACCCCTTAAGCTGCTGGAAGAAGACCCGTTTCATGCCAGGCCAGTAAAACTGCAAACCAAGCATGTAGGTCTGATTTCCTAAATT
This sequence comes from Nyctibius grandis, assembly GCF_013368605.1. NCBI lineage: Eukaryota > Metazoa > Chordata > Aves > Nyctibiiformes > Nyctibiidae > Nyctibius > Nyctibius grandis. The sequence continues at coordinate 73,791,535 of NC_090662.1, read as the reverse complement.
CGAAGACTGACTGACTGCACTGTGCAAGTCGGGTTTTCAATTTACCTCGAACCTGAGAACTTGGTATCTTGTATGTACAGTACAAGTAGTTGGTACTGCAGATAAAGCCAACAATGTTCAAGAAAGCCATGACTTAATAGTCTGCTAATTGCTCTGATACCTTTGCTACCGTCCTTCAAAAAGACTACAGAAGTCTGTGTTTCCTTCTGACCTGGGTTACTGTCACTGTAAGCAATGAAAGCTATCAGACTTCTCCTTTTTTCTCTCCCTTTTCCTCTGTCTAGTTCCCCTGAGGACAGAGGATCCTGGCAGCTACATCTACCCCAGGCTTTTGCCTTTTGTTTTCCTGTACTTTTCTCTTGGCACAATTCAGAAGTTTTCAGTGTTGTGCTTCCACAATCACATGCTAAAATATTTGCACAGCTGTCTGATGACAGAAAAGGGGGGAAAGAGAAAATCCACTCTTCTGTTACTTGAAAAGTTTAAAACAAAACAAAACAAAAACCCAACCAACCAGAGTTTAGCAAGAATTAATCATATAAAATCTTCAGTTTGCTCTGCTATTGTATAACAGAATTCTCTTTCACCTTGCCTGGTTTCCCCCACATCCTTCATCTTCCTCTTCTTGCACATATAAACCCATGTTTTCATGCTTCCCTTAAAATGCCTGTGGGTTAAAACGCCTGTGGGACTCCATTGCCCACCTGTGTGCACTCACTTCAGCCTGCTCCTGGTGTACAGAAATAGGACCAACTCCCACAAGCTGTAATCAGGCAAATCTCTGACTGAAGTCAGTGGAAGTTTTGGCAGGAGGACCACAAAACTAATTACATTCCTCCCCCAGGTATACATATTGGATGGTGATGAGAGATGAGCAAATATTGCCTAGAAAGAAAGTCCATTAATAAATGAGAAGTAGATGTGGGGAAGAACAGTTGATTGAATTATTTATAATGCAGTTATAAAATTGCTGAGTTGCTGAGCTTTCCAGAAACCCATCAATAACATGCATGACCATAGCAGCAGTTAACAGGAGTATAGACAAGCAGGAACAAGCATCTCCATGAAAATCAGGTGTGGAAGTATTGTGAAAAAAGCCTAGCATACCCAAATCATTTAGCACAGAACATATTTTAGTGTGGTGATAACTATCCAATAGCCTTGAAAACTGGTTGGGAGTTAATTTTACCAGCAGTGCACCAGAGAATTTCAAGCAAAAACTGAGCAAATGTGGGCCCATCTTTTAAAAATAGAAAACCAGCATAGATGCTTCCTAACAAGGATAACTATAGATCAGAGTGAAAAAAATTAAATGCGTGTTTACAAAAACCTGGGCAGTGATACTAAGAGGAAAAATGAACCTCGATGTTTGAAAGAACCAATCTCTCACATTTTTTTTTGTCAGAATTACCTAACTAGTGATTGATGATACTAGAGCAGATAAACTGCATTAGATCCTTTGGTGCAATGAGCGGAAGATTCAACTTTTCAAATCTTCAGTGGCTAAAAGAAGGAAAAGTGAAAAGGCCTACAAGCTCATTTTCAGCTTTGACATCTATAGTTCACATGCATGGTCTGCACTCCCACTACAAACACTCCGCTCCCTTCCTACGCGTATAAACACACACTCCCTGCCTTTATCCTGCTCTCGGACCACACACACATCTCTGTCCACTTTCTGCCTTTCACATCAGCCAGCCTCCTTCCTCGGACACATGAATGCCTCCTCTGAACAAACTCCTCAATTAAAGGTGTGTTTCCACCCTGTCCACCAAGTTTGTTTTTTTTTTTAAGGCTTTCTTGCTGTCCTCAGTTGTGAGCTCCAGACAAAGCCTTCCTTTCTGTGAGGGAACTTCACAACAAGGAATGTGGTCTGGACATTTATGGACAAAGGAACATTCATGTTCCCACTCCTGTTGCCTCTTAATCGTTAGGAAGAATGACTGTTCTGTGGCTTTAGCCTTCCAGCTCAGTTTATGAAATCTGTGTCCTCCTGTGGATGTACATTTAGGGTTGCTCTCTTTTAGTCTGTGGTTGAGACTGAAGTGTTCATGCACAGGGATGTACTCTCTGTGTACTGGCTGCCAGCAGCCAGCATGTCATTTCCAGCCTTTTAGCCTCTGAAACTGTCTGTGAAATTAGTGTGATGAGGCGACTGATGAGAAATTGGTGCTTATTAGCTGCTGTCATTTTTATACCCTCTTCCGTAAGTAATGGTATGGCAGCCCTCGTGATCCCATTAAATAGCTCTAGCTGGTGCTCTGACTGCGGGAAGATAAAGCTACAAATGGAAAAAGCTTCTCCGTGCCTCAGGCCCAGTCCAGCCACCTCCTCTCCCCTACATTCCTCTGCTGCTTTCATACCCCCTGCTAGCCCAGTATTATTCCTTCTCAGGATTGTCTTCTTCAGGGGACAGCTTCATTTGAATGGCTTCATGCTGTCACACCAGAGGCACTAAGTCTTTTCCACCAAGGCAAGCGTAAAAATATCGGGGCGGCGGGGGGAGGGGGGGAGTGGTGCAGCAAAGCAGATATATTTAATTATATGTACCAACCAGTATTTTCCCTATCTAAGATTAAGTGTGCAGTTCAGTTTCTGATCTTATTGCATTCTCATTTAAGATTACTGAAGAAGCAGCCATAAAATGCCCATGATAACATGAATTTTTATAACATGCCTTCATATTTTTAGTAACCTCATATCTATGTGGAACCAGATGCTCATAAGTCTAGGAGTACTCATAACTAATTTTGAACAAGCCACTAAGCCACCGTGCAAGGAGGTGGAGGGGGGTGCTGTTAAAGTCCAGCATCTTCAATATGAAGGCTCCAGACTTCCTTAGGCTGGCCCTAGATGGGCTTACCTGCTTTGCAGAGATACTTCTGCAGTGCCAAGTCTAGCGCCATTGCGATGGCCATCACTGCATTTGGTGATGTTCTCCAGGTCCCACGTTTTAGGACCACGTAAGCATAGGAGAAACATAAATTTTCTCTAAACCAAATTAAATTACAGTCCTTGTAGAGTTGCAGAAAAGCTGGAAAATGAGACTGAAGGCAGAGGCAAAGACAAGTAAAATGACTTGAATTGTTCTTGTTTTTAAAGTCTGAGATTTTTTTAGCCCACTCACAATTTTTTTAATCTAGTTCAAGTCTTTTTAACCCTTCTGGCTGATACTGCTGTTCTGAGCTAGTCTCACCTCTGCTGCTTCAGGTTATAGTGGGGTGAAAAGGTACTTAAACCCCTGTCATGATGGGATCTTTCATATTTGGATGGATTTTGGCATCTGGAGGCCTGTCCCTACCCAGCAAATTTTGAAGAGCCACTGTCAGAGAAAGCTCAAACAACTTGAGTTAAAAGTGAGGATAGGAAAGTTTGTCAAGAAAACAAATGTGTGGTTTTTACTTCTGTGTATTTGTTTTTGTCTGTACCACCTACATGCACACAGAACTGTATTTGTTACTGGCATCCTGAGAGAGGAAATCCATTACCGTAAAAGAAGCACTTGGCATTAGGAGAAAATAATAAGGAAAGCAACAAAGAACCGTTAGCAACATTTTATTAAGAAGATGAGATAGTCTGTCTCATAAACAAGTGGTATTATTTAACTATCCAACGATTTGCTTTCCAAAACAAGCCTGAATTTTTCATTGTCCAGCAGAATAACGCCTGCTTCTGCAGTCCTGGCTTCTTCTCTAACTGCAGCCCGGAGTCTGTAGGTCTCCACTGCTGTGGTTGTCCTACCTCACATTACTAATAATATTTATATCAATGTTACAATAAAAATATCTTAAACAAGTAGAAACCAGCAGTATTAAGACTCAGAAAGGATAACACTAAGACTTTTCAGTCGAGGGGACAGGAACAAAGGAACTCCGCCTGCCCTGAGCTTCCCTGTAGCTGTAACAGGGCCTCATGGACACACTTGCACTCGGTCATGTTGGCAGAAAAGTACCCTATTGTCATCTCAACTGCTCATTCATGTGATCAGAGAGACAAAATTATATTGCTCTGTCCTAGCACTTCTTCAAATACTGGTGAGTGTGTGCTGATGTTCAGATGTTTACCAGAACAAGGTGTCTTTTTTCCTGTTTTCCCATGATGTGGTATTTCCCAGAGGAAGTGAGTGGCTCTCTCGGGCTTATGCCAGCTCTCCTATACCATACAAACAAGATTTACAGATGCTGTAGAGCTCCATGAGTGGAGTAACCAAAGCATGTGTGTGTCAAAGGGTAGGGGGAGGGTGGCGGGTGAAGTACTTTCTGTGTAAAACAGCCTTTTTTAAAGAAATGGGTGGATTACACAGGTCAGAGGAATCCTCAAAGGAGGAGGCAATACATACATTTGGTGTTGCCGTTGCTGCTCCCTTACCAAGCCACAGGGGACCACTGCTCCGTTACCCTGGCAACAGTGACGAACTGGCAGCCAGACCCATCAGCCTCCCCAAGACCCTGCGAGATGCTCTGGGAGAGATGTACAGAAGGAGATTTGCATCCCGGATCCCATTTTCTTTTTTACTTTGGCTTTACGTTGCAAGCCTAGAGAAAGAGCAAATTGTGTGTGGGAGCTCTCCAAAGAGAAACCTGTGCGGAGGCAGGGCACGATGAGTGGTGAGGGGGCTCTAATTCAGACACCTGCCCTGGCAGAGGTGGGCGAGCTATGAGCACCTGTTCGGGAGGAGTTGACCTGTGCAAGAAGGAGGACACTTATGCAGCCTTGCTCTGTGAGTACTGACCCAGACGGCCTCTTGTACGTTCCGTTGAAAATGTTATTTATTGTTTGTTACGGACTATAAAATTCTGAGGTTTCTTGTTTCGCAGGGGAGGAATTGTCTTTTGTGCTAGCTCTAAATAGGCTTCATGCAAAATCCATGAATGCACTACTACTGGATTTTTTTTTTGAGGCATGAGGTCCTGCAGGAGCTGCAGACTTACCCATTAGCAGCAGGTTTCTCGCAGTGAGCTCAATGAAATCTGCCGGGCAGTATCTGCAGTTTGCAGTGAGCGTCGCACAATCCGTACCTTAATGCATCGATACCAGGTGTTGTACTCTAGCCAGATGATACAATACTATCCAAAGATCAGCTTTTTCATTTAATTCATGATGCCAGGCTTTGTTATACACACTAACTTACTTGTTTTTATTGAGATTAAGAATTTAAGCAGTAAGTAAACCAAATGCTGCTTGGAACAGGTGCAGAAAGAGTATTTGCTCTAAGTAGGATAGGGTTACAAGCAATTTCATTCCAGTGAGCCAAACAGATGCATCAGATAAACTGCTGATAAAAAGAATGATTATATTGGCAAAGATCCACCACACTCCACTGCAGCACATGGAATCATAGTCAAACATACAAAAGCCACGGGTGAGATCAATCTAGCGTGGCTAACAATAGGCATCTATAAATGTAATTGTGCTACAGAGCAGTATGATCATCAGTTTTAAATTCTCACCTGAAAAATATTAATTAACTCTAGAGATCTGTGAGAAGAATAGGCTGCTTTGTGAAAAATAATAATGCATTGCAAAATAAAACCCCCAAGGAAACAGAAATCAAAGGGATCTTGTACACCATAGATCTGAAATCTTGATCAACCTGCAGCCTGCTCACATGAAAGCCAAGGAAATTTTTTTTCTCCAGATGAATTTGGTGCTTGTTCTGTTCCTTGGCCAGACGGCAACACTGGGGCATCTCTAGCTGTAATCTCATTAAGACTATTAGACTGTGATTGTGCTTGTGCTCTGTTGCTGGCATGGATTTAGGCAGACAAATGATCCTTGGAGCATGGATGGCTCTCACAGTTGAGAGGAGATGGGCTGTGTTCTTTCTCATGAGGTTTGAAAATCTTACAACCTCGATTTTGGAAAGGCACTTTTTGCAATCCAGCCAGAAAGGCAAATAGGGACAGGTCCGCTCAGTCCCAGCACACAAGGGCCATTTATGAACATAGCTTCTGTTCGTGGTAATGGGAGTCACATGTGTAAGTTCTCCGCACAATAATGGCAGAATACACTCCCTTCAGTGTGTAAATAGTATAAAGCTGTGCCTGTGTGAGTGTTGGCATGAGAAGCTGGGCTACAACAGAAGAAAAACAGAAATCAGAAATGAATTATTTGTTCATTTTTCCACTCCCAGAACCAGTTCCGTGTTCTGCTTTGTCCAGTCTGTTATAACTAACACATGCATAGTAGCTTTTGCTTTTTTGGACTGTTTGACCAGACTTGAAAATATTTTGATGATAGAGGATGTTTCTGGAGTCAGATACAAATTCTTTTCATTCAATTTTATCCCATTACTCTTCATTACAATTCCTTAGGACACCATAAATACCCGTTCTTCCTTTTTTGTGTTCTTGCGTCACTCAAATATTAGCAGATAGTTCTGTTCCTCTGCAGCAGTGGAGTTTAAGTACTTCTGGATGTAAACAGATTTGCAGCCCCCTCTGTGACCTCTGCACATGTGGACCTCTTGCACATAAATCCACACCGGTTTATGTCATTCGCGCATAAGCCTCGGGAAGCAGTCTTTGCTGAATGAATGCCAGTGTACCACACAGTTCATAAATATGTAAAAGTAATGGGCCCTATCCCAACGAGCTTAGATTCAGAAACGTTTAGCAGATGTTCTGGCTGTGGGGGAGGAAAACAGGAGATGAATAAATACAATACTGCAATAACAAATACTTTGTTGATGAAACTGCACATAAATTAGAATGACAAACACACCCTTACCAGGACCTTGACCCATGCATAAAACAACATCAAGATGTTTTATTAATAGTAGTTCCATGTTCTCAGGATCAATAAAGTGACTTCATTGATTTACTTTCCCCTTTTTATTAATACTTCTCTAAACAGTGATGAATTTGGATGGAACACAGGTAGAGTCTTTTTTATAGCTTGTCAAAGGACACATCTAATAGTACTAGTAAAGCACTAAGGTTCTGAAACAGGGCCACCTTTGCTAAAGAGAACCTAACTATGGGTAAGTTACGAGTTTGAAAAAACTTCCAGGCCTGATTTGTGATTCAGGGTTGTTGGTTATTTCTAGACAACACCACAAGGGAGCTGTTCTACACACTTGGTTAAAGGAGTAAAAAGCTGTTGCTTTAAACACAAGTATACAAAACAGAGCTCAGGCTCTCCTCTAATCCAAACTCCAAATAGTAAACATGCCTTTTAGACCTTAATGCATGGTACGTGGAGTAAACCAGTCCTGGTGGGAGCCCTGCACAGGCAGCTCTTGTGAGGAATTTGTATAGCTCCAATTAGGTGAAGAACCAATGACGTGTCTCCATGATGACCTCGCAGGACTGTCTCTCTACAGTTCACCGAGGTATACTTAAATCCGTTCCTTTAGTCCTTCTTGGGGACTAGCTGAGCACAAGGAAATGCTGTACTTCTGATTTTTTGTTTAATATATTAATTGCATGGTGTGGCAACAGTCTAGTAGTACTTCATCTGGGTATGGTAATCTTCTCACATATCTGTACTTTGCTCATTGAAAATCACTTGTCTTACTGCTTTAGATGATCTTACCCCTCTTTACAGACCTGAGCCATTGTTGTTCTTAAAGGAAGCGTGAAGTCAAACTCAGCTCGGCTATACTTCCTGGCCCTTAGCATACTGTACAGTTTTGGGAGGGAGTTTTCTGCCCTTGTGTAGCCTTTGTTTTGGGTTACCTCTACTTAAAAAATTACCATATAGTGGCTTGAAAGCTGTGTGTTTCTCATTAGCTTTTTGTATGTCCACAGTCCTGAGTCATAGCAGCAAACAATTTTATATTTTACTGCTTGGAAAATCTGTGAGCAGTGAAATTATCTCCAGTGTGTATGCACAGACTCGGAGCCCCTCATTCCTAAAAAGCTCCCAAATGCATAAGTCTACAATGAACACTCAGCAGCTTTACATGTAGCCCCAGAGAAACTTTCCTTATTAGCTCCTATCTGAAAGCTTATTTTCTTAGCCTGAAGGGTTAGAAACATTTTTTTATGTGATCAAATTTTACCGGATCTGATGGGCCAGCTTTTTATTTCCCTGTTGAACTGGAAAAGATTTTACCTAGAGAAGTTTCTGATTTTTCTTAGTGAGCCAATAGGTAGTTTTTTCAAGTGAATTAGTCTTGTATTTTTTTTTCTTGTAATAAAACACCACCAGCAATTTATTTAAAATGCAGCTCCCACCCCTGCACACAACATTGCTCCAGATTAGTGCATGCATGTGTGCTCAGGAGTGGCAGAAGGGGTTAAATAGCATCATTTTATAAATGTTATTCAAATGCTTATCCAGTGAATAACCACTTGTATCAGGAGAATGACAGGTGGTTGATGACTTCTGCCTTGTATTTCAAGCACAAGTTGAACACCTGTTACTGCTTAGGAAGTCAGCTCTATGTTTACTCCAGAATTGAACAACTCTGCCTGCTAACAGTTCCAGCTGATGCAGAAGACAGCAAATTTTAAGACCTCTTTAGACTAGACTTTCTCTGCTGTCTGTCCTTCAGTTTCTTCTGGAAACATTTCTTCTTTTGGAAGTGTTCACCGGCTGATTTGTATACAGATTACTTTTAAATTAAAAAAAAATTGCTCTAGCTGTCCGAGTAGATGTGAGTATCAGAAAATAAGACTATAAGTCATCAAGGAGATCCCCAATTAAATTGCCTGCAGCAGGTAGCAACTCAAATGGAGTGACTTTTAGCAGAAACATTTGCATATAGGAGATAAGAGTCCTGGTTAATGGAGAGCATCTCAGAGGCTTCAGTGGCACTTTGGTTTCATGTTGTGGCCTTGACTTTTACAAATACCGCCACATACGTGGAAAGCAAAATAAATCCTCTAGCACTGTAAGCGTCATACTAAGATATATAAACAGGAGGGATATTTGCAGAAGACAACAAGTGCTCCTTCCATTCTACATCATATTGGTAAGGCCTCAACTGGGAAGACGCGGTATGCTGTTCCTGCACAGAGAAATTCAGGAAAGACATGGACTAAAGTGAGAGGCACCGAAGGTGAACATCGAGAATCACCAGACGTCTCACAATGTAACCTGGGAGGACAGGCAAGAAGAAATGGAGTTTTAGGTGTGGGGAATGTAATAAGTAGTGACATGATAAATCTTTGTGCATCTAAAAGGCTGTTGCAGGAGTGAGAGGAACAAATGTTTTCTTTGTCTGTGATGGGTATGATGAGAAGTAGATGTAAATTATGGTAAAAGGGATCCAGGTTAATCATTAGGGAAGACTTTCTAAAGTGAAAAAGAATGAATCATGAGAAAAGAACATCTTACCTGGATAGACCGTGGTGCCTGCAGCACTGGGGAGGTCTTTAAGGAGTAAACCAGATGGGACAGAGATGCTTCCACAGGGATGGAGTTAGATGACCTCTCAGTATCCCTTCTAGCCCTGTAATTCGGTGATCGCCTCCTCATTTGAAAATTGACTTGCTGTGGTTTTACTCGTTAATTCCAGATGTGGGGACTCTGCTCCAGGACAGTATGGTTCCAGCGGAATCTGCTGTTCTTGGGTTTTAAAGAGATTACAAATTCCCACAGGAGCAGTCATGCACCTGGCAAGTTCTGAGCCTTGGAAGGTTGTCAGAAGAGAATTCAAGATTCCTTGGCCATTTTTACTGTGAAAATAGCTTTGATATCGTGGAGATACCAAAAACTTTCTTGCATTTTATTCTGTAACTTGCCTTCCTTGCTATACTCCTTGGCTAACTGGGAGCAGCACCTGGCCTTTATGAACCTTCAATAATTTCTCTTAGAAAGGGAATATATAATAAAGTCAGGCCTTATTTTTGTATATTGATTTTTCAAAATGGGACACGGTACCATACTCTGACCTTATTTTGAGCAGCAGCAGCTCACCTCCTTTTAAGAGCTGAATCCTGAACCACAATATTTTTTCTTGGGTTGGTTTGGGACTGCTGCCTCCACTGCTGCTCTGCTTACTGGCAGTCACTTCTGGAGTGCCAGACACCCAGTTTTACAGCGCTTGCAGGCACTCATTCACGGGGAATCATCGCTTGGCTGGGGCGAAGTGACTGTTGCCTAGCCCAGTGCAAACCAGCAGTTCTGTAAAGTCCTCAGGGAAGATCCAGAGTTGGGCTTCCTTTGCACCTCACCAGCCTCGAACATCAGTCTTCTACTAGGCTGTCACCCAGGATTTCAGCTGTCTCTGCTTGCTTTTACAAAGTAGCCCATTTTGTACTGATGTTGCAGCCCCTTGGTTTTGTGTGTGCACTTTATTAGCCTGAAGTTCTGTACAGTACTGCCTTCCACCCTCCTCCCACTCTGAACACCACGTGCACGCAGTGAAAAGAGACATGCAAAGGAAGTATAGTGCTTTGTTTTTGCTTTAGTTCTACTTGTTTAAAGCCTTCCTCTTACAGTGCATTGTGAAAACTTCTCTGGGAATCTGACAGCAGAATGATGCAAATAACCCTGTCACATGACTAAGCCTCTCTGGTGCTGGATTCCAAAATATCAAGCCAAGATGTACAAGTCTTGCTGTGGATGCCATAGGCAGCCTCATGCCAGAGTGCAGATGGCTCTTCAGTTCCCTCGTGGGAATTGTTCAGGTCCTTATCAGCATTTTACAAAGATTACTGTTAAAACCAGCATCTTTGTAGAGGGGGACATCTTGATGTTTTGGCTATCAACAGGTAACACAGGCTGCTGCCTCCCCTAAGAAGAGCATCAGTGACCTTCATTGACTTCGAAGGTGGAAATATCCATTGACTGGAGCTCTTACTGCCCTTTGGCACTCGTATGTGCATCTGCTCAGGTACGGACAGGCGTCTTTGCCAGATTTTCCAACACGTAAGCTGAATCAGGAGGCTGCAGCTCTCAAGTGATTGCAACCAGTAGCTCTAATTTCTATGCTCATGGAAACTCCATCAGTAAACAGGGTGGGTTGAGCCAAGTTTAGATCAGCTAAAGGCTTTCCTCCATCTGTTCTCAGACAGCGATATAGATAGTGATTTGGGAATTGTGCACTTCTGGCTGGTATTTGTCACACCACACTGTAGTAAGAATTTCCTCAGCCGTGTCATGAGCTCATCTTTTGTATCTCTTATGAACGGTATCTATTTTATTTTTTATCACGTGTTATTGCAGTACCTGACTGCAATAATATAAAAAGTTTTTATGCCAAAACCCCTAATAGACTATGGAGATCAAAACTTCTCTTAAGGCAGAGTTGGAAGACTGTGGCTTTGGTAGGACGTTGGGACTGTGTGGGCCTGGATGTGAAAGGTGTTTGAATTAGCTCTGCTGGAAAGGCCTGCTTAAAGGAAAACTGGTGTACTTTTGTATTACCATTGCTATTATGATATTATTCTGGGTTTGTACTTGATTCCTAATGCCTGGGTCATTCACAGTGCTTCTGTATTGGTTTGCACTCCTGCTCTATTCAGGTGCACATCGACGTGCTCCCTTGGTGGAAGAATTCAAGGGCACGCTCAGCAAAGTGTGGGAAAGAGAGATGTATGTGTGCACTACTTACACACACTAAGGTGTACAGATAGGAATGAAACATTTATATATAAACAGTATACAAACATGTATATATACATATGCACACAGACGTGGGTGTGTATGTATATGCTGAACTGACAGTGCTCTTCTTGACTGCTAGTTCAGATGCAGAGCACTCAGCCAGTAACCGGTGGCTTCTGAGAGCATTAAAAAAATTAAACAGATGTGCATACATATATATATAAGCGCCTACATGCACACACATATACTAAACATTTCTATGTTCCTCTCGGTACTTTCTTGAAGAACAGGGGTTTGTCATTTCCCTGTCCATCCAGTACCTATACCATTATGTCAGCGTAACCCCATGGATTAGTCAATATTTGGGTCTTCCAAGTTGATTCAAATAGCAGGAGACAAGGATAACGGGAGCAGGCGTTCAGCTGACGTAATTCTGTCCATCTCGCGGAGCGCGCTGGCAGAGCTGTTTTCGCGAACGCAGCAGGATGCAAACAGGAGGAGTTGCTGTGACCACAGCTCCAAGCTTCTCCCCAGCCAACCCCGAACCAAAAATATATTTAGCCCTTTCTCATGATGATTTTATAAGCGTCTCTCCAGCCATTTTTAGATCTGATTTGCCACCTTTCTCATGCCAGTTTCGTCCGTGCCACCTCTCCTGCGCTCGGCTTCATCAGCCGTTCGCATTTACATGCGAAGCGCGCGCGGAGATCCCCCGAGCGCACGCCTCGGCTCGCGCCAGGAGCCTCGCCGACAGGCAGCGCCTTGTGTGGCGGCACCCATTGTTCCAGCTGCCCGGCCTGCGGGGGGACCCTCGCTGTTCCTGCCTCATCTGCAAGGGCTGCGGTCGCTTTGCCCTTGGGGGGGGGGGGGCGGGTGGGGCGAGGAGGGGGACAGTTCTTCGCGGGATCCTGGTCGGCAGGAGGTTACTTCGAGCGGGAGATGTTCGCTTCCCCCTCGAGGAGGTGGGTAACAGCGGGGCGGGGGGGCGCCGCTCGCCCAGGCAGGAGCAGACACTGGGAAGGCCCGAGGCGGTGCCCGCCCGCCGAGGGCCCTGACTGCGGCGGGCGGGCGGGCGCGCCCCCCAACAGCCCTCCGCGCGCCCGGGTCATAGAGCACGGCCCCGACGCGCGCCCGCCACCCCCGCCCGGGGCGCTTTAAACGGTTGCCGCTTCGCCCCGCCCCTTTTTTGATCCCCACCCCGCCAGTCGCCTTTGGCGCGCGCCCTGGCCCCTCCCCGTCCCGCCAGGGCGGCCAATCCCCGCCCGGCCTGTGCGATTCGAGCGGTGGAAGGGTACCATTGCCGGAGAGCGGGGGAGGAGCGGAGAGCTTAAAGGGGCTGTGGGGGCTAACCGCGTCCGTTTATTGTTCGCCGCCGTGCCTGTCGCGTCCCCGTTGCTGTCGTTCTTCTCTCCTTCTTCCGCCCCCTCTTTCAGACCACCGTGGGCCCGGCGGCTACAACCTCCGCTTCCTGCCGCCCTCCCCTTGTATCGCTTTAAGGGAACGGGGCGGGGCGGGGCGGGGTGGGGCAGGGCAGGGGGGTGGGCTAGCCCGCACGCGCTCCTCCTCCTCTCGTCCCGCCAGCCGCCCCGCGCGCGGGGCGGGGCCGAGCCGAGGCAGCGGTGACTGCAGCTGCCAAGGTGTGTGCGCGCGCTGCCACTTCGCCCGCCCCCCCCCCCCCCCCTTCCTCCGCGGCGGGCAGGGTCGGGCTGCTCCGCTCCGCGCCGACAGCCGGAGGGGCGGAGCGCGGCGCCCCCCGCCCCGCGGCAGAGGCACCTCGGGCCGCGCCAGCCCTGCGATCCGCCGCCCCCGGAGCGGCATGAGGCGAAGGCAAGTGCGGTGGCGCGGGGTCCCTCCGCTGCCGCAGCGCCCTGGGAGCGGAGGAGGGCGGGCTCTCGCGCGGCGCGGCAGGTGGGGTGGCCGCTGCCCGTCAGTGCGGGCGGGGGGAGGTGTCTCCTGTGGCGGAGGAGGATCCGCTTCATCCCGTGGCATCGCCTACGGAGCGGCCTGGCGCGGCGCCCCGGGCGCTGGCAGTGGCGCGGGGGTCTCTGCGCGGCGCCGGGCCGGGCCGGGCCGGGCCGGGGGTCGTGCGGGCCCGTAGGCAGCGGCTGGGGCTGGCACAGGGCGGCAGGGTACAGCCGCGAAACCCGATCCCCGGGGCGGCCCGCGGCCGGTCCTTGCCGCCTCCCTGGCCCAATTAACACGGCTCGGCGCCGGGGAGGAACGAGGCGGTGGCGGCCGGGCGTCCGCCCCGGGGACACCCGAGCGCTCCCTTGCTGGAGGGGGGGTGGCTTAGCGAAAGGTACCAGGGCGCCTCCGTCGCCTTGTCTGCCCGCGCCCCGTCCTGCCGGGCGGGCGGCAGCGCTCCTCCCCGCCGGCTGGGTCCCGCCGGGGCGCCTCGGTGCCGCGCTTCTCCTCGCCGGCGTTGTAGCTGATCGCCGCGGCGCGGGTTGCGTTACGCCGTGGGTGAACTTTACCGCGATGACTACCCCGGTGTCAGAAAGTGCTCCTGGTGCTGCCGTCGCCAGGTGGCTTATGGCACCTCCACAAGGGAAATTGCATGTACCGGCTTCATTTTATATAGGCTTGTGCTTGTCTCGCCGAGCTGAGCCTTCAGCCTTTTTATTGTTACTCTAGGTACGTTCAGTACAAGGGATGTCCAGCTTTCTAATACTTTTATCTCTGTTCTGCTTTTTTTTTGGTTATGATATAGACTTAATCTCTGCAGGTTGTTGTCCTAAGATGTGTTTAGGGTGTTAGAATACTTAACAAGGGTGATTGCTTCTAAACATAGGGTTCCTTCTCTTATTATAATAAAAACCTGCTTATGCATTCACTGTAACAGCTTCATTCCATATTCCGAAGAATCATTCATCTCTTACCTCATGCAGTCATCCATTTAAGGTTAGTGCTGTGGAGCAGTCGACAATAACTTTTGTTGAGATGGAGGAATACTTTTTGAGTCTGGCACTACAAAAATTGCCCCTTCCTTTGTTGATTCTGTTGTACTGCTTCGGAAGGTTAACAAACTGAAGAATCTGTGGGAAACCTCTTTGAGTGTTAGGCTTAAAATTAGGGTTCTTAGTTATTCTGCGCTTGAAATGTAGTGGGTCGGTACTGGTGTAGGGGGCTTAGGGGAAGTAAGTTGAGCAAATAAATGGCCTCTTGCTGGACAATCTGGATATACAGAAACTGACTATCTGTTAGGGTCTATTTTAGTTGCAAACTTTGCAAGCTACAAGTTAACCCAGCTTAAAAAAAAACCCAGTAAATCAGATTTTCTGTGTATAACTAAGAACTTACTTGAAATAGACTTATTTTCCCAATAGTTTTGCCAATACCTCTTTCTGCATTTGTTTTGGAGAATGTGCTTATTCTACTTATTTTTCACTGTCACATTATCAGTACTTGTGTTTGGGTTGGTCGTACTGCAGGGGTGTGTTTGGTAAAAATAACTCACTGCATGGGAATTAACGTCTTTAATCATGGGAATATTTCTACTGGTCTAGAGAGTCTGTGAAATCTTACTTGCACTAAACTAGATTTAGAGTTAGATTGAAGTTGGCGGTGTCCCTTTAAACCAGCCAAAAGTCCACTACACATTCATCTGCAGCTGAAAATGAAGAAGTCACACTACAGTTAAGAAAACAAATATGTTGTATTTAGCTTGCAGCTTGCTGAAGTACCTGTGTCCAAGAACACAGGTTGGATATAACTAGATATACTAGACTTGTACTCATTCATATCTTAAATTGCGGTTGGAAGGTACACCTTATAGCTAATTCGTGAAGTTGGAAATAAGTTCTTAAATTAATGGACAGGGTAACTCCTCTGAAATGTTACAGGACAACCATAACTATTTTTCTTTTAACAGTTGTTTTCAGGTATTTGTGCAGAAAAAAACAACTTAATAATTATGGTGATTATGAATGACATGTATCTGAATTTCAATTTTCAGTAAATTTGAATACAAATCCTGTTCCTGACTAATCCTGTGTGTTAAGAAAGGATCTGTAAATAGTATGTGACTGTATATTCCTGGTATAAACCTAAACGCAGCTGGTTGAGGTCGGAATGACATTTTATTCTAAGCTTGCTTTCTTGCCTCTCTGAGTTTCCGATATCCTGCAAACATGCCTCAGATGAGAGATCTTGGTTATTTTGCAGGTGCAGGTCTCCTTTGATAAAGACTACAGTACTGTTACTTTTCTATGATTGAGCTTGAGTTATTGTTGTACACGTGGTAATGCAGAGCTGATGTGTTGCTTTTGGAGAAAGCTGAAGCAGAACTGGTCCTTAGCTGGATGTGCTCCTCTCATCTTGAAGGATTTCAAAATGACTTCTCAGTTACTGAAGTAATCCATGAATGGATTAGGTCTTTGTTTTTCTCCTTTGCAAATAAAAGGGCTGTCGTGCCAGTGTAATCTTAGAGTAGTATTCGGGGTAGCTCTAGGTAAAGGAAGAGGGAGAACTGTCCGTGCTGCTGCTGTCTGTCTTTGGTAGAGATGGAAAACTTCCTCGCTCTTTTTACTGTGTCACAGGAGGTTGCCTGTGAGAGCAGCAGCAGAGCCCGTGTGTGGACTTTCTTTGGTCTTACGGCTTTTGTGCTGTTACTGTAGAGAAGGCGTAGGCAGCTGTGGTAACAGGTTGGTTAAAACTTGTTTCTGCCATGCAGCTTCCAGCCCTGATGTTTTAGGAATCTGTTCTCTGCCAGTTGATCTACACCTTAACAGCCTGGGGTGGAAAAATCCTTTCATTTACAGCTGAGGCTAAGGCTACGCTAGAATCTTCCGTCAGTGTAGCTGTCGATTAGGGGTATGATCTGTTGTATGTAAGGTCCTTGCACAGAGTCAGTTATGTGGGTAAAGCACATGTGTGCTGTTAGGGCTTGTCTTAACACTGTGGTCTGTTGTTAATATAGGGGTGTGAAATGCAGCTTTGCCGATGTGCTGTGTGACTGTTCTAAGGCTGCTGAGATATTCCTAGTGCAGATGCGATCCGAGGCTTTTGTTGGGCGAGTGCTTTTACTGGAGCAGATCCTAAGGATAATCTCACCTTTCCTTCGAAAAGGGGAGGAGGGGGAAGTTCCCACCGGTAAATCCAGGAAGTGGCTTTTTACGTGAGCTCCATCAGGGGAGCCTGGCTGGTGTTTTCTTAGGTCTCCCAGCAGCACTGGAGCCTAGAACTGACCTTAGCCATGCTAGCAGGACGTAACTGAGATGTCAGCTACAGAGATGCTGTTCATAATTTGACAGGTGGAAATAAAGCAGCAGTGATACTGATATGGTGTTCATGCTGCTATTTGGAAATGGTGTGATAAGATACAAGAGGCAGGCACTGTTTATTTACTAGGAGGGGAGCCCAAAACAGTGGAGACAGAGCAAGAGGTAAGCTAGCATAGGACCATCAAATCACCACCCTTTCCTTCCTTTTTCTTCCCCCTCCCCAAGCTGACTGGCATTTTCTGTTGTAATTGCACAAGCGAGAGGGAGAAAGGGAAAAATGCATATGGGAGAACCCATGAACGTACACTCTGAGAAATGATATCTACATGTAGATGGTGTTTGTGAATGGTATGAAAACATTTAGATTCCAGCTGAGTGGGGCATGCAGTTGCCAAATTATTTGTTGCCTCTTCCTGCAGTGTCCTTCTAATTTTGAGTTGGTTGGAATAGGTAGTTGATAGAGCTCTAATAGCATTTGGTTTCATTATGTAAACAATAAACTGACATGGATCATAGCTGTTCTCATTCTCCTGCCTGTATTGTATCTTGATTTGGAGAGGCACTGTGATGCTTACGTATGGAGTGGCTTGTGATAGAAATTCAGTGCCCAGATGTGGGAAACAATTTAAGAAAAAGAAGGTTGCTCACCTGTGTGGGCAGCCTTTCTTCTGACACCCCTTCCCCCCTCTTTTTCTTTTAAAAATTTAATCAAGCAGCAATTATTTGGCTTGGAAACTGAAGAGGAAACTGAAGGATGTTTTTCTTTCTTTTCTGAGGTTTGAAATTGACTCAATGCAAAAGTATTCAGTGAGACTAGGAAAGGAAATGCAAGTTCTTACTCTTCGTAGACAGCAGTAAATTAACAATAGAATTATTTCAGTTTCAGGAAAAAGGAACCTATTTCATCCCCCACTTCCTAAGGAGAGTTCATAACTTCTCTGCTAAAGGTGTGCAGTAGCAGCGTAGCTTCTTGCTGAAGACAGAAACCTGATTGCTCCCGTAGAGATCAACTGTTCTGCAACTGTTGTTTTTGCAATAGACAACAGGAGAAACTGCATTTCATTTTTGAGCAGGGGCACTGAAGAAAGCTATGGAAATTGTGAGGAAAACCTTTTTACTACATTCCTGTCCCTCTCGTCCTGTCATCTCTGCCTTCTCCCCAGATCTTTATCTGGGTTACATGTTAACCTTTTTCATTCTTTCTCCACAACGTCTTTGAGATACGATCTTTTGTGTCTAGCCACATGGTTAAAACTAGTCTAGGCTGCCCTCACTTTGTGTCTGGATTTCTTTTTGACACTCGGCTGTTCAAAACAATGACCATTTTTACTGAAAGTGGTTGCTTTTTTTGTCTGCCATTAAGACTTTTAGCAAATCATTCCTATGTGGGGTCCTACAACTGCAGACATAAGCTAATTTTCTTCTTGGTCCTGTTCAACTGTCATCTAGAGTGGCATACTGTGGAGAATTTGACATGTAGTCCCAACTGTTAATGCTGTGAACTTTTAGGCAATCACTAAAGCCTTGTTATGGTCTTTCTTTACCTTGTTCATCCTGAAAGAGGAGTGGCAGATGGATGCTTTTCACCCATCATGAAGAAGAGTCCCATAAACATCTGTGGAGCTACCTCACCTTCTGCCTTAAGAACTTGAGAGAGGTTCTTAATGGCCTCCCGTGCCATGAGCTGACTGAACCAGAACAACCCGGCAGTGGACTGAGTAGGCCACTTCTTATCTTTGAGTGTGTTTGCCTTTTTGCTGTGCACCCTTCTTTCTTTGGATCCAACTGTCCAGCAGTCATTTCATCCTTGGAGTCGGAGTCTCTGTGTGCAAGAGGTGTGTTTTCTTGTTCTGTTCCTATGTAGCATATTACGTACTGGAGTTCTAGTTCAGACTGGTCATCTCAAACAGTATTGTAGTATACAAAACAAATGTAAAATCTTGCAGTTTTCTGTGCTGGCTGTTTCCAACATCCATCCGGGAATATTTGTCTTGGGGTATGGGTCTTTTTGCTATGTTTGCCTGCATTAGGATTCCAGTTGTACAGCTTAATTAAAATCTGGGAAATAACCCACTTATTGCATCAAATTCCTCTTTGGCCATCAGGAAAATTGTTCTGTATTACTGCTTTCTGCCCTGCTGTTTGGAAATAATTCCTCTGAATCTGCAGTGCTTTGAAGTGAGGTCAAAGCTTGCTGGGAGCTGATGTGGTTAAGGGAAGAGGACATTTCAGTGCATTGAAGACTTTTAATAAGTCTCTTCATTTCAAGCTTTACTTAGTTATATCCTATATATGGCTGCGAGATGCTTTGGAATGAACTTTGGATGGCGTGTCTGAGGAAGTCAGGGTGCAATCTACTCTTCTAAGTAACTTTTGAACTAAAGTGGCTTAATGGATAGCATAGCTTTTAAAGTGGCTTCCATTTAAATTATTAAGATCTCTTTACCCTGAGTCTGTGGGGAGACATCTCACTGGAAGTTAAAGTGTAGGCAGAACAGCAGCATTTTTGTGGGATCATATCTTGTTATCTCTGCCATGCGAGTAAAAGTGTTTGTGGCCATGTGAGTCCTATCTGACATTTCTGTCTCTTTATGGCCTTGATGGAACTGCCTTGGTTTAACGGGATGGCTGGGAGGCCCTTCTTGCCCTTCTCTTAGTCTTTCTAAATATGCTGTGTATACTTACACAACTGTTAAAAAGGGCTTGTCTTGTTGGGTCCTGTGAAAAGGATAGTATAAACTCTGCTCCATTTTTGTGAGATACTGCAGCTTGTAGCGATTTGTACCATTTAACACTTGCTTACATTTTTCAGGGTTCATGAAAGAACTAAATCTCAAGGCAAAAAGAAACCACATTTGGCTCGAACCCAGTTAAAGAGTGTAAAACCAATTGATATCCATCCAGTGATACCCATGTAATAGACTACTCTGGATCTCGTGTTGAGAAGTGTCCTCTGACATTTGCAACAGCACGGTTATGTGACTGAAGAAACGAAGAGGAGGACAGTAGACTTTCTCACCTTCTCTGTTGTGTGGTGATCTGCACAGAAATAAGGAATGGAGGCAGGTGTTTGCCTAGTCTTGCTTTAAACAGTCAAATCCAAGAATGTTTCACTAATCTCCTTTTTTTGTAGGAGAAAGTTATTTCTTTAATAACAGTCTGTATATGTTGTATATGGTACTCCGTTGGCCATAAACAGAGTTCTGCTCAGTTTGAGAAAGAAAAGCCAGATTAGACTGTGTCAGGAAGGGTAAACAGTTTTGGGGAGTGTGGCATGGTTTTGATGATTCACTTAGACACACTAAATCACTAATTAAGTGAGGCTTCCATTCAGAATTCTCTAGAGCTGTGCCTCTTTCTGTGTTGATTGTAAAGAAAAACTGGTTTGGAGTTAGCCTTTGTGTATAGTTTCCTTGGTGAGCCTGGGAAGGCCAGTGCCTTGTACCTGGTATTTCAATTTTCTTCTAGATCTCATGTCATTTGTCTTGCTGCTTATAAACAGAATCTAAACATACTGTGGACTTCCCAGGGAGAGTACGAATACTTACACATCCAGGAAATACAGGGAGAGGCTGGGTGTCAGTGATACCTGGTCTGCTTCTAGTACTTTAGAAAGAGAGGAGCTTGTACATGTGAAATTGGAGGAGTTATCCAGAAGGTGACAGCATCAGTAGCAGATCTCCACTAATAATTCTCCACAGTGATGGCATTCAGTGTTCCCTTGGAGAGAAAAGACAGATGGGCTACAGCTGAGCCCATCATTGTACATTATACTTTTCTTGTTGCTTTTGCATTACAGATAATGCCTGTTGCGTTACATGTGCCTGGAGACCCACCCAGGACTCTGCTGTGCGAAGTAACATATTAAAACATAGTAAAGAAGGTCCCTGCTCTAAGATTTGTTGTTTTTTCTTTTAAATTTTGTTTTTATTTTTTTTTCTTAAATAAAGCAGATGAGTGGAAAAAAGCAGATGTGATTGTTCTGTTGATGTTTAGAATGGCAAATGCTGAGAAGTTTTGAGTTCAGTGTATTGAATAGAATATTATTTGACAGTGGATTTATTTCAGGATGTGAACCAACCTTCAAATTGTTCAGTGAGACACTTCTAAAGCTGTAAAATATAAACTCTGTGGGCTTATGAAGAGGTATGTATCTGTGAGAGGCATATATTTGTGTCATCTGGGAACCTTTGTCTTGAAATAACCAGTTTGCATTCAGGGCAAACGTCCCTGGCACATCCTCCCTCATCTCTAGCTCAACTCAGTGTGGTCAGGCTTCATGACATTGAGTGGACTTTCTCCTGAACTGTCTCTCAGACACGTCTCTGCACTCATACCGCACTTGTTCCCATTTCCCTGGTCTCATATCCTACCCAGACAGTAAGTGATGGGACTTACTAAAATCAGAAGAGGGATAAGGTATTCCAGGTGGCCAGCTTGTATGCTGAGCCAATTCCACAGTCTGCTGATATAATCCTTCATACAGTTGTGGTCATGAGTGTATTCAGAGTGTGGTTCATGAGGGGAGGGAGGAGTCTCCTAATGCATGTTCCCTCTGGGACAGGAGAGAGATCTTTGTTGATGAGTATGCTGTGTGTACAACACGTAGGCCCTCTCTTATCTCCTCCAGGTATGCTTGTTTGGTTTTTGGATGTACTTTTCCCTCCCATCTCTTTTTGTACCCTTCCTACCCAATGCCTCCCCAAGATGCAGAGCCTTCTGGCCACAGTCAGACTGAACTTCAGTAGCACTGGGGAGGGAGTCTGGCATCCAGCAATGGTGGACTGTGTTTCTGGTATCTTATCCTCGCATCTCAGGGCATGATGCCACTGGAAAACTGGCTTTTTGGTAAAATGGCTTTTTGGGTTCCTTCAGAGAGCACAGTACACTGTTCAGGTTCGTTATTCAGTGTCCCTTCTGGTTTCCTCCTCCTACATGTTTTCCTTCCTTTAATCCACTGCCCTCTTTTTCTGTTTCATGTTTCCCACAGGCATTTTCTTTTTTTCCCTCCTGGCTATTTACTGTCTTACCCTTCTTTGGTGCATGGAGGAGAAACTACTGAATTTTCTTGGCAATAGCCATAAACCTGTTCTTAACAGGGGGAGCCAGTAGGAACATAGAACGCATCCAGGGCATGTTTTGTGGACTGTATTAGCTGTGCAGCTTGCTGTATTATTTTCTTGGAGGGGAATGGGTTGATGTTAGTATAGAAATGGTATAGTCTCGACTGTGATCTAAAACAGCTAAATTGCTTGGAGAGTGTCACTTGAGATGTTTGCTTCCTCTGTAGGAGAATTCTTCTGCTAATGTGCCCTTTGTGGACGAT
Source organism: Nyctibius grandis (assembly GCF_013368605.1). NCBI lineage: Eukaryota > Metazoa > Chordata > Aves > Nyctibiiformes > Nyctibiidae > Nyctibius > Nyctibius grandis. Next base: position 73,769,488 of record NC_090662.1, on the reverse strand, counting down.
TGTCTAGATGTCTCATCAGTCTGGAAAGGCTTGTTTTTAGTGCTATGTGCTCTCTGGAGAGTTTTTTTTTAAATAGTTACTGAAGCAACGGTCTTCTAAAATGCTGCAGGATTAGGATAGAAGGAATTAGAATGTTTAGTAATCATCTAAAAGGGTAGATTGAAAAAATATATTTCTATTCTTTTTATTCTCTAAGGCTAGCTGAAATTGTTGGTGAAACTGTGTTCTAGAAGATGACTTGTTTACTTCATAATTTTCTTCCTCAGAACTCCTCTACTCTAGTTTAAATTGTGGACATTCCCAAACTGAAATATTGTCAAAACCAAATGTTTTATTTCAGGAACTGATGTGCACTATCTTTCATTCTATGCTATAAAAAGATGACTTATTTTCACCTGTGATGAATTCTGCCATCTTAAGATGGACTTGAGATAGTCACCTTGGAACTGTGGCTTCCATGGAGCAATAAGGTGCTATTACACAAGCAAGATAACTTTACTTTTCTGAAGAGAAGCATTTTGTAAGTCTTCTTTCTTTGAGCCAAAAACCTGGGGACTTTACTGCTTACCCTCTGCCAGAAAATTTCAAAGAAAATTTTTTTCAAGAGGTCAGATTTCCTCATCGCGTTGTACTCCTGCAGCATTGTAGTGGTTCTACTTTATATCATTTTCTTTCTTAATCTAAAGTCTTCAGATGAGTTGTATCAGTACAACAGTTACACTGAATGAAAATATCCTGTCGCTGATAAATCAGATGATTAATCAAATGTTGCAGAATGTCACCTCCAAATATAAGGGGTTGTCTTTTTCCAAGTCCTCATTCCTTTGCTGCTCTATTCCTGTACTCTTCGGCTATCACAAAAGGCCCTTTGTTGTTCATTTGACTGTTAAACTGTGCTTATTTTATGCTTCATCAAACTCTCAATGAGCTCAAGGTTTATAATATCAAAAGTCTGGATCTCCAAGGGTGAGAGAAGCTAACAGGTTTCATAAAGCTATAGGGATCAACCAGCATACAGGAAAACATCCCAGGCAGTCAAGGGTTTTTTGATGATAGAGGACAATGGTGGTGAATTCTTTATTATGCATTCATGAAAACCATGATGATAACTTACAGGCATGATGCTTTCTCACAGTCAGTGTCTGCTGGTGAATTCAGCTATTGGGCATAGTACTTTGGTTCTTAGACCTTTAAGAAAGCAAGGAATTTCAGAAACATGAAGTATAACAAAGCTGAAAGAGAGGGTAGTGAAAAGAGAGGAAAGGACAAAATGGCTGAGTAGATTCAAGGTGGGTAGGCCAGACTTGACCCAGCAGGGCAGTGCCTGCTGCACACTAGCTGGTCTCGGTTGTTCCTTTTCCTGTTGGTGTCACAACAGAGGTGGATCTTGAAGGGAAGACCCTGAAATGGACTGAGTATAAGGTGCTGTGAGATTGACACAGTAAATTAAGATGATTGTTAATTTTTTCTGTTGGATTTGAGGATGAATTGCCTTACAATGCTGTGATAATTACGGCAATTCAGGAAATGATTCACGAGAGTGGGTAGCTGAGTGTGGTCCTTCTAACAGCTGTCTTAGCTTAAGCTAGGTTGACTTATTTACTAGAATTGTGCTTCATTTGCTACATTGGCAATTGCAAATGCTCAGTTTTAATTCCTATGACTTGACTGAATGGAGTCCTCTGACACCTAACAGAAGAATGGGAGCAGCCTTCAACCTGTCGACAAAGTCAGACACTTCGGCTTGTATTTAGAAAAGTTTCTTTACAATGGTAAGGGCTAGCAGGTTTTTTCAGTGCTGTGAATTAAACACTAGGCTGTATAACACAATCATGACATTTAGTGTTAAGTTACACCACGTATTGCACAATTTTACTGGGTTTTGATGCTTACTTCATCATGTAGGCTCCAATATGGAGGCAATATCTTAATAAGTATCAGGGAATCTGAGAGCAAGTAGATTCTGTGATCCTGTTCTCAAATGCAGTAATGGCTTAAAATATATACTGTATTTTTTCAGTTATAAAAAACTATATTTTCCTGTTTTCCTCAGGAGAAATGCAGAAGATATTAGTGTTCCCATTTGATGCAAAATACAAATTGCTGTGACATATTGGAATTTATGCTACAGTTACGCACAGCAAGTGCATGCAGGGCCTATGGAGTTTCAGTTACGACAGCAAAATCTTTAGGTGGCCAGAACAAGGTCATGGGGGTGTGAGATTAATTTGCATACAGCAGTCCTTATTGTGGAAAGGAATGTTTGGCAGGCATTAACTTTTTATAACCTGATAATATTCAGGTACTGCAGAAAAATTCTCCTTTCTGTGAAGGTCTTAAAAATGGTGGAGGTATGAACCCTAGCCACTCCCCTCAGCTCTGGGTTCAAAGGGGCTTTTCTTTAGAGGTAGAGGGGGAAAAAACATGGTGGGTTGACCAGGCTTTTGGTAAGCATGTTCTACTTTGTGAGAACTTACTAGAGTACTGAAACTGAGCAGCAGCTCATTGCTGGAATGTGTCCTCACCCGCAGGATCTAGTTGTTGTATCTTAGAATGGTTATGGGAGGCTAGTGGTGGAAATGAGCTGTGGCCACCTCTCCTAGGCAGAACCCTGACCGTGAGGAGTTAAAACTTGGAGAGGAATGAACTGAGGTCAGCGGCACGAATAGTCTGTTCAGTAAATAATTTTCTTTGTATACTGACTCAATTCTTTCACTCATTATTTGCTCCACTTACTCGTTTCCCTTCCTACGCATGCACACACACACACACACACACACACATATGCACGCGCGTTATTTTTCTGGCTTTATTATTCTCTCTTGCCCTAGTTACCACCTTCCAATGGCTACTTGTCACTGTGGCCCACCCTCTGGCTAAGGGAGCTGTAGATGATAGGTTTACTGTGAAAGAACCACCCTCAATCTGGGATGGACACCTATGTTCAGCTTAGAAGATGCAAGGCTGTTTTCCAGCTGCTCCTGCGAATCTGCTTGCTCTGAGCACTGCAGTGGCTGTACAGAATGCAGCACACAGGAGGGAGAACGCTGTTCAGCCATACACAGAAGAATTAAGAGCTGTTGCCCACCTTTTTCACTCCTTGGTGGCAGACTGTGAGCTCCTGGGTGAGTGAACATCTGGTATGTGGCATGCGTTGTTCTGAGATTGGTGGGGAAATCCATTAAATAGCTGTTACTGAGAATTTGGGTAAATTAGGATGAAGCATTGGTTAATGCTAGACTCTGCAAAACATAGCAGACTTTGATGCTAGTGCTTGGACATGATGCTACGAAAAGAGAAAAAGCTTGTAAGGGTTCTGTATCTGAGGATCCACAGAAACCAGCTGGAGGAAGAAGCAGGGTTTTGGGGGTTGAGTGACCTTGAATCTCTGCTCCAGTGAAACAATCCATGTGTGACTGGTATTTAAGAAAGTTTTTTCTGGGAGGCCCTTTTGTTAGGGGGGAGCAGTTTAAATGTCCCACATCTGTTCAGAGATCCATTTTGATTTTTCAGTGGAAGTGTAATAGCTGCTACTTGTCACCTTTGTATGTGATCTTGCAAATTAGGCTATCCCCAGGCTCCTGAAAGATGTGCCTAATCTCTTTTTGTGGGTGTTAAATTGACTTTAGAAAGTCCCACAGACAGGATGAAATAGATGCTTAGAAGGCATACTGTAGCATGGCAACTATTGAGAAGACAGCCCATGTATAATCATAAATATATACTTTTTCTCTGAAGGGGGCTTTGGTTCCGCACCACTTAGTGATCTACAGTCCAATAATTCTTGCTTGCTGTTGGAGTGCAGCCTGTGTTCCTTCCCTTTCCCTTAGGGCACTGTTGTCTGCTTCATTCTTCTGAGATTTTTATGCTTTCCATTGTGTTTTCTTAAATAAAAAGGCAACTCTAGAAACAAACAAACAAAATTCCTTTCTTGCTTGACTTGTGCTTTTCACTTAGAAAGATGGTTTTCCTTTCCCTGGTATGGCAGCATTATTAAAACCAGGACTTTTCTCAGCTAAGCTCTGTTACTGCAGAGCCAGTGGGGTAAAGTGAATATAGTGTTTGCTAGGAGAGTTGTGTTTTTTCCCCTTGGTTTAAATATTGATAGTGGTGAAGTTACAGATCTGAAGATTCTAAATCAAGACAAGTGTTCATTGTTCTCTAAACAGACTTTAGATACAGCTTTCCTATAGCTCCATTGTTCGGTGAAGTGCATTCCTTTTCAGTAAATAGGCTTTAAGGCCCTCAGGTGCTTCAGACCTGAAACAACAGAAGCAATCATTAAAGCTAAATACAAGAGGAAAATAATTACAAAGGGGGGACTTTTAGAAGTGTCTTGGGCAGTGCCGCTACCTCCAGCTGCTTGTTTCTTTATCCAAGGGTGCTGTGTCCTCTTTTCCTCGTCTTGTCACACAGCACAGCTGTCTGGGTGTGCATAAAGAGTCTGATCAGAAAACTGATCTGGGTTTAAAAATAGCCTTGTTAGAATAAAAGATAGTGAACCTGGTCAGGTTTGCTGTGGAGTCCCTTAGCTGTTGTAATGGCATTACTAGTCAGGTGGGGATGATGTGGTGGTAAACTGAACACAGGGCTGCTGTCAGTGCTTCTTGGGGTATGGGAGGAAGCTCAGTGAATGACAAAGAAAAGTTGTTACTTGGTGGTCTTGTATTTGGGAGGACATACTTGATACCTGTGGAGAGAAGGGAGGAACATTTTCAAGAGAAGTGTTAAAAGGCTGTAGCTTCTATGAAGAAAGAGCCAACAGATGAAAGTTAATACAGGAGAAAAAGTACAGCTAGTGGGTAGATGAGGTGCCATAAAATCAGTATTTCTATTGAACCGTTATTTTTCTGATGTAGGATTTTGGTTCCTATGCTTGTGTTCTGACCATGTTCTGTGTCTCTAGGGCCCTGACTGAGAGACGGATGGAGCAGTACTTCTGAGAGAATGTAGTTGCTCCGTTAGCTGCTATCTGCTCTCTCTCTTAGCTCAGTGGACTAACTTCTTCAGGTGTGCTTGTGCACTTGTGAACATGGTCACTTCTGCCTATATCAGCTGGTTTTATAAAGAAAAATTACTTCTTCCTGTACATGACCTCATAATATTCGTACTAGCAAAATATATTTGCTAGTTCTTAAGTTGCTCGTTCTTAATTACTACTGAATATCTGAAAAACTCAAGGCTTCTAATAAATGAAGAAATGACTGCATTTTCCTGTTAATTGGTAATTAGGAGCAGCTTGGTAAAATGGTTGGAACACTAAAAAAGTGTGTTGATTTTTTTTTTTTTTAATTTTTTTTTTTTTTTTTGGTAAAGTTAGTTTTCAGATTGATATTCCAGATACTGATTTGGGTTACACGGAGATGTTTCTAGCCTCTGTGAATCTTTCGAAGGGCTTTGCACTGATTTAGAACGGCACCTTTTACTGTAGTGTGGCCTCAGGATGGTGCTTTCATGTAAAAGTAAGTAGGGGCGGACTGTATATCAGGACTTGTTTGTGAAGTGTTTGGGTGGAATTGACTTAAACCCTCACTGTACTCAGAGAATGAAAGGAGGTGATTTGTCTCACTGCTTAAAAATGAGCAGCCACTTTCGGGGTGGAGTTTCTTCCCTCTCTGCAGAGAGACTTGAAATTTCAAGATGCCCTGCCTGCTCTGTGAAGGAGAAGTGTAAACCAGATGTAGTCAGTGTAGTCTTAAAATAAATGCTAGTGAAAAATCAGAGGTCCTTACCTTGACGGATCTGAACATTACTCAGCTATACAAAGCCTAAAAGAGGAATTGGAAGGAAGTAAAACTGGAAAGGAAGGACCCAGCTGTCCTTCCTCTTTCACAGAACTTGCGTACGAACCGAGGTGGAGTAGGCAGGAGAATGATATTTATAGTTGCTTTTCTGTCTTTCTCCTGTACTTTGCTCTCTCGTTTAGATAGGCATTTGCAGTATTGCAGGATTTCTGTCTGTAGCCTGTTTTTATCTAGGAAAGTAGTGTTACCTTTTAAACCGGTGAAAATACTATTGATCTAACGTTACACTGAAGTTCTTTCATCTCTAGCTGTTCTGGCCATTTTACAAAAGGGATAAAAGTCTGTGTCCCCTCAGTTTTTGAAGGAAGATAAATGAAATGCAGCATTATTGTATTGCAGTTGACCTTCATAAGCTTCGACACCTCTAGGATAAGAATCCAGGTCTCTTCCTGTTCCTGGGATCAGTATGTTAAGAGGGAACTTTTCACGTGTTTGAGGGCATGAGTAGCAACTAATGAATATTTATGCATATACTAATGAAGCCCTACATCTGCTTTTACATATGCATACGGGTATGGATTTGCAAGATACCAGTATGGGTGTGAATAGACGCAGGCCTGGGAAAATTGTGATAGCTTGTAACTGTGCCACTTGGCACGCACACTGTGTACAAATGCATATTTGCAGAACAGTATTAAAAAGCAAAATAAAAATTTCTACCTTCTCTTCCCTTCCCAAAAGAGTCATGAACCCTTGGGGTTTTTTTAAGCATTACTACCACTTGCTGAAAATCTTAATAAGAACCTCCTCCTTCCTGTCTTTGTTGACTTTTTGAGTGGGATCCACTGTTGTGTGACACCATTTACATCCCCAAGTAGGCAAGCCTAGTAATGCTCTAGGTGGGAAAGTGAATGGTGTTAAGGTGAACCTGACAACCCTTTTTAATATACTCTGCAATTTAGAATTTGGGTGACTGGTGGTGAAGTTGGCAGTTTCATTGGACTGCATATTGGGAGTTGTTTCTGGGGGTATATGCATTGAGCCTGTCCTGTGACAAAGGTGCCTGCTCCCCTTGTGTTTGCTTTTTTTAAGAGTTTGGTGATTCATAGTTACATTACAAAATCCAATCTGCTGAAAGTTGGGTTTTAGATACAAGAATGCTTCCAAAATTAATAGTGTGCTTTACTTGCCTACCTACAGTGTTATTGAAGCCCCTCCTTGACATCTGTAGTGTTTCTGAAATTTCCGTTGTAACCTGATGGTCCCCATGAACCACTTGTGTTCCTTTAACAAAATTACATTGTAGCAAGAGCCATGGTATTTGATTCTGAAATAATTCTGTTGGTGCAACTACGCTTCTGATTTAAATGTTGAAAGACTGCTGATTCACAGGAGGGAACACACTCAGGTAAATTCTATGATTTTACTACAGTCTTGATAATTTGGGAAGTGGGAATACAGTGTTCTGTTCTCTTACTGTTTCTTTCTTGGTAGTGTTGTTTTTAAAAGTTATTTGGCCTTTTCAGAGGACTGGCTTAGTGGAGGCAGCCTGTTTTGCTTTTAACATCCACAGTATCTTTTTTTAAACTGATGTTTCACTGTCTATTCTGTCATTTTTGTCTGAAAATTTCTATTGTTTATACTTCTATCTCTGAAGCCTTCTATTCTTCAGGCCAGCCTAGATTTATTAATTGCTTAGCCGATTTTGTAATTTTGTATCAAGTGCTCTTTTTCAGGAAACCGAGGAGGAAACATTCTTGTCTTTAGTAACTCTGTTTAGGGGCTTTGTTCATGTAATGCACACACATCTTGAGTGCTGAGTATGGGTTATATTGGGATTCTTCACCTCAAACCTCCCAACTACTGCTTTTTTTTAAAAAAAAGATGTTAGCTGTATGCATAATCGGTGCCTGAACTCCATATAAATTTGCCGGTCTCCTTGGTTGAAATACGCAGTATGGTGATTTTTGGTACAATACTAGTTCAGGCAGCAGTCATATCTGCTGTTTTCTTAAGGTGTCTTATTACAACAGATGAAAAAAAATGGAGGGAGGGAAGATCAGTGCTTGAGCAGTTTCATACCATGGAAACTAGTGAATTAATAGGCAGTCCAATAACAAGAATTTCAGACTTTAACTGAATTGGAGTTGATACTCGCAGATCAATACGCACAGCTCACCTTTTTTTCAAGGCAGTGAGCGATCCTGTCGTTCATATTATGTAGCATTCTGCTTCTGGTATGAGACAGTGTGTGCTCAGTGTAGTTATGATGTTTCCCAATGGGTGGATTTCCTCCCTTGAAATCACTATGCCCTCAGGTATACTTTTTTAATATCGCCCAGTATGACTGCAGATGCCTGTTTTGCTGTGTGCCTTTTTTTTTTTTTTCCCCCCCCTCTGGTCACACTGAGTTATTTGCTTGCAAATTAATTTATGGAAATTACTTCCACAAGCTGTTAGGTAGCGTCTCAGAGACCTTTCTCTGTGTGCTTCAAGTTAACTGATAGAAAAGAGGAGCTCAGTTTGCCAGGGCTGACAAACGGAAACTCGCAGAACTCTTCCCGTTCCTGCTTGGCATCTTAATGGGGATGAAACTTTAGAGTAACAAGACAAAAACTGAAGTTGGTACTGCTGCCTTCAGCAGGGAAAGGAGACAGAACAGCTTTATGTGGCTTCTGTCTTCTAATGCCAGCTTACTCACTTTAGTAAACCTGACTTGTATTTTTAGCATACTTTTGAAAGACTTCAGGTTCTTACGACTGTTTTTAACACTTGTGATTGAGAGGGGGAGGTTCTCCTATATATGTAGAAGCGCTCACTTCTGCTTTTATAGAAGGATAGTTAGTGAATGATTCCTAGACCAGTATTGGCACTGGTGATGAGGCATAAAAATTTGAAACAACCCTTAGACTGCTCGCTGTGTTTTATTGTTTTACTTAGGAGCATAAGGGATAAATATGGAAATGTGCAGTTTGCCAGCTGAAGGAAGTGTGTATGGTGGCTTTTTTTTGGCTCAGTTCTGACTTTTTAAAACACTTAAATGAGCAAATGACTTGCTCCTTTTCCTGATCTGACTAGTTCTTTCACAGTCTCATCTGAGATACATTTCACAAACATATTCTGAGTAGGTTTTTTTTGAATGGCTGACTTGCTGGATGTGAAGGCACAACTTGGACTGCTTTGTTGCTAAACAGCAGTGGTAAAAAAATAATACTAATAATAAAACTGTGTGCCCTGGCTGCTATAAAATGTGGATTTTTCGTAAGTTCTCCCCTGAAGACAGAAATCCCCTCCTTTCTTGGCAGGAAGAAGAGAGGCCACAAATCTAAACTGGAAATATATGTCTTGACTGGAGGCCTAGGAGTTATTTGTTCTGTGATTGAGCTATGTATTCAGCCTCCATATGAACTCTAGATCTCTGGTTAAGGACAAGTGAAAGGCAACTTTCCCAGTTCTCTTTTGCTCTGTGTATTAGTAGCAAGAATCTGCTCTCTCCCTGTTTGATGGGGTCTTGTTCCTTTGCTGCTGTATTCCCTAGGGCTTTCTGTCAGGGGAATGTTATAGAAGTCTCTAAGCCTAGGAATTGCTGCAACCAGATTCTGTGGGCAAAAGATACTTTCCCTATTCCTCTTGAGAATCAGTTTCATTATACTACATTGACAGTTCTATCTTTCCAAGTGGCCTTCTTCACAAACCTGTATTCAGATGATACATTGAAGCTGTTTTGTGACCCCGCACAGATGTCAGCTTCGTGCTTCTTCTTGCTTTCTGGTATCCACGATGAGCTGTGAATTCTGTACGTTCCACAGAAAAACAAAATTAATGATCAGAAATCTAAGGCTCTGACCCCAGTGAATGTCAGACTTGAAAATACAGAAAGAATGCCTAAGGTTAGTTAATGGGAAGGAAAAGCCCCACCGTAATCATTTAAATGCTAGACAGCTTCCTTGCTGTGGCATGATTATCAGAGAGAAAGTGAATCATTTACTTTGTGCTTTTCCTGTAAGTGCCAGTTCTGTGATTGGGGGCGAAGCAGAAGTTCAGAACTGGGCTGTGAGAGGAGAGGGCTGCACTTAGTCCTTAGTGAAACAGCTTTGGCATAGGAGGTTTTATCATCACAGCTGAAAATTTCCTCTGCCTTTCTGTGGAAGAGAGACCACTTGGAAGATGCTTAGTGTTCATAGTGTGTTCATATTTTGTATGTTTTGACTGAAAAAAGCAAGATACTTCCATTTCCTACTATTGTTGCATAGAGTCTAGAGCAGCACTATCCAGTGCTTGCAGTATGCATTAGTAAGACTTTTGAGTTGTTTTTCATGTGTTTGTGTATGTGCAGCAACAGTTACATTTTGAACTTTAATTACTTTACTCTTTTCCAGGCTTATGCTCACCGGTTCTGTTACGGTTAAGCAGTGGAGTTCATTTTGGCCTACTAAAGAAATGCACTTGTCTTGAATATCTTGTTTCCTTGAAAATCCTTGTTTCCTTGAAAATAAAATCATTTAGGTTGGAAAGGACCTTTAAGATCAAGTCCAACCATTAACCTAGCACTGACAAGTCCACCACTAAACCATGTCCCTCAGCGCCATGTCTACACATCTTTTAAATACCTCCAGGGATGGTGACTCTACTGCTTCCCTGGGCAGCCTGTTCCGATGCTTGACAACCCTTTCAGTGAAGAAATTTTTCCTAATATCCAATCTAAACCTCCCCTGATACAACTTCAGGCTGTTTCGTCCCATCCTATTGTTAGTTACTTGGCAGAAGAGGCCCACACTTGCCTCACTGCAACCTTCTTTCATGTCTGTCTTGTAGTGCGAGGCCCAAAACTGAACACAGTATTCGAGGTGCAGCCTCACCAGCGCCAAGTACAGAGGGACGATCACTTCCCTAGTTGTGCTGGCCACACTGTTTCTGATACAAGCCAGGATGCTGTTGGCCTTCTTGGCCACCTGGGCACACTGCTGGCTCATATTCAGCCGGCCATCGATCAACACTGCTGGGTCCTTTTCTGCCAGGCGTCTTTCCAGCCACTCTTCCCCAAGCCTGTAGCATTGCATGGGGTTGTTGTGACCCAAGTGCAGGACCCAACACTTAGCCTTGTTGAACATCATATGATTGGCCTCAGCCCAAAGTGCTCTATTGCTTACAGGTTTAAACTAAAGTACATGCTATGCTAACAGAGCAAGTGAAATTTCAGTTTTGTCAGCTTTGTCATGTACAGCTTTTCTGTTGCATAGCTGGTTTTCTCTTGTGCTGAAAAGACATTTATAAACATTACTAGAGCAAGCGAACACACTGGATTTGAAGAAATTTTATAGGTATTAGGGCATGCATGCCAGTTCTGAGAGCTGCTCTGAAGCTGCTTCTTGCACACAGTTTTTGCAGTCTGGTTTGTAGAAACATTATGTTCTGTTCTGCTTATGAAGTTCAGACTTGACAGCTGGGGAGAGCTCTTCATCTCAGAAACCTGCAGTTATTGCAGTGCTGTTTGGTTCTCCTATGAAATAGAAGCAGAGGCACCAAATAGTCACGTTTGACTTGGTGATGTTACTGTGCCCCTTGGCTGAAGACAGGCCTGTTGACATTAGCCCAGTTCTGACATAGATGCCCCATTCTAGTCTCTTTTTTTTTAAAAAACTGGTTTTAAGTATTACTTTTGGCAACAATGTGTGATCTAAATCCGTCTAAATAAAACTTTCTTACAAGCCTTATTACAAATAAGAGAAATAGGAGAAATAAGTCTCAAGAATGCATTAAAAGTACTGTTTTGAATGTGACAGGGACAGAGTAAGTGAATCCTAAAGAAAACTTCTGTGTGCCTAATTCTCTGCAGCTATTTCCCCTAAATGAGAAGGGCACAACATGTTTTGTTGTCCACAGTGAGGTGTAGAAATGCAGCATCTCTCTGACTGTGCAAGTAACAAACCCTTTCCCGTTCTGTTCCCAAGGAATGCTCTAATGTTTGCGGTGTTATCTTATGTGCTAGGGCTATCTGCTTTGCTGGGCCACAGCCCATAAACCAAAACAGCTGCTTTGCATCTTGCTCTCTTTGTCTTTTTCATCTCATGTTAAGAAACCTCCGTGTTGGGAGGAGCGCAAAGCACTCTGTGCGTTGAAGATAACTATAGAGTTGATGTTTTTAGGAGAGGGCTTGGCTCTATCACCAGCTGCTGTCAGCTTGCCCTGGACTTTGTTACAGGACTGATACTGCTCTTGAAAAGCCAGATCTTTCTGTCCCTGTGTTGAAGTGCTACAGACTGGCCGGGGAGAGTTCTGTGTGCATAGAACATGTTTGTGCATGTATATTCTTCCCTTGAGTAGGGCACCCCATAACTGTTCAAGTGAATTTATACTCCTAGTGAGAAGGTCTGGATTGGCATCCATCGGAGAGAGAAAGGAAGGTTGATGGCAGGTGGGCAGTATGCAGAATGGGAGAACTTGGCCAAGGCTGTTTTTTCATTTGAGGTTTGTGGCAAATGTCCGTGATTATGACTTTGTTATTCTTACTGTGAAGAAGGTTTCTGGCAATGTCGATGGTTGTATGAGTGGAACCAGTTCTCTCACAGATCAGGTGTATGGGTGTCATCCTGAATAGTGAGGGTGTGATGTTCTGCACTCCTCCTAGGTATGCTCCCAGCCTCTGAGATAGCCTTTCTAGAATTAGGCACAGTCCCAGCAGGAACAGCTGCCACTTCGTGTAGGACTTCCTAGAGGCCCTAAGGAAAACAGGACTGAAATTCTGGTGAGGCTCAATGGGATTTAGGTGTGCAGATATTTTAGGCTGTTCTGAAAATATGAGCTTTGTAGGCCTATCTCAAAACACATGGTTAGAGAAGAGATGGGCATTTTGGAAAAACTGAGTAAAACTTTGGTTATTGTAACTAATTTAGAATTAACTACTGCAAAACCATGGTATCAGTTTTTAAAACTAAGATACCTTTGTGCCATAGCTCTAGCCATCTGTCACATCATTCAGTAGGTATGCCAATGTGATTAGTGTAATTTGATACGTAAAGCTATTTTTTTTTTTTGATCATGAATGATTATTTTCAAGGAATAAGTTAGTAAATCCAAGGATAAGCTTGAAGTGAAGTTCAGTCATATTGGAAGCTTGAATCCTTGGAAAACCCAGGACTCTGGACATATTAGTTAATTAGAAAGTAACTTTAAATTGAGAAACTTCTCAATTTCTAGAAAAAAATTCTGAGTCCTGAAATAAATACTTAATCTTGGGAGTGTTTTCGTAGCCCTCTTTAGAACAGGACTCTGAATTAGGAAAGGGCTTGCATTTGGTGAGCTTGATGGCCTCTCGAAGTTTTTTATGTATGTGATAATTTAATCAACCAGGACTTCGTCAAGGCTTTGAAGGTCATAATAGGAAAGGCAGCCGACACAGGTACACTCTTGTCTTGTTTTCCCTGGTGCCTTGGATATCTTGCTCTAACCTGTTAAGGAGAAACTTTACCATCAGTGCAGACTAGACATTGAATAGGTCTTCTGCAGAAGATGAGGAATTAGTTTTTGTGTCCTCTTGTAACTGTGTGCTCTTGCCCCCCACCACTCTGTGGGGGAAGACTGCTTTGTTAGGGGTTGCTTTGTTGGTGAAATATATTGCTGATAATACCTAGTGGAAAGAAATAAATCAATCCATCTAGGTAGAGATGACTCTGGACTTCCTGGTGGGATTTTGATAGTGTAAAATATGAGGAGTTCCAGGGTTACTTTCACGTTGAAGGTAGAGAGAGCATTAAGCTCTTGCTTTTAACTTCTGCTTCACTTCTACCACATAGTCTGTGTGCTGATCTTTTCTCCCTTAATTTTTCCAGGACTGGTGCTAGCGGTCCCTATTTGAATCCTAAGATAATATTCTCTTTCAGATCAGAGGCTCAGACTTTGCTTTGCTTCAGCAACCCTCACTTGTTGTGGCTTTGTGTGAAACGAAATATTTTATTGATAAGCCTTTCTGTTAGATGAAATAAATTGTTAACTCTTCAAAGTAAAGATGATGTGGGATAGACACAGAGATTATTCTGCAGTGAAGTTCCTTTTTGAAGGACAGTTCTGTTTGGGCAGGAGTTAGGACAACAAACTTATGGTTTTGCGCTACTAATATTTGTCGTCTGTTCACTTACACAGTAAACCTAGAGGTGGTTCTCTCTGAGGTTGGTCTCTGATAAGACTTCACAAATAGATTTAGCAGATGCATAGCATAGGCAGTTGGGTCTTAAAGAAATATTAACAGCGGAGTCCATTCATCAATTGTTAACTGAAAGTATTTTCTTATGTAAGAAGAGCCTATTAATCCACAGTTATACAAAAACCTTGATGGAGGTTTATAGGATGGAAGTTGAAGTCTTCCCTTGGAAATTGGCTGGCTGGCTGCTAATTCTCTCTGTTCTTGATATCAAAATACCTAAACGACTCAATACATAATGAAGCAAGTTTGCAAATACCTTATCCACTCATTGCCAAGGCAACAACTGGTCACATCCCTCCTCTGGTTGACTCTTTAGCTAACAGTTCTTTTAAGATTGCAATTAGTTGGTTTGTGGCCCTGCAGGGAGATCATCTTCCATGACTTCTGTGCTTAAGTACAGGAGAGTCTGAGTTATTGCCTCCCCCATCGCCCCTTATCTTAAAGCAGGTAGAAATGTGGAAAAGATTGTACTATTTTACATGTTTTACTATTTTACCCTTCCACTTGGGCTGTTAAGATAAGCTGAGGCTTCATCCTTCTATTAAGGTGTTAGCAGTGTTATTTCTACCACTTTATCAGGTGAAGTAGCCTCTTAGAAGCACCCTAGTCATATGTTTATTTGGTACTTACTGTAAAGCCTTCCTTCCGGATTCAGGAGCACTGCTATAAGGACTCTTTCAAGTTCAGGGCACAGTGTGAATGTTGTGTGGGAGAACAACAGGTTTGCTGGATATTTACTAAGTGATTTCTAAGTGCTTGTGCTGCTTCTTAATTGAAAGAAATGTTCGGGAGTTGCACTGGTTCATGAAGAACTGGTGAGGATAGCTGTGCTGTCCAAAGAAGCTTATTTATAGTATCGTCAAAAAAGATAGGCTAGGGACATGGCAGCTGCTTATCAACAGATCTCATCTTCTAGAAAAAACTTGGGTAAGTCTGCTGATCACTGTGGGTTTTTTTTCCTTCATAGTTGGAGTTGGGCTCAGACTGATCTAGGGAGTGGCTGCAGATCTAGCTTTTCCTTTCTTGTCTAGTTCAGGGAGGTATACATTTGGCATTTAATGCCATTAGTCAAGCTAAGCTAAGGCCTTGTTCTGATCCCTGACTTAGTTTAAATGAATAAATAAATAAAAGTAATGCACAGTTCCCACAGTCTAGCAGAAGGTTAAGGGGGATATATTTAATGTGTGTTAGTGTGGGGGCTGGAGGCTTCATTTTGTTGGAAATCTCTTGATTTCTTTTACCAAACAATGGCCAAAGACTTCAAATTGTATGTGAGAATGTTGGCTTTTTAAGCAGGTTAAAACAGAAAATGGGATAATGCATTTTTCTTACCGTATTACTCTAACATTTGTCAGTGTTCTTTCCATCTTGCAGAGCTTGGTAGCCACCACTGGTATAAAGATTTGTAAGTCATGTCAAGTCTCTTGTTGAAGAAATTGATAAAAAAATGCAGAACTTTTCTAGCTAAGTGTGTTAACTTTGAAACTTTAAGATGGTCCAGAATTTTGGCCTGCTGTAGTTACCGTTTCGGGCTGTTCTAGAATGGAGAGAATTGAGCTAAAATTAGTTAATCTTTGGGTTGTTGAGAGTATATGTAAGACTAAAATGTTTGGTTTCAACTCTGATCTAGTTAATGTAGAACTTCTCTACTATTGTGTGGAAATACTGTACGGAAGAAAATGCTGAGCCATAAATATAAATACTCCTGATTGATGGGAACAGTCTTAAGCTGCTTCTCAAAGTCATGTTGTAGAGCTGTTGCCTTTCAGCTTAGTTCTTCCCATCAGGACTTTGATAGTGATCAGGTACCAACCTCGGCTCTAACACTGGTTTAATTCTATGCTAGTGGTACATTAGATGTATTCTGGGCTAGATCAGCTGTCTGAGTGCTAGACTTCAAGTGGTAACTCCCACTTCTGCTTATATACAAAAAAGTTAGTGATAGCCTGAGTCTTGGACTCTGCAGCTATGGCAATCTGAATCCAGTCACATGCTGAAAGAAGTTACATTCGTCTCAAATGAACAATGGCTGCAAACTGCTTGCAAATGTCAAGCCTTTCTCAAGACACACCATCAACTATTGTGTTTTATTCTTAAATAATAATTGTTTAAAAGAATAGTGCAGCTGGTTTTAACTTGCATAAAAGCTTATGCAAGGAACATATTGTGTGATAAAGCATGAAGGGCTCTGATCTGGCAAGGTCTTGAGTCTTGGAAATTCTGCTGCATTTGATATTCAGCCCTCTAAGTAGCCAGAGTAAGGAGTATGTGTGGGGAACAATAACAATAATAAAAAAAGGCTGGAACTTTAAACAAATAACTGCTTTTGCATATGAAGTACCCAAAGGCTTATGTGCTTTGTAACCTGCAAAATGAGCATATATGGGGGAAAAAAATCCACCTACCCATAAAAAGTACTTCTGATATTCATATTCATTCCCACCCCCAAAAAGATGTTTCAATGAAGTGAAAATAATTATGTGGAATAGCTTTTGTCAGGGAGAAGACAAGTCCAGAAATAAGACATGTACAGGGAAGTTTTTGATGGGATATTTTCATGATGTTCTTGTACTAACATGTTCTTCCTTGCTGGTGTAAAAATGTGGAATGTGCAGGCCAGTCATTTTTCCTCTGCTGAAATTTAATTCAGAAGCTGGGGGAGAACAATATTTACTCCTTGAATCTCAAATTGTCCATAGTGCAACAGGGCTAGTCATCATCCTTGCATCTGAGTCTCATCTGTTGAATTGCATTTCAAGAGATGATAATTTGAGATGCTGACTGATGCTAACTTGTACTGCCGTCGGTGGGAAGCAAGGCACTGGTCACCTGATAGACTGTTTGATGGAAGATGAATAGGTGTGTCCAGTGTAACCATTTGATTCCACCTTCCTCCTGCCCCACCCGTCTGTGCTGAGGGGTATATAGGATGAGCTCACCTGATCTCCATGGGCGCATTGCACTAATTGAAATTGTGGCTGTATCTGTCTATTGTTGAAAAGGAGCCATCCCTCCTTTTGTTCCCTCTCACTTTCTGTGTCGCCTCCTTTCCCTTTCTCTCTTCTAAGCAGCCAAATTGTCCTGAACTTCAAATTGGGTAAGGGGAGGATTTGTCTGCTATCACTGTCTTTTATTCTGGAGGCTCAGTGCCTATCGCTGGTGCTCAAGACTGGCAGATGTATTTTGCTTCTAGAAACCAGCACCTTTGTGTATGTAAAATATGCCTTTGGCTAAAAGTGTCAGATAACTTGTTTTGAACAGCAACAGACCCAAATTCAGATGTTTCCTGCTCCAAAGAGCTTATTTGCAAATGACATTGCTCTCCTCATAACCTTCACTTGGTATCCTTTATTCTAAAAATACTTACTGCTTGTGTGAAATTTCAAGGACTAATATTTTTCTTATTTTCAGCGTGGGGCTGACAGGTTTTTTAAAGATTGTGATTCCTGTAATAGTTTATAAACAATAATTTTTGGCTGAATAATGGAATACTTAAAATCTGACCCTTAGCAAACTGTTTATATTTTACATATTTCAACACAAAGATTATTGTTCTTAAAGAGCATTAATATTCATGTAGTTTCTCCCCTGTCCTTTTAGGCCATTTTTTTTTTCTGGGTCAAGAATTGTTCAAAAGGGCATGTAAGGTACTATACAAATTGAGACATACTCATGTGCTAGTCATCTTTAGGTCCTTGAGGCAGCAGTAGTGAAACAAATCTCTTTGTGTTGCAAGTGTGTTCCTTCTCGCTTCAGAATCTTTCCAGAACCAAGCCATTCCTGTTTGCTTGTTTCTGTACACTGATCAAACAGTTTTGTTCTCAGTATCTAAATGGCTTCAGAAATTAGACTTGAAAGGCTTGCTTGTTTACCTCATTTTGTTTTGTTCTGTCAAGGTTAGTAACACATCAATTCTGGAGAGAGCAAATTCAAGGTTTGTAGCGCAGCAGCTTTGGAGAGAGCAGGTCCGTGTGTGAACACTGCTTGGAGAGGCCTCTCATCAGAGCAGTTAAAAAGGTGCTTGTGCAATATGATTCATCTTAAGAGCTTTAATACAGAAGAATGAAGCTAATTGTAGCTTCCCCTTTTTATCGCACCCAAGGTTTACCGTCTCTATGCATCTAAGGTGGACCAGCAGAACAGAAAGCTTTTGTATGTTGTGGTAACCTCTGTGAAGCCCATCATGGATGCAGGTCCTGTTGTGTTTGGCACTCCCAGGGGAAGGACTGCCTTTACCATCTGCACTTGCAGAGCTCAGCGTGTGACCAGATATTGTGGCCAAAAGCTCAGCCTGCAGAACAGCAGAGTGCACACAAACTGTCTGACACTTGGGTGCTCTTGGTGTTATGCTGGCAGAACCTTTTGGATTCTTTGTGGGTTTTTTTGTTTGTTTGTTTTAATTTTGAATTGTCCTTAATCTCTCTCCCCATGCCATCTTCAGAAAACAGTAAGGCAGCTGTGCATCCCTGTGCTTGAAGATGATGAGGGAGAAATCACAGAGATGCTTCTATGGAAAAATTATTAAAAGGCTAATGAAAGCAGTTACTGTTAGTGGACTTCAAATATTCTTCTGCTGCTTTAGACCTAACAGAAGTATTAAGTTGACAAGGTGTTCAAGCGGCACCTTTTTAGTCATGCTCTCAGTGTAGTGAAGCTTGTCACAGGTTCTGTCTGTAACAAGCTGGTGTTTTTGTATCAACCTGAGCTGAAACATCTGGCAAGAGTCTGAAGAGGAGTGCTTTCCAGTTCACCTGGCTGTGGACTTTTGATAAATGGCTGGTTGGCAGACTGTGTTGCTGTAGCAAGGGTGGAGGCTATCTGCTCTGTGGTGTTGCCTGTTCTTTTGCACTTGAGGGTGGAGGTAGCTGGGACTGAGAGTGGTCTTTTCATGGTCTTTTTTGTCTTTTTTTTTTGTTGTTGGTACTGTTTGGCAGGTGATATGCAGTATGATGACAAGAAGTTTTGTAGTCCTTTCCAAGACTTGCCCAACCCTAAGAGGCAGAATTTTTCTGTCTGGCTGACACTGAATTGATTCCCTCTGCCTCCCCCACTGCCCCCCCTCCCCTTATTGTTCACTCCTCTCTTTACAAGCTATTTGAAGAGTAGAGTTTGTCCATGTAAGTAATCCCAAGAGAGTGCAGATAAAATATTAAGAGAAGTTGTCAGTCAACAAGGGGATTAGGGAATGTCTTCTAAAATGTGCTGGGGTAATAAAAAATTCTGAATATTCAAGAGGAAGAAAGGAGAGTCTCTTCTAGAGGCTTAAAGATGACTGTAAAACCATATTTACTAGCTCTTCTGTTTTTCTAGGGGAATAACAGCTGCCACAGTTAGAGAAGGCTCCATTTTAAGAATTCCCCGTATTCACAGGTTACAGGCTGACTTGGCATAGCTGATAGTTGACACGTGGAGCACTTCAGTTAAGGGTCATCAGTTCAAACACAGCCTTGGTCAGCAGTGGAAGAAAGCTATTACCACAGGAGGTTTTTTAATGAAGTGTGCTGGCAATCTGTCAGGCCCTTAGAGCACGAGTTTCTGCAAAACTACCATAAATGGTACTTGCAAATAACCTTGGAGTCAAAGAATTAAGCAGGTGTCAATGATAATCCAAAGAAATGAAGTAGGCATACAAGGAATAGCAGGCATTGAGCAGTCATGCTTGTACAGCTGATAAACGGAGTGTTTATACCGTCCTTCCTGAACTTCAAATAAGAAAAACTAGTCAGTAAAGTGGTGAGAAGCTTCTAACTACATTGTCTACATTTTCACTGTCCAGATAAAAATAGAAACCCATAATGATAACGTTGCTGAGTAGGCTAAGCACCAGTAGAGCTGTGCTTTCATGGTCAGAATAGGCAGTCCTTGAGTTCCTTTTGACTTCCAGTCACCTTTTTCTGTGTACCAGATTAGCATTTTTTTGGTTCCAGTAGCTTTTTCAGAGTCCCACTTAGGTCTTGCTTGTATGTACTGTTCATCAGAGGTGCTGTTGTGCTGTGGTGAAATTGAGACTGACTTTCCTTCACTGGAGTTGGCAGCCAAGTGCTTAATTCCTGGGGAAAACTAAAGACTTTCTGTTATCTTAGGAGCTCTGCGTGGAACGTCCTTGCCCTTCTGCATACCCTTGGAGTGAAGGATGAGGTGGTACCAAGCTTCTCTCCACCTCTGTTGCCATCGTTTGGGGTTTAATTTAATAATTTGCCTGAGCAGCTGAGGGGATTGTCTTAGTGTGGTGCAGCATTTGTAAACAGTATTTGCACTGTAATTTTCTTGTTGTCTCCTCCAGCCCACTCATCTCCTTTTCCACCTCGCCCCACATGCATGCTCTAAACCAAGCTAGACAGCTCTATTCATGCAAACCTAGTTACTCCTGAGGGAAACAACAAATGGAAGTAGCTGGCACTGAAGCTTCGTACCGAGGATAGCAATGCTAAAAGCTGCTCTGCCTGGAGATGTGAACTTAAAATAGGTCTCAAAACAAATTTGCTTTTTCCTCTTCTCCCTTTCTGCCCCAGTCTTGCCACATTGTGGTCAGAAATCCTTTTTTTAAAGTTTATGACAGTTCTGGATATTTTCTTTGACTGAAAACAACGTATACTGTGAAACATATGCTCCTGACGTGAAATCATCTACTCTAGGGAGAGAAGAGAAAACTGACTGCCACATCACTAGGGTTCTGTCTGCCCCCCCACCCTGTGTGTGTATGATGGGGAGGAAAAAAAAGTGATAGTATTCAGTTTTCACTAAAATGTCTCTATACGCTCTAAGAACTTCAGTTGAGACTCTTGTGGCTCACTTCTATTACACTTGCATGCTGTTTCACTTGATCTACCCTCGTCCTTTAAAATCACAGCTGATAGATTCCTGCTTTACACCTGCACCGCTTTCATTATCTGCCAAAGAGCACATAGTTTAATGGATGATCTGAACTCTCTCTGTCCTGCCATGATTGGTAGGTGATGACGTAAATGTGCATAATTGAAATGCATTGATTTCCCTGGAGTGCAAAATTGAAAAGCAGGAGGTTAGCCAGCAGGATATGAGCTCTTGTTCTAGAGGAATAGTGAAGTAAGGGAGCAAAAATGCTGGAGCAGCTTGCTTTGCTGCGCCACGTAAGTGACAGAAGCCTCAGTTGAGAATTCAAGAAGTGCTTGGAAATGGACAAATTTTGTGTTTCAATTAAATAGACCTCCTCGTAATGAAGGCTTTGTGGGGGGCTGCAGTAGCTCTCCTTTAAAATGGTGGTGAGCTGGCAAAAAGTGGGGATTAAACAGGGACTGGGATTGGGTAGAGACCTGAGGTGGAACACAAAATGAATGACACTAATTGAATTTAGCTTTTGCTTTATCCTGTCCAGCACTTTTTCAATAATCTCTCGTCTTGCTGCTTTGAAGACAAGTGAATAGATCTTATAGCAAGGATAGGATGTTCTTTACTGGCCGCAGGCTTGTTTTGCACTGAACTTGTCTTCCTGTTTCTCTAAAACTTCTCTCTCCTGGATCTTGGGTGCACTTGTTACATATGTAACAAGGAGGACCATGCATTTTGGCTCTGGAAAGAAAGATGAAAAGCTATTGTAGAAATTGTAGTTTTTCAAGCTGTGGTTGCTTTGTGCCTGCTTAGGCAAAGCTTAATTAGCTGCTTCCTTGCAAACATATAATCATTGTGCTATCTTTAGCTGCTTTGTGGTACAACTTCACCCCATGAAAGACAGAACATCACAGATGGTTTATGTTTTCCTGAACAAAACATAATCCAGGAGAGTAAGCATGCTCTGGAGCTCTGCTCTTTGATCAGCTTGCTGGCTGAAGATGGTAAATCAGATAGATTTTCAAGCTGAATAAAAGTAATTTATGGAAATAAGATTTTTTTTTTTTCTGACCTTTCAGAGCCATATCGGTAGCTCACAACTTTTGTTGAGAGCACCTCTCTAGTGTGAATAAAGTATGTAAGCTTGTGAAGCGCTTGCATTGGAAATGTGTAGATTTTAGCTGGTTGACCCTTTGGGAAACTTCTGGGAGACTTCTGAATGGGGACCTGAATGTTCTGTTCCTTTCGAAAGGCTGTTCAGAAACCTGTGTCACAAAGTAAAAGCGTGGATGCTGAAAAACTGGCAGGGATACGGAGAACAAAAAAAAAACAAACCCAAAGTATGTCAAAGTTAGTGATTTTGTTTGAGTACTGGCTGTGGCCATATCTCACAGACTTAAGGTGAGGTGTATTAATGCTTGACAGCTCCTGGGATTTAGTGGTAGGTATGGACAGAACAGCTATTTTCATGTACTGCTGCACTTGGCTGCTAAAAGAAGACTTGAAATAAAATAAAAAATACCCAGAACTGTGACTATGGTAAACTTGTGGTGGTTGTATGAGAATTTCTGGTCGTTGCCATGACTATATTAAATCGTGGTTCCTGGTTTTGAGTGATGGAAATGTTGGCAGAGGTAGGAGACCTGTTTGATGTACTAGTGCAGTTAGACCGGATCATAATGGATAATATGATATGGCCTTGATTTCAGCACCTTCTGACTTCTGAGTTCATGATGGACACCTTTATAATTCATTTTGGCTGACAGTACGTACTTTGATTTTTAAGTTTTAAAAGCTGTTATTTTGGTAATAGTAGATATTCTTTCTATCAGAGGGTGGTGGTGACACAAGCTCTTGCAATAAAATGACATAGTGAGAAATCTAGTAACTGCTTATGACCTAGAAAAGCAATTCTGTTAATTCAGGAACTTTTCACCCAATGTAATGTATGCCACCAGGCTGTGAAAGTAAGCCTTCTTTGTATGCTTGGTCTTTATTTTCTGTGCTTACCTCTAGCTCTCGTTCTGAAAATCGTGCATGAAAACATGTCATTCAGTTGGTACAGATACTGTATATTCCCTGTGTTAAGATTCTCAAAGAAACAGGAGAAAGAAGATTGTCTTCTGTCATGCTCTATACCTGTGTGCCCTTGCACAAAACAGAACTGTGGATGTTTGTCTAATTTTCTTGTAAAATTGTAGGAAACATAATCTAGACAGCTAAGGCTTATTCCTCCTGTTATTTTTAAAAATAATCTAATTTTAAATTACTTGAACAACAGACTTCCACAACTTCCCTTGAGTATGCCAAGTTGATAATAGAGCAAACATTCAGTTTGACTCTGTTCCACAGCACTTTTGATGTGGGTATGAGCTTTTCTTTACTGCTTTGTCACAGTTCGTAATGGCAGCCCTAACTGATGTTCCTCCAGATTTTTTTGGGAGCCAGTTAGCTGTAGCCCTTAAAAGTCAAATTAAGATCCTGGAAGGAAATTCTGCTTAGTGTGCAGCTGCTGTGAGCACAAGAAAAAGGCAGTGATAAATCTACAGGTTTTAAAAACTGGAGTTAAATATGGGGATATTAAAAGAGCAATTGGAACCTTTCTTAAAGGGATAAGCAAGATGAAATGTGCCTGCATTTTTAAAGAGGTGTTTTCTTAAAGCATCCAGAGGGCCTAAACTCAGTGGGAAGATCTAGACAATTTATATTCTTTCTTTGACAGTAAGCAGGCTGGGTGTTCTTGGCTTTGCTTATGCAACTTGTAGTTAAACTCAGTGGTGCTGCAACTAAAAAAAAAAAAAAGACCGTTTTCCAGACATGTTGTCATACTGAGGTGATTGGAACTGCAGAGTTTTTTAAGATACTGACATAAATATTTTCCTCTGTCAAGACCTTGTTGATTTTTAATTCTTTTTTTCAGCTTTCACTGACTTTGAAAAATGAGAGAGATTATTACATTTATTACAGCCTCTTCCCTAAGGTGTAAGAATAACCATAGGGTGCCTCATCATGATCTGTATAAAACAGCTGAAGATCTCACTGTTGCCTGTGTCCCATCTCAGCACAAACCTTGTCTTTCTTTTCCTCTTCCATTTCTCTTGTGACAGTTGTACAGCCACATGGGCATCAGATCAAATCTCTGACCTGACTGAAGAGCCTGTTCTTGTTTCTTCAGTTAGGGGAGGATAGTGGCAGCATAGTCTTCAGTTGAAACTCATTTCCAAAATCAGAGGGAAAGGGAAACCAATACCTTTCAGTGGTAGCATGAAATAGCTATCCTAAATACATAGATTTAAGCAAAGCATGGGTTTCTGTACATGGAGATCCTGGGTGCACCTACTGTTAGTTATTGCCTCTAATCATACATTAACAGAGGAAGGTTGTGTGGCTAGGTTTCCAACCACAGAAGTGGTGTTGTTCCTTTCTGCAGTGTCATTAAATACTTAATAATACTGAGTGATATGATTTAATAAACCAAATGAAACCATGGGACTGGAAGAGAAAGTTGTAAAATTCAGGAACTGGTTTTGATGAACAAGCATGTTGTCTTTGGTTTCTTTGAAGGCAGAGATGTCTGATAGCACTTCTGTTTTGGGTACAGGTGCTGAATTTTCTCTTTATCATGTCTGACAGATTGCATTTTAAATGTTCAGATTTAAGAAACGTACACTTCAGTGATCTGAATAAATTTTGAAATTTAGAATGGAAACATATCAAAACCTTAAAAAATGCTTAATAGACTGTATTCCTTCTTCTGTTCCCTCAGTACTATAAATGTAGGAAAAGCATAACGCTTGATTCTTCTGAGATACGTTTACAGAGTTCAGCGTAGCTCACTTGTCGGTGATGGATAACAGAGCTTTCCCTCTGGAATCTCTAGTGCTATTCCAGTGCAATTATTAGTGACCGAAATAGTCCAAGAAGAGTGTTCTTAAACTTAAAAAACTGGCAGCTGATTTTGGAAGGTTTCTCTGTCCCCATCCTAGAAGCTGTTCCCTGTACTGTTGTTGGCAATCTGAAATGGAGAGATAATACTGAAAGGAATCATTCTTTTTTTCTAGGAGGGTTTCCAGTTCACTGCAGGATCTAAAAACAAAGAAAGGAAAAAAAAAAAGCCAGCTGTGGCTTTTTCTTCTCATTCTGTTTGTGGCAGATTCAAGTTTCAAAACAACTAAACCCCTGTTGGTTACCTTATCTCAAAACTGAATGACATCTCATAATGATCTGTAAAGTATTACTAGATATGCCAAGATATGTTTAACTATTTGGATGAATTTTGTAGTGTTTTTAATGAAGTCTAAACAAATCTGCACTCTTTTTTTTTCATTAAACAGTGAACTGGAGAGCTCAAAGAACCATTGAAGTAATTTATTTAAACTTAGCAATGGTAAGGAGGCAAGTTTTGAAATGAGGCTTTTCTGGTCCTTCCAAAATCTTAATGCCATATTCAAATGTTAGTGGTTGAAATGGGCCTTTAAGAGTTGAATTTTAAGTATTATAAGAGCAGGAATGTGTTTAATAATTTACAGAGCCCTATTATGTCTCTTTGAAATGTGCATTTTATTTACTACTTGAGGAGCCAGGTCACTAAAGGAAAAACTTAACATAAAGTCTGGAATATTTGATAATTTCAGAATAGCAGATGTGCAGATTTCTCTCTTTAAATGAGATCAAGCTTGTTTTTAAAAGTCAGGTCCCTGTAGTAGGGCTAACTTTCCTTTTTATGCGAAGGGGAGGATGGCTATATGTGTATCAAATGCAGAAGGAAACTCAGTGAACACCTCTACAAGCAGTAGCTAACCTCTTTAGCCTAAAGAATTGTTGTGACATAACAAAAGTTTTGGCTAAAAATTATTGCTTGGGATATTTTCTTCCAAGTTGCAGCATGAATTCATAAGTTTATGAACAAGTTGTATCAGAAATAGTGTGGCCAGCGGGACTAGGGAAGTGATCATCCCCCTGTACTCGGCACTGGTGAGACCTCACCTCGAACACTGTGTTCAGTTTTGGGCCCCTCACTACAAGAAAGACATTGAGGTGCTGGAGCGAGTCCAAAGAAGGGCAACGAAGCTGGTGAAGGGTCTAGAGCACAAGTCTTATGAGGAGTGGCTGAGGGAGCTGGGGTTTTTTAGTCTGGAGAAAAGGAGGCTGAGGGGAAACCTGATCGCTCTCTACAACTACCTGGAAGGAGGCTATAGTGAGGTGGGTATGGGCCTCTTCTGCCAAGTAACTAACAATAGGACGAGAGGAAATGGCCTGAAGTTGCATTGGGGAGGTTTAGATTGGATATTTGGAAAAATATCTTCACTGATAGGGTTGTCAAGCATTGGAACAGGCTGCCCAGGGAAGTGGTGGAGTCACCATCCCTGGAGGTATTTAAAAGACGTGTAGACGTGGTGGTTAGGGACATGGTTTAGTGGTGGACTTGTCAGTGCTAGGTTAACAGTTGGACTTGATGATCTTAAAGGTCCTTTCCCACCTAAATGATTCTATGATTCTAAGTCTGCACAGTGACAGTGTATGGTAGCGTAGTAGCTGAATTTAGCCTAGCACCCCTACCTGGGCTGCCTGCTGTGAGAAGGGAGGCTGATCCTGTGCACTGATGACATTAGAAAAGGTTTCACTTTTTCAGTGCCTGTGGTATTCATGTCTAGGCTAAGCCAAGTGGTTTTTCCCCTGTAAAAGGCTTAGTGCTGCTTTCCCAGGTGGCCAGAGGATTTGAGTGGAGATAGTTGTTTTCTAAATATACACACACACATGTACAAATTATCTTTTTTTTAAAAAGCAGAAGTTCTTTTTAATACAGACCTCTAACTGGAGGATTTCAGTGTTGTGATGAGACTGCTGAAACAATCTGTACGGAACAGCGTGAAGTGTGTTCTCTATCACCCAGCATCTGTTGCCTCAAATAACCATTGCCCAGGACTTGTTCACCCATACAATCAAACTTGACATTTACATGGCTTGCGATTACTTTCAGGCTCCAATAATGGAGACAGTCTCCCTCAATCTTTCCTAGGCCTTACCCCTTTAAAGGTGCTGAGGTATTAACTTCAGTTTTAGACTTCTGGCTGGAACGTACTTCCAGCTTTGACCTGATAATCTCAAATCTTGTTGCCAGACCCTCCTATTAGGGAATGAGGAAAGGAAGAAGGACCCTGGGCAT
This sequence comes from Nyctibius grandis, assembly GCF_013368605.1. Lineage (NCBI taxonomy): Eukaryota > Metazoa > Chordata > Aves > Nyctibiiformes > Nyctibiidae > Nyctibius > Nyctibius grandis. The sequence continues at coordinate 73,742,571 of NC_090662.1, read as the reverse complement.
AAGAGGGCTGACCTGCTAGAGGTTCTTCAGTCCAACATGCATGTGTGTAATAGATTTCCACTAAACAAGACTTTTTTTTCTAAATCAGCTGTTTGTTGGGTCAGCCTACTCTGCTGGTTTCTTAACCTGTCTTCCCTGGTAAGTGACTTTTTTTTCACTAGCAAAATCACTTGTTTTCCCAAGTACTTTTAGGTAGCTCCCATGAACTGACACTAGAAACAACTTCTCATCCCAGAGGTGAACCTTATTTTAATGAGCGAGTTCTTCATATGTCAAAATTAAAATGACAACCATTCAAGAACTAAAGCCCCTTGATTGCACTAAAACTGAACCATGGGTCTTTGACTGGATTCTACAGATGTCCAGTGTTTTAAATCATATTGACGCCTTGCAAGTCATCCAAAATGTGGTTTTGTAAAGGCAAAGGTAGATAATTTAGTTTTAAAGTGAAACATTTTTGCTTCCTCTCTGTACATCAGTATCACATTATCTCACTGACAGCACAGGATAAGAGAAGAATCTCTGGCTTTGAACTATCTATTTAAAACCTTGTGCTTCAGTTGCCAGCTGAATAGCTATTCTCTGTGGCCCCACTGCCAGGAATTACACTCTGCCCTTGGAAAATATAGCGTGGATTTTTTTTTTTTTTTTTTTTGCTATTAGGTGTGAATATCCTTTTTAATGTCATTAGGTACCTCTTTCTTACTGCAGCTCATAAGAAACTCGCATGTTCTGTGTCAACATCTGAACCAACTTGATAATCATTTCTTGAGGTCCTCTTCAGTGTTATTTTTCTGATTCTTCCAGAGCTCATTTACTGCAAATTCAGATGTCACCAAACTTGACCAGTAAGAACTATTTTCAAGGAGAGAGGAGGCAGTTTAGTTGAACCCTTGGGCTAGGTGTTGGCTTTGTTTAGAAAGTAGAATGTGAAATGGGATTTGCAGCTACAATCCCATCTACTAGAGAGTAGTTTCATGTGTTATCTTCATGGGTTAAGCTTTCTTTTGTTTAATGTTCCATGAGGCCTGGGAATAAACACTTCATTTTGTTTCAAGGCAAGGAGGAAATCTGAGGCGCTTATGAGTTTCATGAATATAGGGGAAAAAGTGACTTTCTGCTTTTGGCTCTCTTGACTTTACCTTTTAGGGTGATGTGTGCTGGGGCTTGAGCATGTATCCTCTCTTGTATTGCTTGGTTACGTAAAAATTAATCTGCCTGGAGGTTAAATATGCAGGTCTGTCTGCTGCAAGGGATATTATGTCAGGTTTAAAGCGTCCCTTGTGATTCCATCCTTGGAGATACTAAAAACCCGACTGGGCACAGTCTTGAGTAACCTGTTCAAGCTCACTCTGCTTTGAGCAGTGGGATCAGACAAGGCAATCTCCAGAGGTCCTTTCCAACCTTAATTATTCTGCAGTTCTGTGACTCACAATTTCTTAATTTGACCCACTTCTCAAATAAGAGTTTTAAACAGGGTAGATTGGTGCACTTCCCTAATCAACAGCCACATCAACTTCCCTAACCAAGAAGAGAAAAGGAAGCAAGGATGCATTTCCCCCAGAAATAACCCTACTTCTCCTGCAGTGAAATACATTGATCTGAGGAAAGCTAATGACATGGCAGGCCTCCAGTTTAATACTGTCAGGGTCAGCTTAGTACTGACTCATGTTGTTGATTGTAGCCTAGTTGGGACAGGCTAGTTTTTCTTTTCACACACGTGCTGTTTTTGCATGAATGCATTTTAACTTCTTGTGTTCAGTGGAGGAAACCAGAAGAGGAGCATGCCCGAAGTTTCTCTATGCTAAATCCTGCCTGTAGAAAAGACTGCTGAGAGAGTGAGCCATAGTGCCTGGACAGTCCAGCCAGAGAGTGTCTTTGCTTTTCTGTGAAAGGAAAGCTGATCTTGTTTGCTTCATGTGGCCGTTTGTCCTCGAAGCATGGTACATCTGTGGAGATTACACCCAAACCTTGTTGGGCTGACCTGAGGTAGGATTGAAGTAGCTGTGGGCACAGGTTGGTATGTGCTGTTTAGTGATTAGGTGAAAAACAAACCCACCTTAGATAATGGATAGAGTTTGCATGTTTCGCATCTGCATCTGCCTTGCTGCAGGTAGCTGTTGTAGTGTTGTCAACTTCTCTCACAGGTTCCCTGCATTGCCTTAAATTCTTCCAGGGAAAACAGCATTTAATAGCAAGGCACCTATCTGGTTGGCCATTTTGAATAGGTGTTACCTTGCTATTAATTTACTTACATAAGCTGATGTTAATGTAACGTGTGGTATAGCTAATAAATAGCTCTGTGCTAAAAGTGAACTGCCTTGTCCCCTGGAGTGAAGCTACGTGGGAGTCTTAATGCTTAGATATGGACACACAGAGGCCGTAAGTGCTATGTTGAGTACATGGAGAAGTGTGTGGATACCACTAGTGTTCTCTCCAATGTGTCTTGTGAGTTACTGAAATACCTAAATGTTGAGTAACCTTAGGGTTACACCCTGCAGCCTATACAGAGATGAGCTCTGAGGCCCTCCATACAAATCACTGGCAGCCTGTTTCCTCCAAAGGTAGCAAGTGCAATGGGCATAGGGGCACTTTGGAGCACTTTAATAGGTAGCAATCCAAACTACAGAAGGGACCGCCTCTTGTATCCAGTGAACAATACTGTATTATGCTTGTCAAGGACATAGCTTCAAATTTCTTTACAGCTAGCTACTGTAAACTTGCTGCTGTTTTGTTGTCCGTTTCTCTAAGATACTAGCAGGTCTCAATCTATGGCTATTTATAAATGTCCCAACAACTCTGGACTGAAGTAATTGACATGTATAAACGCTGATCTTTCTGTTAAACTTGAGACCCTACTGGCCTGATTAATGGCTGTATTACTGTCAGATCTGAGCAGTTAGCCAGGAGACTAATGGAAATGAAGTCACTGTTACATAGCATATATGAAAAAGCGAAAACCAATCTCATTCAAAACCAGTGTAGAGCAGTCCTGAATCAGCTACACTGTTGGTGTATTTTTGGTGTTTTTAAGAGCAATTCAAAAACACATGAAATAATTTTTCTTCTTTTGGGATAATGGACTCCTGGGCAGTATACTACATGCTCGGAGCACTAGAACAGTACTTATCCCTTAAAGTCCCTGATATAATTTATTTAACTGATTATACATGTGTAGCTTGTAGTCATCTTACATTCCTTTATTAGCTGCGGGGACACAGATGTGGCATAAAATGCCTGAAGCATTTCTTTGCATAGCACATCTATGCCTTTGGGGGAAAACAACATTCAGATTTTATTTTCCGAAGTAAACAACATGCAGGAGTGTACCAGCAGTTTTTAGTGTGCTGCTTCTGCACCCTGGTGCACTACCAAAACCACAATTTCCTTGAAATTGCATGAACCTCTTTCCCGTCTTTTCCAAACAAACACTCTATTAACAGCATTGTTTCTTTCTGCCCTACACACATAGGCAAAATTCTGGAAGTCTGTTGCTGCTTTCAGCTTTCAAGGCTGCAATTCTTTAAAATAGAGGAAGAAGCGAAATTTCATCCATCCTGGCAAGGAAATGGAGTTTCAAATGACTAGGGTCACCTCCCTCGCACTTCTTCCCACCCTGCACAACACATGCGTCAGTAAGAGGACAGGCAGTTACAGAAATGGTTACAATATCAGCTACTTCGACAGAAAAATTCATCATTATGCAGCTAAAGACCTTGAAAGCTGTTAATCTTGCACAGCTTTATGAACCTTCAATAAGGCTTTTTTGCTATGCGTACATGTTTGCAGTTGTGGCTAAGATCGCTTGGTTCTGGCTTGGCATTTTAATTGTGCGTATATTGTCAGGTCCACATATGTACAGTAATATCAAAGCACTGGACTAGTTTGGAGGCAAACCCTAGGATGTACTCTGTTCCTTTTCAGTCTCAGAAAACTGTATTCTATTAATAAACTGAGTAAGTCTTTAATTGCATTGGGCTTTTCTTGTGGGAGAGTGCTCTAGAACCCCATTTCTCTGGTTTCAAATGTTGAGTTGCAGTCTAAAACCTAATGCGTTTTAACTTTTGCCACTATCAGAGGTGTTCTACCCTGTTTATTATGTTGATAGAAATGGGTCCAGAAGTAGGGGAAACTGGAAGGGCTCTTCTTAGTTTGCCTAGCCTAACAGCACACGGGAGGCAGAACTGTATATACTTCCACGTGAAGCTTTATCAGTCTCCTGACCAGTGGCAATACTGTTGCATCTCTTTTCTGGAGAGACTGCTGCATCCAAATATCATATTTGTTTATTTCACATTTTGATCAGATAGATTTATGATAGCCCTGGCACTTGGTTTCATCCTACTTCTGTTGCTCTAGTGCTTTAGGTCAGTCAGTTTCCCATGTGTGATGTTTTGATTCTCTGCTAGGAAGAACAATATTCTGAAGCCTCTACTGTACCCACAAGAAGTTTGCTCAGATATGAACACAAGACACTTCTCTGCTAATGAATGCACTGTGAGGCATTGATAGCTCTATATGGGGCATCGTATATTCTATTGAATGCATCATGCTTGCATCACATATATGTGAAAGGCTACTTGCAGCTGATGCTGGTCAGTTGGGAAAATGAGCGAGGCTTGGATTTGGGATGAGTACTGCATTTCAGAGCAGAAAGTACTAAATTATGTTTAAAAGGGGAAGGAACTAGTTTTTTGGGGAAAGATTGCTGCTACTGTACTTTAAGGATGAGGGGTGTGATGCTACTTCTTTGAGACTAACTTGATCTTTACATTGTTGTTCTGTAGAAAGAACTAGAACTTATGGGATACAAATTAAATTAAATTCAGTAGCATTAAAGCAAGAATGAGACGATCTGGTGTCCTTTAACTTGGAAATGACCAAGGAAGGAGAAATAGTGATCCCTGTGATCAATGAGTACATTGAAATGTATACCAGAACTGGGTTGTAGTTGTGGAAGAGGCCAAAGCAATCCCAGAATTGTCAGGAGAGGGGTGTACCCTGCAGTGTGCACCCTATTATGCCATACTCTTGTGAGAACTCATCTGGCCAAAAGCAGTGTACAGCTATAGTCCTTCATAAGATTACATACCAAACCCAGCAATGCAGTCCTTCTCCTTGGGAGGCCTAGGAAAAGAGTGCCTATCTTAGATGACGAGAGCTTGATTTAGCCTCAGTATAATGAAGATCAAGAGGAGATGTGGCATCTGTCTGTAAGTTATGTAGGAAGGGAGGGAAAGCTAATGCATAGGTCAGTATCATCACGGGAACAGAGGGGTATAAACTTGGCCTGGAAATTAAAAGAAAATTATTGTTCATAAAACAACTGGGCTCAGGAAGAAACTTCTGAGGTGATAACACGGATGGGACAAAAAGTGTTCCTAATCTCAGTTGCCACAGCATGATACGGCTCAGGAAATTGCCCATTTCTGTCAGCCTCAGATCGTTCTGTCTGTGTTTTAGTCTTCCAAATGAGTGTTCCACAGTTATCCCCTATAGTTACAGAATGTAATTCAGTAGTTACCGTAGAAAGTGCATGCCTAGTTGATGATGTCAGCCACGGAAGGGAAATAAGCCATACCACTTTCAGAGTGACAGGAAAACCAGGGATGTTATAGAATTGAAAGGTTAAAAACAAACATTGGTTTTTGATTGTGGCCACTCCAAGTATTTGAAGATCCAAATGTCAAGGAGTTTTTCTAGTCTACCCCATGGAATAGGAAATGTTTCATTACAGTTAGCCAGATCCTTGGGTCTGTGGAGAAAAAGCTACTTGTGATAATTTCTGGGGTGTACATATGGGGAAGGAAAGGGGAGCGGAGAGTAGGCATGTAGATTCCACTGGTGGCCTCCAATGTAATCAGGAACGAATTCTTTACATTTTTCAGCCTTCAGATTGGAGAAAAGCCACCTTAATAGCAGCATATGCTTCTGTTGGCATAAAATAATGGTAAATATATGAATACTAAATTGTTTAATACCAGTGCCAATTGGAGGGAGGCTGGTTTCCAGATGTTGAAGGCCTCAGGCTGATCTCTCTGGAGAGGAATTTACAGTTAATGCTGTAGTCTGCTGTGCAGAGCACCGTATGGGTTTCCAGGAAAGCAGCTCCAGTCATGCTGAGGTTCTGCCACCAATGTTGGTCATCCCTGGTTTACAGAGCCATGCTGTGCTACCAGTCCACGCTGGCTGAATGAGCCTGAAAGCAGCAGCTGAATGAAGTTGAAGGAAGTATTTCTTAATTTCAGTCTTTCTCTTCTTTAAGAGACCTTGTCAGTCTGATTCTGAAGTTATTGCCTGCCTTCGGATAAGCTAGCAGCAACCTGTTGGTATTATCACCGAGGAAGTCACAAGTTACCTTTAGTTTCTCTTCTCTTTGCTGCATTAAAAGCATTTTGAAAAAGAATCGATCTGACTAGTGCTCAAATACCAGATGGAGCGTGGTGTTATGAAATAAGGGATTATGGAAATTGTTCGGTTTGAGCCCAAGATCCAGAACTGAATCATCTGCCAGTGGAAGTTCTGGAATGCCTTACAAGACAAATTCCAGTGTGCAAGCAGCATAGTGGCAAAGCACTGCATGAGAGCTGTTGAACCACGCTGCCATGTTTCACATTGTTTCACAGTGCGGTAGTTCTCCGTGACCACTGAGAGCTTTAACAGTGGGCTGATAAAGAGGTGTGTGTAGAGGTATTGCGCAAAATGTGATTGTAGGCCCTTTGATGAGGGCTCTCAGACCTGCATTAAGTGAAGGGGGTGCTTGTGCCCTGTCATAGAGCAACTTACCCTGCCAGGTAGCTGGGAGGTTCACCTAAGGGATATCTGCCTCAGACCCTCAGATATCCTTGCAGAGGAATGGCCTTTATCCAAAGGAGGATGGAATTAAAAAGACTAGATGTAAAAGTCCCTGAGGATGAAAGGCAAAGAGAGATGCTTTTATGTATGCTCTCTACTAGGAACAAATTCTGCTGAATGGCATTCTTACACTTAGATTGGATTAAATCTCTGACTAATTCGTACCAAGTCTTTTCATGTCCCCACCAGTGCAGCTGTATTTGAGCAGACTAGTAACGTCTGCCTCTGGAAGTGATGACTGCCATCTTATTTCAGAAACCGCTTGCCAAAGCCTCAGGGAGAGGAGAGTAAATCACAGAACTGCCTCTACCTCTTTCCTCTGAAGCTGATTTCCTAACAGATTTTCATTTGCTCGAGGCATTGAGCTTGGCATGGGCTTTGCTGAGAGAGGCACCTCCTGTGTGTTCAGCGGATGGAGGGGAGTTGCTATCTGGCTGACTGAAACTGTTTCAGCATTTACCGAGCGTCAAATGTCCAGCCAAGTGAGGAACGTACTGCCTGGTTACTATTTTTAAGCTATGTAACAGTATGTGCAAATGATATTAACTTATGTCCAGAGTTGAAAGTTTGATGTTATGAGTTTTGTTTTTGCCATACTATACCTACAATCTGGATTACCTTTCAAAGTTTTAGTATACTTTGTAGCATGAGAACTTCTTTATTCTACCTGTCATAGTTCAGCCAAAATGTTAAACCAGTTGTTTGCTTACAATATATTCCTGTCTCCTGGTAAAAGCTTTCCTTGTACCTATGAGGAAAATGAATGATGGGAAGCATTAGACACACAGGATTGTGTAATAGAGGTGAATTTTCATTAAGCTGCATTAGATTTGATCAGTTGTCATTTGACAATCTCACAGTGAAGTTTGTTAGTTGCTAAGGGTTGGATTTTGCTTTGCTTTTTTAAATTATTATTGTTACTAAAGATCATGGAGCGTACCGCAGTGCAAAGGGTGGGTATTCTTATCTTTAGAAGAGGAAAGATTTGCATGAGTAAATTTGTCAAGGCTTAATCCTAAACTAAGTTTAGGTACTGTCAAATTAAGAACTCCAAGATGTAAGTACAGTAAGAGAGTGGTTTGAGGAAAGGCTAGGATAAATATTTTTTTCCTTCTCTGAGAATAAAAACATGTCTACAAGAATTCAGCCTGGGACAGGTTATAGAAGAGGTTTGTGGGACCTGTGGAATAGACCTCAATTAAATGATCTAATTTATGAATTTATGAAATAAAAGTTATGGGATTATTGTGTATGGGTGTTTTTTCTTCCTGTGATCTAATGAATTGGGATTTAGCATCGTGTTCATTGAACACGTTCAGTATCTTTTCTGTTTTCTAGAAGCCTCATGCCTTAAGAGTCTAGACAAATAAGGTCTACCGTGAAAACGAGGTGTAGCTCCATACTTAATCTGCTAGTCACAGAAAGAGAAAATTCACAGCATGATTTAAACCAGTCTGTTTCTGGTTCCCTTCAAATCCTGCTTTGTGTCCTGTTCAAACTCTGTTCAGTCAGGAGTGCTCCTGCTGAGGTGTGTAATTCTCTGCCTTTGCAAAATGACATGAAATTGCTTAATTGTATATTATGGTCTAATCTAGTGACTAATGTGGGAGGACAGTACAGGCCTGTGGTGGCCTGCAGAGCATCAAGAAACAGCCTGCTATATCTACCCTAGATCAAGTTTCTTGCCATTGCCATTTCTGGTTTTAGGTATTTAGAGAGACTAGACAGTACACATTTCCATGCACAACTTTTAAGGAGAAAGGAAGGCTAGGTGTAGTGATTTGAGCTGCATGAGTAAGGTACACCCATCAGTGGTTGTAAACACACTGTGGGATTTTCTTTGGCAGCAGTGAAGCTTGACGGAGTTGGCCTGGTGGTGGAGCTTGGGTCTGTTGGCCATGCATGGGCTGGGGGCAGTGGCAGATTGGGGCATATGATAGCTGGGGTACAGAGTGCCAGATATATTAACAGTGACAAGTGAAGGCATGTGGCAGGTAGTGAATAAGGTGCTGGTCCTCATCTGCAGATGAGTCCTTGAGATGCTGTTCCTGATTGGACCTTTCTGGTTAAGGGAAAGGAGGTGGCAGTTCTGAAGATCTTGGTTTAAGGTCCAATTTCTTAAGTGTTTTTTGAGCTCTCCGTGTTTGTTTTACCTGGCAATTATAAAGGCTGAGGTTGCACCCATGGGTTGTAGTATGATCCCAGCCCTTCCTGGACTTTACCTAGAATAAAGCTTGGGGTTTGTTTTGTTTTTAAAGTTCAACAGCCTGTAAATGAAGTGGTTTGTGGGTTGGAGAAACCTTTATGGCTCTTCTATTCAAATGTCTGTTTACTTAGATTTCTTGGCTCCCAAAAGAGTCTTGTAAGATCTGCATTAGGAAAAAAATTTCCAAAAATTTTAAGTCCCTCTGCTTTCCATATTCAGTTTTCCTCCACAGAAACAGGATATACATCCATTACATAATCCGTTTGAACTGCTCTGGGCAGTGTACTCAATTTGTGATGCCTTAGTTTAGTAGAGTGTGTGTGGAGGGTGGAATTATGAATCTTTTAATCCCATTTTCTAACTCCCTTCTCCTCTACAGCTTCTTTTGAAAAAGTGCCTGCCTCTTTTCTACACCCATAACAGCTGAGAGTTGGAAGCAGCACAAATAAAACTTCCTTTCCTATGTATGTTTTTAATGTTTGTGACTGGTATATTTGTTCTTTGTTTTGTAAGGGTCTGATGTTTACTAAACCACTGAGAAGTGAACCTTGGAGTTAAAAGTCCAGGCAACCGTGTGCCTTGATTAGAATAAATGTTGGCACAAATGACCAGTCTTTGAGTTTGCTTCCGAGATGTTAAGGTGTTTCTCTCGATGACCCAAATGAAGGTGGCTTTGGGAAGTTCAGCTTAGTTTGAACCCAGTGATTCTATGTGCCTAGTAATCTTTGACCTGTGTAAAGCAGAATTAGGTGATAAAAGTGAGACCTGAAGCACGTAAGTGGAGACAAGTGCATAAGATAGAAGGCAAGCACGTACTACATTAGATGCTAGACCTTTTAACTTTTCCGATCTCATGAACCATTTTATGTGCTCTTTAAAGAATGGTAATTTTTTTCCTTTTGTCACTTGCAGATCATATGGTTGTATCTGTCTCTTTGTCCCTGTTGATTCTTTCCTACCTTAACTTTTGTGATCATTGCAGTCTGTATTTTGGTATCAGGTTCTGACATAGAAGCCTTCACTTATATAAATTTTTAAAAGTGTGTTCATGTGAGTTTCATTAGAGAATTTCTTTTATGAGATTTCTTCTTTTTTTAAAAAAAAAATAAATGTAGGCTCTATTTGTTTTCTCACTACGTCATTGAATGGCTTGGGGTGATCAGTGTGCTGGTAGAACCTGAAGGCCTCAGAGGACTTGGCTCACTGGGCTGCAGAGATTGTTATAGTGTGTTTGTAGCCTTCAGTCTTCATTCTGCTCAAAACTTCTAATTGGGTCAGACCAGTGCTCTTGTTCTGTAATGTTCAGTAAAGCTTTTCTGAAAACCTCCTTTTCTTGTGGCATAGCATGTTGGCTCAGAAAGATGAATCAATCCATGTCCTATATGATGTCAAAAGCTGGTATGTCTGCCTGTGCTAAGGTGACTGATTTGTTTTATCCCCATTTGGTGTCATAGAAATATAAAGTTTTGTGAAAGTGTCATTCCAGTAATTGCTTAGAGACCTTTTTTTTTGGTATAGGAACTTTCCTCAGGTTATTTGATAGCGTTTGAAGAACTCTGGGGAAGTCCAGCTTGTAAAACTGGGTAGAAACTACCTTTAGGATGGGTTTCTGTGTTGAAATGTAACATCAGGAACAGCTTCAAAGCACTTCAAATGAGGGAATGACATTCAGCCTTCTTGCCCCGATAAGTGGTGGACTGAGAAGTCTCCATTGTGCTTCAGCCTGGTATTGAAGTCACCTTCACCTAGTGTGAAGTGATTGTACATTTACTTTAGAAGTGGGGTATGTGTTGCTCATCAGAAAATACCCACGGTCTGACTGCCTACAGGTGTGGGGTATGGTCTTTATGGGAAATGCTTGTAGACTGAGGGCTTCCTATATTGAAACAGGCAGAATAAAAGTACATTTACTTCTTTGAGAAATAAATTTTCTTCTGCTATGCACGTAGAGTACTGTGTGGTTCTTTACAGCATGGTGACTGTTCCAAGATGTAGAGAATATCCCCAGCTTCCCAAACACACAGCTGGTGAGTTGGTGCTAGGTGAGAAGGGATCACTGTATTGGTTACTGGTCACCCAATGTGAAGATTTGTGCTATGAAGGATCTCCCTTGTATGTGGCTGTGTCAGGCATTTAAGCTAGTAGTTCTTCTAGAAGCTTGTCTTACAACATGGCAGCTATCCAGATGGCCTACTATTCCCTTTTCTTATAAGGGGGCAGCTACCCCTTCCTTGCTATAATTTATTTTTTTTTTCCTTCCAAAGAAGAGAGATGATCTGTTTCTTAGCCTCCTTCTTTATGTTGGTGTTCATTCAACGTAGGGACTCTGCTGTGATGAGAGTTGTGTACGACAGAGCAGCAGAACAGTACGTTTGTTGAATTCATATAGATAAAAGGTTTTATTTTGTAGGTCTAATGTTTTCAGTACTCATGTTGTGGCACTTAAGAAATGGTTAGTAATGAACAACGTACACATTTCTATTCAGTACCTTGATGTGAATTTGGGAACCAAAATATTATCTGTAACTACTTCTGTATTTGTATGTTTCTGTGTTCTTGGATATAATTTGCATTTCTTTTCAAACCATTACTGGGTTGAGTTTTTCTTGGTGTGAGAATTCTGTGAACTGTTTGTATATGTGTTTTGATCTTCTCCTTAAGAATGGGTTCTTGTATTTGCAACCAAGTTCATATTTGATCTCTCTTTCTCCTACTTTTGTCCTAGCTTGGGAGGGGCATAGAGAGGAAAGAGGTGGAAACCCAAAAGACTCACTCCCGTATGGTGGGTAGAAGCCCACCAAATCAGGTTTGATAAGTGTATTAAAACACAAACATAATTTTGCCAGCATATTTGTTCGAGTGTGGAGTTTTATGAATGGGAGCAGATCTAAATGCCATCTTAAAACATACTGTGGACAGTGCTGACGTTCCTTTTTTCCATCTGGTATAGAAGGGAAGCTGCAAACAATGGCAACCACGCCTTCGTCCTCCTGCTTTCCCATTCCTTGTCTGCATAATATGGAGCTAAAATAATTGCTGGTTTTGGCTTTAGCTTTTCTTGTCAAAATTGTCCTCTTTTTGCTGTCTGTTCCTCATTCTTACCGCTGCCCTAAACCTGTACTTTTTGATACCTGTGATCACTGAGAAAGTCATGAACATGTTGTAGCAAAGTCCATTTCTTCAGTTTTAGCTAAAAGTAAAATAAATCAAATCCTGGAAGTGAAAACAGCGTTTTCATTTGTTGGAATAAAGACTTTTTTTAGTGTGGTTTCCTAAAGAAGGGAGGCTTACGGGATTGAGCCGTTTGTCAATCTGCTCTTCAGTTCATCCTTAATAACTTTTGAACTATTTCATCCAGATTTGACAGGGAATGAAAGTGTCAAAGGTAATTGATTTCCTGTAAGAAAACTGAAGGCTGGGTGGAGGAGAGACACAAAAATAGGTGTCTTTACTGTCTGCAGCATAAACTTAGCAATAAATGGTGCTTAGGCTTTTGCTAGCCAAGTTGCAAGTGTGTACTGGCTGCCTAGGTACTGCAGGAATCTCAGAGTTTCCAGAGCGTGTTACTGAGTCTCGCTTAGGCAGAAGCTGAGGGGCCACTAAAGGGAGACAAGGGCATAGGGAATGTTGCTGGGGAACTGGAAATTTAGGGAAAGTATGAAATAAATGGAAATTGGGGCTATCAGTAGTTTTGTGATTGATGGACCAACTTGCTTTCAGATTCCATACAGTACTGCAGTTTGTTGATCTCTGACCTCAGAGATTTGTCTGTCAGGGGTGCATCTGTGGTGTTTGCCTGGCTGTGAAATAACCAAAAAATAAGAAAGTATTTACATTGTGTTCAGAGAAAGTCAGCACTCTCAAGTGGAGCTGGGCAGTTACTTTGGCAAATGTTTTATTCACTCAAAATGCTTTAAGCTAGGAAGAACAAGCTGTGAATTTAGATGGAATTAAGTCAACAGTTTCTGCCAGAAAAAAAAAAAAGGAGAAGAATGCTGGAAAATACATTCCCATAATATTTTATTTTTCTAGGCTCAAGTTATTAGTTAAATGAGCACTTTTAACAAAATCAGGGTGGAAAATGTAGGGAGGATGACTCCTATAATGGGGGTGTATTGGCATGGAATATAGGAGCCCTGCATTTGCAACGCTTTCTGCAGGAACTTGAATTTGTACAACCAAATTCGTTATGTGTATTATTTGCAAAATCTCTTCCTGTCTCTTGCTTTTGACAGAAGTAGGACACTGAACTTTTTCTCATATATGCATTCGGTAAAATACTCGTATTCCTACATCTGTGGTGACTGTGGGAAGGAACCACCACCTGGAATTATTCATTGCCCGTGTCTCTGTTTTTCATTGGTTTCTTTTGTCCTGGGCAAGCGCTGGAGATCCTGAAGTGTACTTGCAGTCATGAGTCAGTGACAGCCTCATGCTATTATTGTAAATAGCAACACGAACACTGTTCTTGCATGCATTTTTTCACGGGCTTTGTCTTTGTCTCCCAACACTCCAGCCAAGGAATTTACAGAGCTTCTGAGTCAGCAATCAGCTGCCTCGAGACAAAACACGCAGGATACTGCAGACTTGCAGAATAGCCAACAAGGCATACAAATACCCTGGAAACCTGGCAAATAATTCTTGCCTGCCCTTGCTTTGCCTCCTGTAATTTCCATGATCTCTGACGTGTTGCTCGTGGGTTCCAAGGGCTTTGGGTGTTTACATCAGGAAGGCAGAATTCTGGGGAGTGACTAATTGCAGTGACTGAAGCCTCTGTATTTGACCTGTGGGCATAACTGACTTCCCAGCCTGCATGAAATGGGATGTCGGCAGAACTGCTAAATTAATGTGCCGCTCGGGTTGCGCTGCGTAAAATGACATGCTTTTGCAGGTTTGTCTTCTGGCTTGGCAAACGTTGAACACAGAGCAGTAAGTTCCTAGAATGAAAGTAGGTTGGATTTTAACTTCGGGATCTCTCTGAGCAGTGCAGAACCAGTGCCACTTCAATCCTGTGGTGAAAGCTTAGAATAGAAGCAAGAGTAAGAAATGAAACCTATGTTGTCCTTACATCTGGATATATCAATAATGGACCGTGGACTGACAGACTTAAACTGCCAGTCCACTGAGTTAGGTCGTATAACTTCTATTGCTTTTTCTTAGGAAGTGTCAGTCACCTGAAGTGCTGTTATAATGTGAGTGTTTGGGTGGTACAGTGGGCTGCAAGAGGTGGGGGAAACAACAGAAAATAGTATTCAACTTGCAATGTTGTGCTGATTAATGAGGCGTATGGCTTTAGACTGTAGGTATTTTGTTGTATTTGTATTACACAGATGCACTGAAATTACTCCTTCGGCATAAGAGGTGATTTGTTGGAGCTCTTTATAACATTCTGCTTGAGAACAGAAGAGGAGACACAGGCTTAAAGCACAGTGTCTTAGATCTCCGCAGTAGTGCAGTGGTTACCCTGAGGTTCAAGCCTGGAGCATGTTTCCAGCTTCACAACAGTGAAGTGAAGATTAAAAATAAGGAAAGGAGTTAGTTCCATCCTGCTTAGTGAGCAGTACTGATATGTACGTGGCATCACTATCAGCCAGTTAGAAAACAGCTTCACGTGTACCAAGTCCTCTAAGGCAGTTGTCCTAATACAGCCAGAATTGCATTCTCTGGTGTCACCCATTGTTGTACTGTGGCTTCTGTAGGAAATTTTATGTTTACAGTTTGTGGCTGTATGTAAAGGTTTTCAGGTCTCCTTTGCTATTTCTAAATGTAAGCAATAAATACCATGTTAGGGTGAAACGCAGGAATGCCCAAATAAACTGCTGCAGAGCTGTCATTTGAGAGGGGAAGAGACATGAGCTGTAATGTTTGACTTGGCTTCCTCTCTGCTGGAACCAGGAAAAGAGCTGGTGAGAATCTAAAAGATTTTATCCAAGTCCACATGTTTCCTTTTTTACCTGAATACCCTTTGCAAAAAAAAAAAACCAAAGGACAAAAAGCACCTCAGAAATGCTTTCCCTTCCATAGTTCCCACATGTGTTGCCATGCTGCCCTCCTATCTGAAGACAAACAGAACTATTCTTTTTTAGTAATATTAGTATTACTAATATTACAAAATACTTAGTATTATGCATAAAAGGAAAAAAGAGATTTGTTATATATAAAAGAGAGAGAGAGGGGGAGAGAAAATATCTGTCCCTTTAAACAAAATCTGCTATTTTTGATCCAGACAGTTCATTCTGTAGGTCTGCAGGCTGCTTCTGAGGGATCCCAGGAAAGCAACTAAGAGTAGCAGACCTCCTGTTAGCATATTTAGTCTGCTGAGGACCCCAGCTACCACCTAAAAATTTTATAGGGACCTGCATATCAAAAGAAGTTGAAAACCACAGAATAGAGGAATTACTATGAGAATCTGAAGAGGATCACGCATCAGCCACATTTCACTCTTAGGCTGCTTACTTACTGACAGGAATATATGCATAGACTCTAGGTAAGGCAGATATTTATACTTCTTGATGCAACACAGGCATTTTTTTTCTGTCTTTACATCTTTTCTTAAGCATTTGATTGCTGTTAGCAGGTTTAACTTCTTTCTAGGATTGCAGTAGCCATTGCTGGGTTTGTTATGTCGCTGTACAAAAGCAGTGTTCACAAGGACTCTGACAGAGATATCAGCTTGTGCTATGCCATCTTTTTTTCTCTTCTCTACACATCTCCATTTAGAATGAAGGAACCAAAACTCATGTTACTGGTGGAATACTAGCTCCTAAAGTACTTTGTGGCCGTAGTGTTTTTAGGACCATCACATAAACATTGCTGTGGTGTTACCACAGTGATCTGATTATCACAGTGACTGCTACATTAGTAAGTCTATCTTTTGTTTTAAAACCCATGCCTACTTCCAAACATCACATAATATTTGCCAGTTTACTTGTAACTTCTCTGCTGTTCATGTGAAATGAGTTTTGATAAAATTTTCTAGGGACTGGCTCAGGTAAAGTGTTTTGCCATTTAAGAGAGGCGAGATGTTCCACTGTCTGCAGTGAGGCTCAGTGAGCTTTGGAAGGCTCCGCTTCAGTCAACTTGGGCAGGACTCCTTGGGGTATTGATCAATTGAGTTATTTAGGACTGATGCTTTATTAATTACTGAGAATCTGAGCTCTCAGTTCAGCAGGCTTAGACAAAATTTTGGAAAGAAGAAAGAAAGAGCAAGCTCAGTTACATTTTCTTCTTTTTATTTTATAGGTTAATAATGCTTTTAAGCCAGAGGTGAAAGTGGCTCAGCAGAGCGCCATCGGGAAATCTGGCAGACTGGAAGAGAACAGCTGCTTCCCAGGGCAGCTGTGAAGTGTGAAGCATGGAGGAAAGTAAGAATGAGAAGGTGAACCAGGCTCATGTTCTCTTTGACAGATTTGTCCAGGCTTCAACCTGCAAGGGGACTCTTAAGGCTTTCCAAGAGCTCTGTGACTACCTAGAACTAAAGCCCAAGGACTACCGTTCTTTCTATCACAAACTCAAGTCCAAGCTAAATTACTGGAAAGCCAAAGCCTTGTGGGCCAAATTGGATAAAAGAGGCAGCCATAAGGACTATAAGAAGGGGAAAGTATGCGCCAACACGAAGGTAAGAGATTTGTTCATGGTGGTCAAGACAACTATTACCCGGTTTGTCTCTGGAATACACAATAAAAATGTCTCGGTTTGCTTGGTGTCAGTATAAGCCCAGGGAAGATTTAGGAATGTTCTCACATGTATTATTTACAATATAGCCACAATTTGTTAACATTTGACTCTCAATCAAAAATTGCATTTGCTACTACCAAATTTAACTGTCCACCTGAATAGGAGAGGATAAATGGAAATCCTTAGGAATGACCAGAAAATTTGTAATTTATTCAGGAGAAGCAGCCTGCAAGTTTGCATGTTGTTTTTCTGACGTCAATACTATAGATGGGTTAGAAAATCTTAATTAGTAAGCCTTTAATCTTGGTAGGTTTTTTTTTAAAATATTTTTTTACTAGACAATAACAGGGACATGAAATTTGCTGTTGGAGTCCAGATAAAAAATATGTATGTTTGGAAATTTCCAGTTTTAATTTGAAAATCCTCATGAGTCTCAAGAAAAGTGAACTTTCATGCCAATTTGGCAAAATATTCTATTTTCCATTATTTAGAAAGTAATAACTTCTATGCCAGATTCAGAGAAACAAAAATGCTGTGCAGACTCATACCAATTCCTTTTAAAAGGCTGGTATCTGTGGTATTTACTGCAGGAATTCCTGCTTTTACACACACCCCCCAATTTTTTTTTCACCTGATTTATTGTGAGCTGGTATTTATGTGCTGCACCCTTGTTGGACTTTACAGTATGAGCTTATTTATTTATTCTGTTGTTACTGAAAGCAGTTCTTTATATCGTTCATCAAAATGTGAATGGAATAGGTTATTTTTGCAAATAAACATATACTCTTCCTTTTTTAAAAAAGGAAGATAGTGCAGAATATGATAAAATTAGAACAGGATTATGTCCTCCTTCATTGAGGACAATAGATGCTGCTTCTTCTCTTGAATATTCACCTTTTGGGAGAAGGAAATATCTTAATAGGAGGAATTAATGACTAATTCCTCAGTAGAGACCTGAGGGAGAAATATATCCTGTTTAGGTTATGTCAGTCATTTCAGGTCTGTGGACTGAAGTTTAATTCCCAACTAGATATTAGAAAGTTATGTTAGTTTCTTGATTGCTTATTCTATTTCACTTTCCAATGGCCATTTTCATATGGATGGTGGCATTTGTAATTGATTACTACAACAACACTTGGAAAAATTACCAATGGACCAAGGTCCACTTGTTCTAGGTCTTGTAAAGGTAATTCTTTCCTCAAGAAGTTTACTATTGGTACATCAGATTATAGATAGCAAGTGCATATAGATTAACTTGGAGAACAATAAAACAATTGGTCAGTGTTGGTCATCATGGTGGGCACTAGCTTCAACACTCCAAAAGTCCAGCCACTGTTAAGGTTTGTATTTTTCAGGCAACATGAGAAAGGATGGACTTAGAGGACAATAAATGTAGTGATTTTTGTATATATTTAGGAATAAACCTTCCAAGCCCTATGGACATCATGGGCAAAAATTCAAAATTCTTTTTCTGAAAACTCGACTGCACTTTGCATTCATTGGATTCAGGAATTGGTCTTATTTTGAATGAAACATGATGGGTAGAACTGAAGTAGGATATTGAAGGCTGTGAAATGAAGACGAGTGGCTTATGTTTCAATGAGAAAGAGATTGAGCAAGCTGCGAAGAATGTAGAGGTATTTTAACTTATTTGAAGTAATAGACTAAAAGAGTGTTTTGCATCTGGGCTCTGAATGTATCTTAGTGGGCAAGACTGTATTTGTTAACACTGAAAAAAAGGTTGCATCGATAATAGAGATGCAACACGAAAAAAGAGATTTAATGGAAGAATAAGTGTATGACTTTGATAGTACTTGATTATGAGGACATACAAAAAAATAGATACAAATGGAGGTTGACATCCAGCTGTGAAAGACGTTCAGAAAATTGCTTGTGACACTTACTTAGAAGGAAAGTGGTAAGGTGAATTTAGAAGGATATTAGAGCTCCATTTTATCATGTTGGGCTTGAACTGACAACTAGGCAGCCATAAGGAGATGTCAGAAGGTAGGGATTTTAGCTTGGACAAAAAGTAGTCAATTCTGAGTTGGAAAAGTTCTGTGGATCTACAGTACTGACAAGCTGATTGAACCCATGCCTGTGAATGAGATGAGGCAAAGGCAAGTTGTAGAGGAAGATGATAAAGAGATGACAGGCGAAGCCCTGTGGGAAGTTGACAGTGAGAGGAGTGGAAGAAATGAGGCAAGTCCTTCAGCTAGTGCTCTGAAAGAATAGCTGCAGACATAGAGGAGTACTGAGTCTTAAGTAAAGCAGAAAAAGACACACTTTAAAGAAATACATGTAGCCCACTGTCTATAAGACATCTCTTCAAGTGCAGTTGAAAAGTGGGTAAAAGGGGTAAAGTACACTGGGAGTGATGTTTGACTAAAGAGTTTGCTGGAGATTTTATATAGTCCAAAATCTTAGCCTATTTCGTGCACCAAAGCCAAGCTAGAGAGAGTGTAGGATGGAATTGAAGAAACGGGATGAAGAGAGTGATTGTGGAAGGGGCATGTGCTGATCTTGGAGATGAGATGGTGGTGAGATAAACAGAGAGTCTCACGGGGTCATGTGTGACTCTCCCTCATTTAATGATGAGAGAGAAACCTCAGAATTTGCTGGTGTTGGTCTGAAGGACCAGGGGGGTGGGAGGGGGTAATGATTGCAGTGGACATGTCAGGGATCATGCTGAACTGGTCTCTACTAGAGGAAAGGGAGGGATTATTCTGTAGCTGCTCTCCTGTGTGGATGACAAGGAGAAGAAAGAGTAAAGGAAAAGAGGAAAGGGAGTGGAGGCAAGCCAGAGAGTAATTTGCCAGTGTTTCTAAGAAGCTGTTGGTGAGATACTGTATACAAACACAAGTCAAAAGGGTGGATGGTGAATAAATTAAAGGTGGTACCCCCTCTGTCCCAACCCAGAAGCATGTAGGACTGTGGATTTGTGATTCACACCATAGCCGAGAGAAAGTGAAATTTAGTTAATTTTTTTTTGTTGTTAGTATGTCTTAAAGAATATATGCCTGTGATGATAAATTATTTTTGTATGGCTTTGCATACAAATTTGTTGAAATTTTTAATGTAAAGAAAAGATAAATATATGTATTTTTTATCTTTTTCATATATGTTTCTGTTAATTACTTGTTTCCTATCCTACTAGTATCTGCCATTAAATGTTTATATGTAGTTCATAAGAGATAATCATAACTATTCAAAGTAGAGGCCTTTTAAGAACTGAATCATATCTGATTTGATGTTTCCTATCTCACTTAGTTTTATATTCCTAATGTTTAATGTATTTTGCAAACCACTGATTAAAAAATACAGAAATTTAAGTGTGCATGTGGCGGTGATAGAATTTAAAATAAAGATTAGGGTTTTAGCCATGTTATCAGAACAGAAGTCAGTCATTTCTTTAGTAAGCTCAGCTTCTATACACTTGAACATATACCAGTTTTGAAGTTCTTGTCCTCTGCGGCGTAGCTCTTGCCCCTTTAAAAATGGTGCAGGAGTGAAGCGCGGTGACTGGAGTTGGGCAGTAGTTAGTGCATCACATGGCCAGCGTCCAGGTTAACCAGAATTCGGATAATTGGTGTTCATGAAAGCAAGACTTGGACGTGATGGGTTGTTCAGATGTAAATAGTTACAAATGGTGCTCTCCATTGGTTATACAGAGAATACAGGATTTCAGTTTGCATTTAATGTTCCATTACCATGGTGTTGTTACTGAAAACTTAATATAATCTGTCTGAAAGATCTTGAGCAAGAAGTGTTTCTGAGTGGTGAGACAGCTTTAGTGCATGGAGTTGCAGCAGTTGCTTGGGGTCATTGAGGGGAGAGGGAACAAGGAACAGCAGTAGCTGCCTTTATTTAGTTGGCTGTACTTGGCATCTCATGTAGTTACTGCTGCCTGTGAGAGTATCAGAAGATAGGTTTCCATGAGAGATCTGAAACTGGAAGAAATGTTAAGAGGTAAAAAAGGGCGCAGAATCGTTTCTTCTGTTTTTAATTGTGCTTAAAACTCACTGTGTTTCGTAATAACATAATTTAATATTTTTGTGATGGTAAAAAAATATGGCAACTTTGGCCATTAATTACTTCACTGAGTATCATATATTTTACATTCAGAACATCTAGAGTCTTAAATATAACCTAGCTGTTGTTAGCCACATCCTTGTTTGGATCTGATCCTCACTAACAAGGAGGGTCTGGTTGAAGCGGTGAAGGTTGAGGGCAGCCTTGGTTGTAGTGACCATGAGATGGTAGAGTTCAGGATCTCATGTGGCAGGAACAGAATAGCTATCAGAATCACAACCCTGGACTTCAGGAGGGCCAACTTTGGCCTTTTCAAGCAATTGCTAGGGGTAATCCCATGGGACAGGGTACTGGAAGGTAAAGGGGCCCAAGATAGTTGGTTAGCATTCAAGGACTGCTTCTTCCGAGCTCAAGATCAGAGCATCCCAACAGGTAGGAAGTCAAGGAAGGGTACCAGGAGACCTGCATGGTTAAACAGGGAACTGCTGGGCAAACTCAAGTGGAAGAAGAGGGTGTACAGATCATGGAAGGAGGGGCTGGCCACTTGGGAGGAATATAAGTCTGTTGTCAGAGGATGTAGGGAGGCAACTAGGAAAGCTAAGGCCTCCTTGGAATTAAACCTTGCAAGAGAGGTCGAGGACAACAGAAAGGGCTTCTTCAAATACATTGCAGGTAAAGCCAACACTAGAGGCAATGTAGGCCCACTGATGAATGAGGTGGGGGCCCTGAATGCCTTCTTTGCCTCTGTCTATACTGCTGGAGGCTGTCCTGAGGAGCCCCAGACCCCTGAGGCCCCAGAAGAAGTCAGGATAGAGGAGGAATCTGTCTTGGTAGATGAGGGCTGGGTCAGGGACCAATTAAGCAATCTGGACGTCCATAAATCCATGGGCCCTGATGGGATGCACCCGCAGGTGCTGAGGGAGCTGGCGGAAGTCATTGCTAGGCCACTCTCCATCATCTTTGCTAAGTCGTGGGCAATGGGAGAGGTGCCTGAGGACTGGAGGACAGCAAATGTCACTCCAGCCTTCAAAAAGGGCAGGAAGGAGGACCCGGGTAACTATAGACCTCACCTTACCCGGGTCAGCCTCACCTCCATCCCCGGAAAGATGATGGAACAACTTGTCCTTGGTGCTGTCTCTAGGCATATCAAGGATAGGGGGATCATTAGGGGCAGTCAACATGGCTTCACCAAGGGGAAGTCATGCTTAACCAACTTGATAGCCTTTTATGAGGACATAATCCAGTGGATAGATGATGGTAAAGCTGTGGATGTGGTCTATCTTGATTTCAGTAAAGCGTTTGACACGGTCTCCCACAGCATCCTCGCAGCTAAACTGAGGAAGTGTGGTCTGGATGATCGGGTAGTGAGGTGGATTGTGAACTGTCTGAAGGAAAGAAGCCAGAGAGTGGTGGTCAGCGGGACAGAGTCCAGTTGGAGGCCTGTGTCTAGCGGAGTCCCTCAAGGGTCGGTACTGGGACCAGTTCTATTCAATATATTCGTTAATGACTTGGATGAGGGATTAGAGTGCACTGTCAGCAAGTTCGCTGATGACACAAAACTGGGAGGAGTGGCTGACGCACCGGAAGGCTGCGCAGCCATTCAGAGAGACCTGGACAGGCTGGAGAGTTGGGCGGGGAGAAATTTAATGAAATATAACAAGGGCAAGTGTAGAGTCCTGCATCTGGGCAAGAACAACCCCATGTGTGAGTACAAGCTGGGGACAGAGCTGTTGGAGACCAGCGTAGGGGAAAGGGACCTGGGGGTCCTAGTGGACAGCAGGATGACCATGAGCCAGCAGTGTGCCCTTGTGGCCAAGAAGGCCAATGGCATCCTGGGGTGTATTAGAAGGGGTGTGGTTAGCAGGTCGAGAGAGGTTCTCCTCCCCCTCTACTCTGCCCTGGTGAGGCCGCATCTGGAGTATTGTGTCCAGTTCTGGGCCCCTCAGTTCAAGAAGGATAGGGAACTGCTAGAGAGAGTCCAGCGCAGAGCCACGAAGATGATTAAGGGAGTGGAACATCTCCCTTATGAGGAGAGGCTGAGGGAGCTGGGTCTTCTTAGCTTAGAGAAGAGGAGACTGAGGGGTGACCTCGTTAATGTTTATAAATATGTAAAGGGCAAGTGTCATGAGGATGGAGCCAGGCTCTTCTCAGTGGCATCCCTTGAGAGGACAAGGGGCAATGGGTGCAAGCTGGAACACAGGAGGATCCACATAAATATGAGGAAAAACTTCTTTATGGTGAGGGTAACTGAACACTGGAACAGGCTGCCCAGAGAGGTTGTGGAGTCTCCTTCTCTGGAGACATTCAAAACCCGCCTGTATGCGTTCCTGTGTGATATGGTCTAGGTAATCCTGCTCCAGCAGGGGGATTGGACTAGATGATCTTTTGAGGTCCCTTCCAATCCCTAACATTCTGTGATTCTGTGACAGGGGAGAAGGTCGTAGAGAAAAAAATGTTTTTACATTTCTATGACAACATTACAGACAATTAATTTATAATTTGATTAGACCTGAGTTTGAATAATCTGTTTTTAGTACAATTCCTTTTCTGTTGTATACCTTATAACTATTTTATATGGGAAAAGTTATCAAAGAATATGTCACCCAACTCAGTGTGGTCTTGTTGCTTATTGAATCCAGTCTCTTTGAAGATTGTGGTTGTCAGATGAGCAAAATTGTTACCTGAGTAAATATGATACGCTCAGCTAATTTTCTTACAAGTTTAAAAAAAGAAAGACTAAGGGGTGTCTGAGAGTTATACTTGCCCAGAAAGAAAACAATATTAAATTGGAAGAATATATTAGATTCTAATTGATTATCCATTTTAACAAATGACAAATTGGACATCTGTTCAATATATAAGTCTGGTTTGGAGTTTAATAGCTCAGTGGTTGGGATTGCCTTTTCTCCATATGCCTTCAGGTTCCTGAAGCTACTAAAGAAGTGCTGTTATTCTTCCCTGCCATTTCCTCTAGACTTGGATCTCTGCCCTCAGATTTACGTGACTTCTTATCTTATACAGTAGTCTTACTTTGAATTTGCACATCAGTTGTTATGTCGTCACTGCTGTAACTTGTTCTATTCATCATTCAGCCTTTATATTTGCAGTTTTACGTCATTTGCAGAATTTATGCCCCGGAGAATAACTGGTGAAAATGTGGTGACCTGTAAAAATTGGCATATGGGGAGGACCAAAGAACAAAGAGCTTTGCTTTGGGATAGGCTGTTATCAGAAAGTTGGATTCTGGTTAAGTTTTAGCATACCTAAGAATTTCTCAGAGGGTTTTGTTGTCCAGCCATAAGGGTGTGTAAGGATCTGGAAAATACTCACATGGCAGCAGCAGTCACCACTGTAGCAAGATCTTTATTCTGTGGATCTGGTTTATACTCAATAGAAATCAAAGTACAAAAATGATATGACAAAATGAACTGTGTACTATATTTTTGTGAATGCACGTAACCATGCCGGCGTCTTTGTGGACCTCAGTTTCTGCGGGTAAGAAGCGTCAACTGACCATCTTGGTTTTTTAATCTTAAAATAAATGATCTTGCTGTATCATTCGTTTCTTTGAAAGTACTTCCAACACTAGATATGTAAGTATTCTACATTCTCTCAAGTTGTTTATTGCTTCTGATAGTGTTCGTGAGTAGAGTGGAAAAAGATATGAGAAGATGAAAGACCTTTGCTATGACAAAGGTTAGGCTGGAGAAAACGTATTTTGATAAAAGTTGTCTAGTCACACAAAGTTCAGATTTACATTCTATGTACGTTCATGAAGTTTCCTTTGCTGCGATAGTAGAAGCACCAACATAGGCATAAATTAGAGTGCTCTGACTTGACTGCTGTCTGTGCTAATCTAAATGACGATGTTTATAAAAACACTAGCATCTCTTCTATTTATCTGCTTTAGCCATTGCTATGCTACTCAGTGGCGATGAGGAATTTTTGGTGTTACTGAAGATTTTCTCAAGAAAGGCCAGCTCAGGCTTTGGAACATGAGAGGAAATAACCGTTTTTTTAAGAAATAAAAGCACATGGATTGGAATGAGGGGGAGAAGCCTTCAGAAATATTGCTGTTCTCCAGTTGCTTATATAGCTTGGAGAGTACACCTTGGCATCTCTTCTTAGAACAAGGGTTTAAAAGAGGCGGGTGACTTGCCTGCTTCTGCAGACTTTCACTGCTCTGTGATAGTGATATGCTTTGTTTTCAGGTTGCAGCAACTGCTTTAACATATCAGTGGCAGAGCGTGGCAGGTAACAAGAGAAAGACTGATCTGAAATTTCAGCTTACGTTGCAGACAAAGAGCACTTACTTGTAAGAGCCGTGGGATGCTTGGAAGCTGTGGTAAAAATATGTTTTTCCTCCTAGGACTGTAAAGTTACCCTGTGCTGGTTGTTTTGCAGTGTCTGATAATTGGGGCTGGACCCTGTGGCCTTCGTACAGCCATCGACCTGTCATTCCTAGGAGCCAAGGTGGTGGTCGTAGAAAAGAGGGATGCCTTTTCCCGCAATAATGTGCTGCATTTGTGGCCGTTCACCATACATGACTTGAGGGGTCTTGGCGCCAAAAAGTTTTATGGCAAATTCTGTGCAGGATCCATAGACCATATCAGTAAGTACAGCCACTGCTAGACACAGCAGCACTTGTTCTTCATAGGAGGAGGGTGGATGAGGGCATGGGGGTAACTCTTTAAAATTCAGCCTACGCCAATCACTGCTCTCAAGTCCTTACGGTCCAATTCAGCATTACCTTTGCATAGTGCGTTTTGGGCTGGACCTAGATGTGAAAGAAATACGTTGTGCCGTGAGATTATCACACATGCAATATATATCTTTCATCTTTTTACACCTGTTACTTTCCAAGGCATATCTTTTTCCTAAACTGAAAAGTACATTTAAGGTTCAAACCTTTTTTTTTTTTTGATGGATAATTTTCATATTTTTGCTGTTACATTCCTGCAGCTGCCAGATTGTTCTGTTTCTCTTGAGCATTGTAAGCAACTTATAAAAAGAAAAATTACTGAATGCTTTTGAACATTTTTGTGAATGTTGATCTGGAAAAAGGAGGAATAATTTTGGCTTTGTTAATTTTTGGAAGAGTGATGAAGATATTTTCAAGAACACTGTCAGCCTATGAATAAGTTTTGATTAAATAGAGGTTTAGATATTAAAATTGAGAGTAGTTTTGGTTCTCAAATCCTGAGAAATCAGTCTTCTTTGAAAGCTGAATACTTTGATGGATCAGGAGTTATTATTTTTCAGGTTGTTTTTTGTTTGTTTTTTTTTTTTTTTTTTTTTTTTTTTTTTTTTTTTTTTTTTGTTTTGTTTTTGTTTTTGTTTTTTTGTTTTTTTCCAAAAATTTACTGGACAAGGCACAGCCAAGTTTTGCCCACCAGTCTGTGTTCTCCACTGGGCATAAGTGGAAGGTATAAAGTGGCACAAACACAGTAGATAAGATTTGTCCAAAGCAAAAACTGCCTCTTTTTTTTTTTTTTTTTGACAGTGAATGGTAAAACTGAAAGATCTTTGGAATGTCAGTCTTGCAGATTGCTTTTTCCCTTTCAATTTCTTGTCATTTTTATTCTTCCAGTTCTTTATGCATGTTGTCTTCTTTTGTATCTCAGCACAGCTGAAATTTAGTGTTTAGGTGGAGCATTTTTTCATTTCAGTATCTGAAACATGACACTAAGGTGTCTTCCTTCAAACTAATAGAGTTTGCACACTGTCGTTATCATACCCACTACCTACGTTAACTAAAGAGGAGAGAGGTGGTGAGGAACTTACGATGCCCTCACTAACCAAAAGGTGTTAGGATGAAGGTACAGTTCAGTATTACAGTTAAGCTGATCAAATGGCTAGTTGCCATCTGTGACAAAAGTGCAGTCCTGCTTGTGCTCTCTTCCCTTTATCCCCTGCAGTGCATGTTCTGGTTGTTTCCCTTGTTGCTGATTTGGGAACTGAAATACAAAAAAAATTTATTTATTTTTATTATTTGAAAAGGTCTGGGTTTTCAGCCAGGTAGAAGTTTCTTGGCATATGATGATATTACACACCAGTGCTGCCTGTATGAAGTGCTGGGAACACAGTGGGAAAAAGAAAGTAGCAGCTGGCCTTTAAATCAGTTTATCAGTAATGTCAGATGCATGGGCACTTGTGCTCTTTTCTTTTTTTTTTATTTCTTTATCATTTGCTTTTTTGCAGGTATCCGTCAGCTCCAGCTTATCCTTTTGAAGGTTGCCTTGATCTTGGGAATAGAGATCCATGTCAATGTGGAATTTCAGGGGCTTGTTTACCCTCCGGAGGATCAGGAGAATGAAAGCAAGTAGCATGAAACGGGTAGTAGAGAAAGGGGAAGTTATGGTAGGATACACAGACTCCTGCTCCTTAACTCTGCTTATGACTCTTAAGTCCTTTCCTCACGCTCCATTGATAACAGTAATTATTAATACACTTTTGCTTGAATTTTTAGTACGATTTATTCTTTCTAGTGACAAATCCAAATTAGTTACTATATAAAACAAAATCATCTGAAGCACTACACAGAAATAGACCACGACACAGTAGGTTGTAACTGCTTCTAAAATATTTAAGCGTATTACTCTTAGAAGGTACCTTTTTGAAACAACTCCTTTCCTTGCATTCACTGAAGATATTTATATCGGTGAATGGTCTATGTTGTATTTTTTTGTATCTTTGTGAAACCTGTTCTGTGATCGCCATGGGAGATGGTGGCTTACTTATTTTTTGGCATCCTATTAGTTGAATAGATAGTAGAGAAGCTATAAAGGTTGTAGTGATCCTTAAAGGTAATAGCCAAGGGGGTTTTACTGGAGCTGTCACTGCCTCTGATTCACACGGAGTGACTGTCCAAGTCAGCAATGGACCTGTCAACAATATAGCTGTCCTGCAGTGTATCTTTACTGACCATGTGAGGAAGGGATTATGGATAGTAAGAAGTGGTTTTATGTATATGTTCTGTTATGAGCACTGCTTATATTGTCATTAACTTGGAGTTTATCAACAGGAATAGGTTGGCGTGCATTGGTCCACCCAAAAACCCATCCAGTGTCTGAGTATGAGTTTGAAGTAATCATTGGAGGGGATGGCAGGAGGAACACCTTAGAAGGTAATGGTGTGTCCGTAATTTGCTTTCAAATAGAACTTATTCTTAAATTAGTTAGAATAAAAATGGCCTTTAACATCCCACTCAAAATCTGGAGAGACATTTGACTGGTGAAAGGGGAGATTAAAAGTCCGTGTAAAAATCCGTGGGTCGTCATTTTCCTCTTCCTACCCACTAGCAGTGGAATTAGGTGTTTTGACCTGGATAACTTTTCCTACATTTTTTCTTTGCTTGAGTAGAGTTGTAGCTCTTACTTTTGGGCGTAGTAATTGAAATGTTGAATATTATTCTGTGTAGTAGAGAATTCTATGTTAGTATTTTTGATGCAAGTTGCAGTTTTTGGAAAAGAGATAAGAAAGAGAGGGGAGCTTTTTCCTTAAACAAGAGCTTTTATTTTTCTAATTAAGCAATTGTTGCGTTCTGTGTGGAGGAGTTTGTAATTCATCAGATCTGTTCTCTCTTTATTTTGTGAGGGCACCTGTCTGTGGCATACTGAGCCTTCTCTGGAGGTATTCTCTATTCAGTGGTACTACTTTATCCTTCCCATAGGGTTTCGCCGAAAAGAGTTCCGTGGTAAACTAGCAATTGCTATCACAGCAAACTTCATCAATCGCAACACCACAGCTGAAGCCAAAGTAGAAGAGATCAGCGGTGTGGCCTTCATATTCAACCAGAAGTTCTTCCAGGATCTACGAGAAGCCACAGGTTTGCCAGCAATTGCCAGATGTCCAGTGAAAACTATTTGTCTTTATTATTACAACTTTGTAGCTCAGGTATCATGTTTAATCAGTAAGTGAACATTTTGTGCAAGGAAGTCAGTCATTGCTGTCTCTCTTTGAAATCTGACTTCCCCATTTTTACAGCTGTTCTATACAGCTGTACAAAGCAGATGTGTATCATTCAGATGTATGTCATTTTTGTTTAGAAGTGCAGAACTTATTTCCCTGAAGTTTTTCAGGAAATCTGAGCCCTAAATAGGAAAAGTCTGAATCCTGAGTTCAGTTTCCTGCGCTCCACATCTGAATGCAAACCTTGGAGTGATGATAAATATATTTTTCAAGAGAGGTAGCTATATGCAGGTGAAGTGTGCCGTTTGTGGTTTTGTTGAAGGTTCATATTTTAAAGTCATCAAAAGCATGGGAGAAAGCTGCTTGGCATTCTCTCTTTAAGGCTTTCTAACCACGTAGTTTCAATTTACTTTCTTCCAACAGAGCTCTTGTGTTACATGTAACATGTAACTTGTTCCTTCACTACCATGTCTTTTGTTCTGTCACAAGGTATTGACTTGGAGAACATTGTCTACTACAAAGATGATACACACTACTTTGTCATGACTGCCAAAAAACAGAGCTTGCTGGAAAAAGGAGTGATACGACATGTGGGTATTAACTTTTCCTACACTCTCTATGAACTAAGATTTTGGTACAGTTTGCTTTCAGTTTGCTGAAAGAAGGGAAACACTCATTTCTTTCACCATGTAATGTTTTTATACAGGTGTATTTTAAACTGCAAATATATGTGGTTAATGCCCTTCTGAAGTATTTTGGGCCATCAGAAGAGTTTTACAAGATCTGTCCTCTCCAAATTTGTATTCCTTTGTAGATTTGGGGGTTTCTTTCATGTTAAGATAAAATATGCTTAAAGAACCTTTGATAGCTTGGTTGAGCCTCCCTCATTTTATGGCAATGAAGCAGCGGGGAGTGAAGGAAGTATTGGAAATACATGTAATTCTGACAGAAGCTGATTTAAAAGTAGTTTGGCCACAAATGAGTAAATAAGGATCGGGGTCTTGTGCCTTTTGTCTGAAGTGTGTGAAGAGAAATGCTCAGAAGTTTCTTAGCCCTTTCACACTCAGAAATGCTAGTAGGACTGATTACTATTTGCAATAAAAAATTATGAATTTTCTCTTGGAAGCATAAACACAGATAGGAATGAAAGAAATTAGAGGGCAAACCTGTATCAGTGGATTTGTGGGAGTTTTAATGCCAACTATTGTATATACTAGTCTTAAAATAAACTTGTGGAATTGTCTATTTCACTTTCAATTTTCTCTTTTTGACAGGATTATGCTGACACGGAGTTATTACTCTCTCGGGAGAATGTGGACCAGGAAGCTCTGCTAAACTATGCCAGAGAAGCAGCTGACTTCTCCACTAATCAGCAGCTGCCATCACTGGACTTTGCCATCAATCACTATGGTCAGCCAGATGTGGCCATGTTTGACTTCACGTGCATGTATGCGTCAGAGAACGCAGCTCTAGTGCGAGAGCAGAATGGCCACCAGTTACTTGTGGCACTGGTTGGGGACAGTCTCTTAGAGGTTTGTGTTTTAAACTTATCACGTGTAAACAGTGAATTGAAGTGTAAGCACAAGCCATTGCACCCATCAGCGAAATATGCACTGCCTTTAACATAGTTACTATAAGGAAAGCTGCTGTTTATTATATAATTAAGTGGGAAGTTTGAAGGAAGGGTAGGAGTGTTGGGAAATGGCAATGATCTTGCTTAAGAAAATGTGTGCAGAGATATTTTTCTGAAGTTATGGCTGTCCCATCTGGTTCTTATTGGGACAATTAGATTCTCTACAGAAACTGCTGTAGGCCTGTTAATAATTAGCATTTTGTAGTTGGTTAAAAAGTACAGTCTTGAAGAGAAGCTGTTAAGGCATTCCAGGCTATGAATTGTTGTTGGAAATAAAGGAACGTTGGCTTTGGGGGAGCTCATAGGCAATTCACCATACATCTGGCTTCCTCTAGCCCAGTGGGAGTGCAGCTTTAAGCTAATTACCGAACTATAATTTCCCAGGAGATTACCATCTGAATATATTCTTGATATTTGTTTATTATTTTCCCTAACTGATGCTTTTCCTTTCTCTGCTTTTTTTTTTTGTAAACTATAATGTTAGCCATTTTGGCCAATGGGAACTGGAATAGCCAGGGGATTTTTGGCTGCAATGGACTCTGCTTGGATGGTACGAAGTTGGTCACTCGGAGCTAGTCCTTTGGAAGTTCTTGCAGAGAGGTAACAGAGAAAATGAATACACTTTCAGTTTTAATCTTATCCTCCAACATCTCATCATTCATTCCAGTTTCTTCTAGTACAAATATATAGACAGAATGGGAGATACAAATTCTCACAGTTTTTAGAGGATGCTTGTGGGTATAATTCAATCAAAGAAATAATTTCCTAAGGAGCTGATAAACTGAAATATATTTATAGAGGAGTAAGAAATGTTGCAGCTGTTCATGGTCCTAGTTTTAAAAGCAGATTAGATGAAGTCTTTTTTTTTGGTACTTAACTGATATGACATGGAGAAAGTCAGCCTGACTTACCATCACCAGCCTTGCAATAGCAAAGCAAATGAAGATGTAGGTGCCTTTAAAGTACCAGAGACAAAAAATCTTGCCACCCCCTATTATCTTGTAAATATCTTTTATGATTTTCTTTTAAGGAAGCTAAGACCTGCTCTTATTTTCTGTTCTCCTAAGTTGATCACTTTGTTTCATATAAGCCAAACAACATCTTGTGTTTCTTTGTAGTGTTGAGTTCTTGATGTTTTTATCATCTTTGGTTGACTGTTTTTTTGGTGACTCAGGTTGATATCTTAGAGATCAGAACTTGGGTAATTAAAAGATGGAGTAAGTGAAAGCAAGGTCTAATAGAACCTATTTTAAACCTAAGCAACTGCAGCTTCTGACCATCAGGAACTGCAGTAGTGTTTTAAAAATTGTGTAAATAGCACAATGGATATTTAAAGTTCCATTTGTTTGAATTTTAAAAAAGTGGTGAGCAGGATAATGTTGCAGTTGGAGCCAGACTTAGGTCACCTTTCCATTAGATGTTTGCAGACAGCAGTAGGAACTTCTTTGAGTCTTCTCTTCTGCACGCTGTACAAACCCAGTTCCCTTGGCCTCTCTTCACAGCCAAGTGCTCCAGTCCCCTTGGTGGCCCTGTTCCTGAGTCTCTCCAGTGTCTCGATGTCTTTCTTGTACTGGGGAACCCTTTCAGTTACACTTAATGTATTGTTTTCTTCCCTTCCCTTCTTTTGATTTCTGGAGTTGTATTAAATTGCACATTTTAATACATTTATATTGAAACTTAGCTATTCAGTGTTTGAAGTGGTTAGATTTCTGATCTGAATGTTTTTCTCTCCAGGACTGACTTAGCAGTATTAGTAGTAATGCATCTCTCAAAAAAAAACCACAAAACAAAACAAAACAAAAAAAAAACAACAAACCCAAAAAACCAAACACACAAACAAAAAAAACCCCACAACAACAAACCACAAAACCTGAAACAAACAAACAAACCAAAACAAAACGCAAAACTTCTTTTAAATTTTGTTTTCTTAAGGGAAAGCATTTATAGGCTACTGCCTCAGACCACCCCTGAGAATGTGAGTAAGAACTTCAGCCATTACAGCATTGATCCTGCCACCCGGTATCCCAATATCAACGTCAGCTTCTTGCGACCACAGCAGGTAACTGGACAAATGGTGCTTCTGAATGCTTGCGGTCTGCGTTGTCTTTCCTTAGGTGAAGCTACGCTAATATTTTGGAAACGGATAGTGACCTGATGTGGCAGTATAGCATGGAAGCAGTGAAAAGCAGATATATCAGTCAAGAGTAGACCTCTGTACTTCAACAAATTCCTGTTCAGGAATTTTTGCTTTTGACAGTTTTGACCTTGCTCTAATGATATGTGAAATCTATATGCGTGTGTGCATGCACGCACACATTTTCTTTGTAATAATCTAGTATAGCAGTCTGTCATTGCAATTTGGTATCCACTGAGCAGCAGCAGTCAGCTAGGCTGTTCAGCACTGACTAGCTATTCTTTGTTTTGGGGTTCTCGGACTAGAGATTTCTGCTACATAAGTGTACTTGTCTTCCTTTTTTGTGCCTTGGGATGGCTTCTTCTTGTCCTGCTTTTTCTGTATGGATCTTGGGTGCATGGCGTGTTGGTCATTTTAAATTTTTTTGTGTCATTTTAGGTACGCCACTTGTATAATAGAGGAGACTTGAAAGACATTCACCTGGAAATAGAGAACTTTGTGAACTCCAGGACACCAAAGCTGACTCGGAACGGTAGGCCTGGCTACTGCTCCTTTCCTTTTGGTATTCTGGGGCTAGATCAGTGCAGGACGTAGAGCAGCAAGACTCTAAAGTATTACTTAACCAATCTCTTCTGGTTTAGAGAAAGTATCCAGCAATTGTTTTGTCAATAGTCTGATTTTCCAGTTTTTCAAGTTTCAATTAACATCTAAATATATTTTTGTTTGCCTAATTTCCCTTGCTTTATAATGCTGTTATATTTCTAAGCGTATTTGCTTATGCAAGCATGTTTTTCACCTCCTTTATCCTATAACAATGTCCTTACTTAGAGTGCAGAAGCCTAGCCTCAATTCACTCTAACAGCAAACTCAGAATTCTTACAAACATAACAGAAGGTATTTCTTGTGCAGTCTTTCATGTTCATTCTTTCCTTTACTTAATCTCATCTCTTAGCTTAACTAAATGAAACCTCACTTTGCTTGCATTATTCTGAAAGTTAGATGCCTTGTGATAAGCATTTCAGTATCTGTCTACTTGTCCTGTACCCTGAGGGGTATGTTGAACTTTTCCTTTTGCACACCTTGCCTTTGGGTGTCCAGGTAGTGTTTGGGGATGCGCTGAATGGCGCTTTGCTGCTAAGCCTCCCTTTCACTGCTGAATACCTATGTAGTCTTTTGATTTGTTCTTTGGCCTGCAACCATGTCCCTTTAGGCTGTAATCTCATCAGATCTTGCAGTAAGGCAAGGTCAAAACAGGCCCGTGCTTTTAAAGGAAAGCTTTCAAGAGAAAAGATAAAGTTGAAGAAGTACATTTGTAGCTCTTCCATTAGAAATAGTATATCTGGGCTTTAGAGAGCGTTTGTGCTACTGTATATCCTTTTGATCATATTTAAAACAAGACTTTGTGACTGTTCTGTAATACCTGGGGCTCTTTTACAGGGGCTAAAGTGAAAATCCTGGCAAATTATAACTTAGATAATTACTTTTTATTAAATTAAAAATCCTTTCTTGAATCTGAAATAGAGAAGATAGTATTTAAAAAAAAAAACCACCAAAACAATAATTCTGTCCTGTATTGTTCATTGTAGAAGGAGCTTGTTTACATTTCAATTCTGTGATTCTACGTGAAGGTTTTATTTGTTGATTCATGGTTTTTATGTTGGTTTTAGAATTCATGAAAGAGATGTCATACATTTCTACTTTAAAATGTGATTTCTTACAGAGTCTGTAGCTCGCTCTAGTAAATTGCTCAGTTGGTGCCAGAGGCAGACCGATGGATATGCTGGTGTAAATGTGACAGATCTCACAATGTCATGGAAAAGTGGCCTAGCTTTGTGTGCCATTATCCACAGATACCGTCCAGACTTAATGTGAGTAACTGGCTGTTTTGAATAACTGGGAAGAGCAGTTAGTGATATTTGGAACTAATAGTATGGAACCGAGGCAATGCATTTGTGACATGGAGAAATGGATTGAAATGAATTCAATTAAACTTGATAGAAGCTAACGTATGGTGATTCACCAGCAGAGTGGAAGGTTATAATAGCATGATGAATATGAAGATGAATGTGTTGTCATTTTCCCTTCTGGATGATTTGACAGAATTAAGCTTCAAATTGGTACTGACTGGAAAGTATTGTTGACTGACAGCTCTTTTCTCTGTGAAGCTAGTCAGGCACAGTTCACAGCTTCAGTTAACTTTCTTATGAACAAGTCTCCACACAGCCCTTTATAAATCTCCTGTTTAACAGTAACTCTTTTTAAAGACTTTTAGGCTGCTCTTTTTTGAAGTAGTGACCCATAGTCTAAATAGAGACGTTGCTACTGTTTGTGCACTAAAGTGCTGATTGGATGAATGAGAGAGGCATCCTTTTACATGATGTATTGGGTAAAACAGTGCCCAGATTCTAGAATGGGAATACACTGGCTGGAAGAAGTAACAGGAGCAAAGACTCTGAAACTTTAATTGAAATCCGAAATGGCTTCAACTTCCCAAAGGCACATTAGAAAAATAAATGCTAGAGCTGTATTTAAAGACATAATCCAATGTAAAGAATGCTAAAAATTACTTGGTTATTCCCTTCCATGTGCACTGAATTACTTCTCTATTGGTGTATTCAAGCTAAGCTGAGCTACTCTGTTCAATAGCTGTATAGCTTGTGGAGAGTTCAGATAGCTTTTAAAATGGTTTATATAACTCTCTACAAACTATAGCTTTTTAGATAGTTTTTACATAGTTGTACAAGTTTGGAAAAAGCCAGCAGAACTAAAATATGGATCAGTCAAAAAAAAAGGACAAAAGGGAAGACTTAGTTTAGTTCCAAGCACACAAAAGAGTTTGCTTAGGGGAAAACAGTACAGTCTTCCAGCAAAGGAGGAAGTGAAGATATATTTCAGAGGATAATAAAGTTTTAAGAAGAAAAATCTGGGTTTGGCGGAGGAGGAGGAAAAATGAAAAAAAGAATACATTTGAGCCAAAGTTCACCATAATTAAGTAGCATCAAAGGTTGCTGGCAAATAAATTTGAGAGATTCAGAGGAGAGGTGGATCCCTGGGTTCTTTCATAAGACTAGTTTCTACTTGATTCAGTGCATGCTGTCTTTCTGCCCTTTGTAGAGACTTTGATTCTTTGGATGAGCACAATGTAGAGAAGAATAACCAGCTGGCCTTTGACATTGCTGAAAAAGAGTTTGGAATATCTCCCATTATGACTGGAAAGGAAATGGCATCTGTCGGAGAGCCAGATAAGCTGTCAATGGTGATGTACCTCACACAGTTCTATGAGATGTTCAAAGACACCATCCCTTCTAGCGGTAAGGAGTTTAGGGCAGGTTTCTCAGATTTAAAGACAGCTTCAGGATGAATGTGCATGCTTCAGTTTTCTTCATGCTTCTTCTGCATAAGCTCATACTAGTCACTCACTAACTTTACATTACAAAAATTGACTTCTTTTTGGTGATGATAAAGACCATGTTAGCAGCATCGGGAGAAAAAAAAAATGAGTTAATACAAAATGATATTTTCAAAATAATGTCCTGAAAAATTCTAAACTCACTTCAGCACTACTAGATAACTTTTCTGCTTTCTTGCTGTCATTAGGGGTTTATCTGTCTTGGCTAATGTGAGGTGCCTTGCTAGTAGTTTTTCAGTAGGTGATTTCAAAATGCTGGCCAACTTTTATATCTATTTGCCATCCATGAAAGGCGAGAGTAATTTCAAGCCAATGAGGAATGAAAGATCTTTGATAAGAACAGAAAGATGTAGTTGCCTAGCACAAATCAATATGGCCTACCTTTAAATATTAATAACGTTGTTATAGCAGTTTCTTTATTACTGATGATCTTAATTCAAATCTATCATTCTGGTGGGAAAAAATTGTATTTAATAGCCTTTTAAAACTGTAGCGTGTATCAAGTATTATTTCCAAAACTCTGAACTCTTCTTAAGAATACTGATGATCATGATGCTCTTTAAATATGAAAGTAAAATCAGTAAACAAACACAGTATTTATTCTGGGAGGTTATAAACCCTGAAAGGAGAATTGATTTTGGCAAAATGCAAAAGTAGAGTAGCTGAGAAAGGTATTCATTCTGGACATTGCAGTAATTTTTTACAGAGAATTTAAGAAAGAGTTTTATGTTTAAAAAAAATCCGAGTCCTTCAGTTGTGTATTTAATAATAGCACCACAGAAATAATTTCTTGGCATTCCCTTGTCCTACCTGTTTTTGCTAACAGATAGTTTAGACCTGAATGCAGAAGAGAAAGCTGCCCTTATTGCCAGTACCAAATCACCAATCTCTTTTCTCAGTAAACTGGGACAAAGCATCTCTCGGAAACGCACTCCAAAGGTAACCATACCACAGACTTGTTAATACTTGTGTCTGTTAGGCTGCTGTCAAACTAGGTGGTACTAAAAATGTATGTGTAAGTGTGTATCTGCTATGTCTTTACAAAGACCATATGTTCATCAGCTCCTGACATGGGACAATATGTGACATAACTGCAGAATTACATGCATAATATGTACTCTTAATTAGTGGTATATTTCAGTCTTAAAATCCTAGCTTTGTAGTAGTATTTGGGATATATTTTGTATTGGAACATAATGGGTTGCTCAGTTCCCAGTTAGCTGAAAGTGTTGAAGAATGTCCAATTTGAAGGTAAGAATCCTCTTAAACAAATGGAGAATGAGCCCAGTTGTGTTGCAAAGCTTATTTATGTGCACTGATGACATTTATTTCAAGACAGAAGGATATGAGAATCCTTATATTTGGGTTTTTTTTCCTCCTCCTTCCATTTTCAGGACAAAAAAGAAAAGGAACTGGATGGTGCAGGAAAGAGGAGAAAAACCAGCCAATCTGAGGATGTAAGTATTAAAGTGAGGAAGTGAGGAAGGTGTCAGGGAGACAAACCTGTGGTAGGTTCATCATTCCCACTTCAGTCCTTTCATTTTCTATATCCAGGCAGAGTTTATATAAGATTTTTTTTAGATAAAAATTAATTATTCTTCTGAGGTTACGCTCTGTCGTAGCTACAGTGCAAATATTTTACTGATGCTTATGAAAGGATAGTACACAACAAATGAAATGTTGCAATTCCCTCATGTTCTATTTTTACTGCAGTTTACTTTGATTTGTTGAGGACACCAAGAATAAAACTTTTAGTTTAGTAAGTTTAGTTTAGTAAAGTCATGCAGTATAGTCAGAATTTTCATTCATATTTAAACTTTAGCCTTGGTTAGTGCAAAAAGCATGCATTTCTAGTATGCCCCATGAGTCAGTCCTTCACTTGAAATGTTTATAGACAAATAGGTACAAGTGAGTTAAAATTTAGTGCTTTAAGTTGTCAGTGAAGGTTTGAAGATAGTCCTTTGCTTTATGTCAGTGGGTTCATGGGAGTGTTTCAACTGTGGTCTCTTTGATAGGTAAGTGTATCATATAAGGTTGAAAAGATAAGTAAAGTTTAACAGAACTTTTGATGACATGCCAAAGGAAAATAAAACATGAGCTTTCAAGTGCAGACTATTTGATTTGTTTTGGTGTTAGAAACCTATCACAGCAAAGGGGTGGAGAGGAAAAGGTGATCTGGTTGCATCTTGTTAAATTTTGGTATCGCTGATTGTTAGGAGGACATCCCACGAAGCTACAGAGAAGAAAGGCCCACACTGGTGAGCGCCTTGACAGAGAGGAGAATTGATGCTGCCATTGGGAATCAGAACAAAGTCAAGTCTATGGCAACCCAGCTATTGGCCAAGTTTGAGGAGAATGCACCAGTGCAGTCCTCAAGCTTACGAAGACAGGTAGGAGATGGATAATAAACCCCTTTATTTTGGATTGATGAAGGAAAATCATGAATAATAACATGCATTCCTTGAGATGGGATGCTAGTGGTGCTAGCACTAGGGAGAGTGCTAGGGAAAAGTGAAGCTTACTCAAAAGAGGAAAAATTTTAAATTTAGGAGTATGGGACAGAGAAGAACTTCCTCATAAAAGTCTATTTCCCTGTTACTGCCCGTATTATGTTATGTAATCTCTTTCAAAAACATCTTATTAGCAATTATGTTTCTTTTATAACTATATTGCTGTTGAAAAGCTTTCCAGGAACATCCAATTTCTAATGTTTAAGAACTATCATTTGATTTCTGATTTGAACTTTGTCATGACAGGTTATATCTCTTTGTTCTTGTGACCTGTGGTTAAGCTTTTTATATGTGTGTAAGTAAGTGCAGCAGATAAATGCCTGGGAGTTTCTTTGCAATCGGGGTATTTGTGTCAGTCCAAGTGAGGCTTTTCTGATGACTGCTGGTTATTCAGGATGGTATCTGAACTACTGCAACTGCAGGGTAGTTGTCTCTGAAATTAGATTGAGTCACTTCAAGCTACTGCTAGCAGTGCAGTGTCAGCAGTATAAGGCTCAGTGTGGTTTTAAGTGCCCGAGTTCTTGCTCTGCTGCATAGTCTGTCTTCATAGCTTGTGCCAAGCTCTGTGCTGCCATGGCCAGATTGTGAGTGGGACCTGACCTAGCTACTTTAAAGCTAGGTCAAGTATGTCTATGCTACACTGCACACCAGTGTTAGTAGTGTAACATAATCTCAAAATGGTGACGTTTATCCCACTCTTTACCAATCAAATGTTTCCTCAGCCACTACATATTGGCTGGAATAACCAGGATGATTTGAAGGAACAATAAAAATAAAGGGAAGGTCCAAAAACATATGCAGTTTCCCATTTTTGGATGTTTTTTCCCTTTTTATATTTTACTTGCTAAAAGAATTCTCCCCTACCATATTTTTTTTTTCTTAAATGTTTGTCTGTCTTGTTCTGTATCCCATTCCTTTGGCTTTCTTTGAGTTTCCTTTACTATTTTATCTTTCCTCCTTGGTCCCAACCCACTTTCCCTACAACCTGCATGCAGCAACCTGTCCTGCCTTATCAAGAACGTGTTCACAACCAACCATCCAGCAGACGAGATCAGGGCCGTCTTGCTCCCATACCCCAGTGGAAACAGGTAAAGAAACTAATAAGAATACAATGTATTGACTGCACCCAACACCAGCTATCACTGTCCTGTTTTTAAACCAGTCCTTTTCTTGCACCTTGTGTGAGTCCATTATTTTAAATAATTTAACTTTTAGTGAATAAAATCAACATCTGCCTGTGGTAATGATGCATGGTTTCATGTTTCAAAAGTACTTAGTCACATTTTCCCTGCCCTCTTATGCTAGTTTTAACTTCCCAGGGCTTCAGTGGATGTTTTGGCAGAAATCTTGCCTACAGATGCAACCTAGTGTAGACATTTTATCATCCAGATTTATTTCTAGGTTTTTCTGTTAGAAAAAAATTGAAAATATGTAAGCAATTATTGCAACCAATGAGGTTAAAGGTGTCATGCCATCTATGATATTAAAGCTCTTCCTTAGTATAAATTGTAAAATCGGTTATCAGTTTTACAGTTTTATCAGTTTAACATGTGAAATCTTACGTGTTCTGCACTTACAGGACACTTTACTATGGTTTCCTTTTCTCTATGACAAACGTAGCTGTCCTTGCCAACTTCTCACATTCATTTCATTGCAGATTCCCATATTACTGTGAATTAAGTAAATGTTAGGTTTTCTGCCATGGAGGGTGTCAGAATAGGGACCAACAGCAGAAAAATCAGCAGGTATCAAATTTTATTTTTTCTTGTGTGTTTTGGCCCAGTGTCATTAGCAGTGTTTTTCTTTCAGCAGTGCACTTTGAAAAGCAAGGCTCGTGACAGACAGTCTTTTCAGGCAGATAGGGATACTTATCTCACTGGTTTCCTTTGCTTCCACTGTTTCCCTGAGCAAATGGCCTCCTCATGTTTCTGAGAGTGCTGAGATACATTTTTCTGGCATAATTTAGAGAAACATCTGCTTCTTTCTGGTTGCAGTTTAATCAGAGCATACTTTGGAGTCTAGGGGAAGAAGACGACACTAGTTTGGAGATTCACTGTTCTGCATGTTTATGGATTCATGAACTTCATGTTCAAGGCATTCAACACAATTAGTGCTGCATGCCATAACCAGTGCCATGTTCTAGAAGATTTCGCTCCAAGAAAGAAGACCTAAACCGGGGGAACTGTGGTCAGTAGGACTGTCAAGAGTGTGTTAAAAATATGTCAACATGTTTAGGTTTCCTTGCTCAGTGTTTTTTCTTCTACATTGTCTCATCAAAATCTTTGTTTTAGGCTAATGAGCACTTTCAGGTAGATACACACCATCCATGATTAAAGCAGATTTCATTTTTTAAGAATAATTCCTAGGTAAAGGGGGAGA
Source organism: Nyctibius grandis (assembly GCF_013368605.1). Classification (NCBI taxonomy): domain Eukaryota; kingdom Metazoa; phylum Chordata; class Aves; order Nyctibiiformes; family Nyctibiidae; genus Nyctibius; species Nyctibius grandis. Next base: position 73,701,825 of record NC_090662.1, on the reverse strand, counting down.
ATCCAAAGAACTGATGCAGAAGAACATAATGTGGCTGTACAATATTAAGTCAGTTGATAAGCACTGCTTATGTTACCCCACAAAAAAAAAAGGAAGACAACCAATGCAGTCCAGTTCGTCTCTGTTCAGAAGGATGAAGATTTGTGCTGGGTTCAGAATGATGATGATTTGTGTTTTAGCACTTGGAGAAGATCACATCCCTGCAGCCTTGAGATTTGTATTTGAACCTGCTATTGAAACTTTGTGAAGGCTTTATAATTAAGCCTTTATGGTGAAACACAAAAGTTCATGTTGTCATCCTTTTGTAATTGATCAAAAAAAGGACAAACTTTTGTTTCCTGCTTTTATGGTGAGGATTTTCTTCTCACCTGAGAGCAGTTTGTTGTTGGTTTTGTTCTTGTTTTTGCTTGCACTACCTGATTTAAAAAAAAAGGTGGGGGGGGAATCCTTCTGATCTCCCTCAACATTGATAGCATCTCCATATAGGCAGCAACGTAGGGGCAGATCTTTGAAAAAATCTTTCTGTATCAATTGTGCTTTCAGAGAACTTAACATTGTTTTATTCAACATTGACATTGATTGCCTTGTGTGGATGATTTACCTCTCAAGATTACAGCTAGAAATGATCTTTCCTTGATAGGCTTTACTGCGTCAACAAAAGATGGTTGGTTCTTGGGTCCAGGCTTCATGCTGGATTTTTCAGTGCTTTTCATCTGACAATTGAAATGGAGAAGAATAAAACTGGGTCTCAAGGATGCAAAATCTGCAGGATACAGTAAGATCAAAGAAACAATTGATAGCAGTCCCTATTTCAAAGGTTCCTTATTACTTGCCTGGGGAAGTCAAGAACAAAAGTTGTCTCCATTCAAAAGCTATGGGGGTATACAGAATCATTTATTCTTGACTGATCAGAGATCAGGTGAGGCAGAAAGCCATCTACTGAGCCAAGCAGCCAGCTTTGCCAAGCTTGGACAGAAATCCATCCTGCAGGAAGTTGTTGCTGAAGCAGTGCTTCAGCTGGCTGCTGAGATTCCTAATTCTCGTTACTTAGGCACGCAGAATCTGATAGCTGTTAGACTGTGTGTTACTACGGTACTGAAACAGCTTTCCACTGTGACATTGGGCACTCTAGCTATAAAGCTGTTTCCTGGGGCACAGATTGCTAACGGTGGAGTTAGTGTGGGGTATACCAGTAGATGTTACTGGACATACTGTAAAGGATTAGTATTGCTCCTGACAAGCTCTTTAGGGAGGATGTATGTTTACTGGAAAGAGTTCATGGAGCTATGGGAAAGGGTTGTCTTGTTTGGCACAGGTGTTGGAGTTTGTAAGCAGAAACTTCTGTCAGTGACTGTATATAAGATATATCACATAGTGAATACCTTCTACTGAAGAGTCCTTTGAAGAGGAGCAAAACAGTTCGTAAGGGGTCAAAGAGGTGACATGTTATTCGGGGAAACCACGAGTTGTCTGGTGTTCTTGCCAGTAGGCAGAATGAACTTGAGGTCCTCAGGAGTCTTTGGAAGAAGGAAAGTTTTGCGTCTTGTGTTTGATAGGTTTGGTCCTGCATCTTGGAAACTGCATGGAAGAGGAAAGCATACTGCAAAAGCATAAGAGTGATTGCAGGGGAGAAAACACACAGTTGCAAAGGATGTGGTCTGGGTTGGACCCTCAGTTTTGATGGAAAACTTATATATGCCTTGGGCTATTGCCTGCCAGTGTCTGTCAGATGGACTTCCTTAGCTGTACTTGCTTATCAGTTTGTCTAGAGTCTTGCTGTGCCCTCGAGTTAAGCGTTACAAGGCCAGCAGTTCCAATGAGTTTGTAAGGCAGACCGTCTCTGTGTCTGTTGTACGGGTGGGGTAGGGGTGGATTGCAAAAACAGGATTCCTAGAAAGAGTGAAATCCTGGCAGAGTCTATTCTGAAGCAGTCTTTACTTTTGTCACAAAACCGCTAATGCTATCTCTCTTGGAAAGGGAAAACCTTCAAAAGATCAACCAGGTCAAAAACCTCACTGATCTGCTTGCAGCCTTCTGTGTTTTCCTCATGAATTGGATTACGAAGTTTGCTTTATTGAGCTACACTTTGAGAATGTTGACATGTGTTGTCAAAATTGGGTTCGTGCTATTATGAGCACCTCAGCAGCAGCTAGTAATGAATGAAGATACTGCTAAGTGTATGTGTGCACTGGAAATGTGTGTAATTTTATATGTGATGGTAATATCTCCTAAAAAAAAAAATGGATTGTGTTTCATGGTGTGGTGGTTATCTCCTCAAATGAATGCCTACTTGTATAAAAACATCTTTGATGGTGTGTTCTATTGCTTTCCAAGCCATTTTGGCTGCTTTTGGGAAAGGGGATCTCATCAGGGATCAGGAAGCCATTGAAAAGCCATGTGGTCTATCCAGAACAGGATCTGACTGTTTGGGTATGGTATGGGAGACGAGCCTTTTAAACTGAATTTTGTCCTGACTTTACAGACACTCAGCTTATGGCCTTCAGCAGTTTTCTGCTATAGTTTCATAGGTCTTCTAACAGCAACAAGGTATGTGTATAATACATAAGCTTAAATCACTGATGTGTGCAAAGATGCTTGTAAGATGGAGATCACATCTTTTGGTGCAAATCTTTTCTGTCTCTGGAGGTCTGATGCTTGTTCTTTTGAGATAGTCCCCTGAAGTGTGATAAAGGTGCAACAGTACAAACTCTTTTCAGTAATTCTGTTGGAACTGTGGTTTTTGAAGATGTATAATGACTAACTGAGATGACCACAGTCAGCAGGAGCTGAAATCTTAACTAAAAAGAACTTACAACACCAATGATTTCTGCAAATATTGTTTTTCCTACTTAATTTCTTATTTAAATCTGTTGATAGATCTTTCCTCTTTCCTATAGCCATCTTTGTCTTTGCATACTCAGAAATGCATCCTACTGGAGGACTGAACATGTACTACATACACCTGTACAATGTTATATTCTGAGATCTGCCCTGGAAAAATAGACAAGTTTGTGAAAATGTTGAAATTTGAAATGCAAACTCAGCCGTGATCAGATGAAAGTACATGAACAGCTGTAGCAGTTGAAAATGTTATCATCCTTTCAGCTAGAAATCAGTGACTTCACTGCTGAGCCTTTTGAAACAGCATATAAATGTTTCTCATCCACTTCAGTGCAAAGTCATGTGCTTTAGTTTAAGCTGCTTGTAGCATCTGTTTGAATTAGAAGAGTTGATTAAAGGAGGAGAACACCCAAACAGATGTTAGTGCCAGCTCAGCTGTAAAAGCGATAAAGAACATCTGTAATATCTTTAAACAGGGTGCTGTTTCTTTGGAGGCTATCTAATAGTGGCTTTGGATACACACCTTTTTTTTTCACAGTGCAACAATTTCCAGATATGCTTTAGTGAGAACTCAAAAGAAAAGGAAAAATCAGGCAAAAGATACATTAATAATCAAGAAGTGGTGGAGAAAAGACTGTACATAGTAAGGAGGTACAGAACTAGAAAGGCATGTTTTCTGGCATATTAAAATGAGGATATGTATGTGCATTGTATAATATTCAGACTATTAGATACAGCTACATCTTAGCTATAAAACAGCTGTATTTCTGTTCTAGTAGAATGGCGGAGTACAGTTTAACTTGCCCGAGATGGTTTAGTATCTGTAAGTTAAAGAGGAGGGATCTGAAGTTGAGAACAGAATGCTGTGACTTGAGTTGTATTGCTGATGAACTGCAAGCAAGAGTAATTAGGTCAACAGGATGGGTATCTTTAAACACTGCAAGGCACAGCAATAAGTAATTTTTCATGAAGCAAAGAGAGCAGTCCAGCTGTGCGATGGAGAGTTCCAAGTTGTACCTTTCACTGATTGTAAGACCGTGAGTCAGAAACTCAACCGATGATTGATATAAGTACATGTTGGCTGCCCCTACAGGTCAAATGGACCTGTAATCGTGTGGCTATGGGTGAAAAACGTCAGTCTTTCAGCTTCAAATAAAATGTGGCTTTATGTCATTCATGAGAGGTGTGAGCTTAGGATCATGGTCTCTCAGTTCATGTGTTCTGACCTGTCTCACCAAAGCCAATGGTAATGCTTTCTCTTTTCTACCATTATTATGATTTTTTTTCTTTTTCTGTTTTAAAAACAAAGCTGAGGAATAGAGAACGTTCTCGGACCTGCCCCAAAAAAGTGATCATGCTCTCTTCTTCCACTCCACCACCTTCTCCACCGTACCCCAGGCAGCAGGTGATTTCCTCTGCATGCTCTGTCCCGCTCTCTTCATTACTACTTGTACAAGTGACTAGATCAGTTACCAGATATCCCATTTACAAATGGATTTCCAAGTTTCTTTTTCCAGATGGTGACAGGGCTTCTTCAGCCTCTTAGATTAGAAACACAGGTTGGCATTAGCTCACCAGAAGTGTGATTATGATGATTATCTGATGCACTGGAGACTCTGAGATTTTACTGTAGGGTAATTTGTAATTACAGTAGCCTTTTCCAGTTTTGAGTTGCAGCAAAATAGAAATTACATGTTTGGAGTAGTGCAGGGAAAGAAAATGCAACTTTTCTCTATCTCCACTCTTCATTTAAACAACTGTGAACGAAAATTTGCCCTTGTATTCATGAAAGTCTCTCAGGATTATTTGTATGCAGTGCCTTTTTAGAGTGTTGTAGTGGCCTGCATGTGTCCAGTGTGGTCTTTGTTTCCCCCACACTCAAGCCTTTGTCTCACAAGAGTTTGTGTTCAATCTGTCTGAGTTTAAATTTGGAGCAGTGAGAGCTGTTCTGAACAGAGTGTATAAATGTGCATCTGTATGTTTGTGCACGTTTGTTGTCCTTCTAGTTAAATATTACCGGAAATCCTTTAGTATTTGTGTCTTGTTGTACATAGTCATCATGCTTTATTGAGTTGTATCTTTTTTTAATTTTTATTTCATTTTCCTACTGCAGTAATAAATTCTACTCCTCCCTGATCAACCCTGAACTAACCTCGAGGTGATAAAAAGACAGCTGCAGTTCCATAGACCTCCCTTAACTTTAATAGGAATTGTATAAATAAATTTCCCCATAGGTGGAAAATGTTTCTTTGCTGAATACTTGTATGCCTATAAACTCTGTAAAGGCATGTTACCTTTCAGCAGAGTAGACAAGGCTTATTCTTGGACATAAAGTTTGACTTGCCTTATTGCTGTGATTTCTCAGAGTGTTGTTATATGTTATATTTATTCTGGTCTAATTATTGTCAGCCTCTGGAGCACACATTCTCCACTGCCTCTCTGGTGTCTGCATCTGCAAGATAGATCAGGTTTGCTTGCTGATCTGATTTGAAACTGTCTTAACAAAAAAGTGGTTAGTTTTCTGGCACACCGTGGGCAGCATGGTGCAAGAAAGGATACAGGAATGGATGTGTAGGTAGAATGGGTGGGGAAAGCCCTTCTCATTAGCAAAACCCACCTTTAAACTGAATTAAGTGCACTATTATCAGATGATGTGATAGCTAGCAGCCTTCCTCTTGTCAACATCTTTTGAAAAATTTGACAGATACATTTTATGAGAGAAGAAAGGTTTTCCCTATGCTTACAGATAGAGGAACTAAGGCAGTTAAATGCTGAGTTTTACTTCTTAATCTATGGTGTGGGATTAATTTTCCATGTAGAGAAACTGGCTTTCAGTCACGAGGGACCCCTTAGCTCTGTGTTTTCCCTCCTTGGCTTCTCCAAGTGTTTTTCTCCTGTGTCTTTTTCATTACCTAGTTCAGTCATGAGAGCCAGCTACTGCTGGGTCCATGTGTACTTTGACCACTTTCTATGTTGTGTCCTGTAGGAAACTTTTTTTGCATGTCTTCTTGCTCAAACAAATAATAAAAAAAAATTTGGTTTCTTCCTTTCAACTCTGAGGAATTTTTACCCCCTGTGCTACAGAACTGATCTGTTAGATTCAGTTGAGAGGGGTCTGCTTTTGGAGACATTCTTTTTTCCTTAGCAATGATTTCTTTTCCTGAAATTGTCTTGACCCAGGCCTCATAGCAAGTCAGATGGATCTATGTCCTTGTTACACTGATGTCTTTTAAAACCTGTACCTCTGCGCTTCTAATACATTCATTCTGCCACTCCTTTTAAACTTCCATTTCCTTTCTTTGATCTAACATCACAGTATGAGTTATATTGAGTGTCTTACCATCTTTATTGTACTAATTTCATTACATTGTGGTACTATATTGTGGTTTATTGACCTAATATGGACATATACAGACTGTTTTTTAAAATTTTCCTTACAGGATCCAAGTTATTATTGCCATTTTTAAAATATTCTTCTTAATAAACTGTTCTGCTATCATTATAGCCTCTTTTCTGCCTGCATTGTAAGAAAAATCAGATGAAGTGTGTTTTGACTAGGAAGTTGGTCTGTGGTTGTTATTAAGCTCATAATTTTTGCCTGCAGAGAAACAGGGAACCTGATGCCGACTGTTCCGGGGAGCAGAGTCCCAGACAGGAGAGGGTAAAGAGCATGAACAAATGGCATGGATGCTGATGACACAAGGCTGTGGTGGATGTGTGTGATACAGAGAGCAAATGTACTGGGTAGTGAAACACACTTATCCTAATGCTGCTGTTAACACACTGGAACTGCTGAGAGTCAATTAAGAGTGATTATTTCTGTGTGATACCCACATAAACGCATAACAAGCCTTCATCAACAGTTTGCTATATGTTTTTATTTTGCCATAGATCTAGCACTTAAGCTCTTCCCATTCTTCTTTTTCTCTTACACGTCTTTACTGAAGTATGCTGTGGCTGTAGCAGAACAAGAAGAGTTATGTTTTGTGCTAATTCATGCGAACATGGTTGCATTGTTTCCACTGCTTGCTTTCTGGATGGTTAAACAAGTGGCATTCCATCCTGCCTCCTACAGGCCAAAGTAAAAGGAAAAATGATGAAGCATTATTTAGCATAGAGACTTTGAAGCCTTCTTAACAATGAAATATTCAACAGTCTGTCTGAATGGCTCAGTATTATACAGAAGTATGGGAAAAGAAAAGATAGGCACTTGGTTGATTTGAATTCATATTGACAAATTAATTGACATTCCAGTAAAGGCTTTGAATGAATTAAGTCATAAGTGGTAGCCAACTATAAAACTGTTGCAACTTCCAGAATGTGTTCTAACAAAAGACTCTTGTGGGCAGAAAGTTTCCTGACAGGCAGTAGAAAATGAATAAGCGTGTGTCTGCAGTGACACAGAAGCCCACAGCTTTATAATAGGCCCTAGTTTTAGTGAAAATGATCTAGTAGGAAGGAGTAGGTGGAACTGAAAGCAGCTGAAAGCAGAGAGTATTCTTAATGCATCTGAATGGGAAAAGTGTTTCTTGTAAATTGAGTGTGAATCCTTTGAACTCTACAAAAAAATTAGTTGAAGGCTGTGTGATATTGCAGGTGATACTCTTGTCCTGTACAGCAGGCCACAAGCCAGGTCTTTTTTCAGTGTCACTAAGCACGCCACACAACAGTCTTAAGAAGATTGATATGAAAGACCAGAATAGCAGAGGTGTCAAATATTGTGCCTGGGATGTGTTGACGTCTAGCGGAGTCCCTCAAGGGCCGGTTCTGGGACCAGTTCTATTCAATATATTCATTAATGACTTGGATGAGGGAATAGGGTGCACTGTCAGCAAGTTCGCTGATGACACAAAACTGGGAGGAGTGGCTGATGTGCCGGAAGGCTGCGCAGCCATTCAGAGAGACCTGGACAGGCTGGAGAGTTGGGCAGGGAGAAATTTAATGAAATATAACAAGGGCAAGTGTAGAGTCCTGCATCTGGGCAAGAACAACCCCATGTACCAGTACAAGTTGGGGACAGAGCTGTTGGAGACCAGCGTAGGGGAAAGGGACCTGGGGGTCCTAGTGGACAACAGGATGACCATGAGCCAGCAGTGTGCCCTTGTGGCCAAGAAGGCCAATGGCATCCTGGGGTGTATTAGAAGGGGTGTGGTCAGCAGGTCGAGAGAGGTTCTCCTCCCCCTCTACTCTGCCCTGGTGAGGCCGCATCTGGAATATTGTGTCCAGTTCTGGGCCCCTCAGTTCAAGAAGGACAGGGAACTGCTAGAGAGAGTCCAGCGCAGAGCCACGAAGATGATTAAGGGAGTGGAACATCTCCCTTATGAGGAGAGGCTGAGGGAGCTGGGTCTCTTTAGCTTAGAGAAGAGGAGACTGAGGGGTGACCTCATTAATGTTTATAAATATGTAAAGGGCAAGTGTCAAGAGGATGGAGCCAGGCTCTTCTCAGTGACATCCCTTGAGAGGACAAGGGGCAATGGGTGCAAGCTGGAACACAGGAGGTTCCACTTAAATTTGAGGAAAAACTTCTTTACGGTGAGGGTGACTGAACACTGGAACAGGCTGCCCAGAGAGGTTGTGGAGTCTCCTTCTCTGGAGACATTCAAAACCCGCCTGGACGCGTTCCTGTGTGATATGGTCTAGGCAATCCTGCCCCGGCAGGGGGATTGGACTAGATGATCTTTCGAGGTCCCTTCCAATCCCTAACATTCTGTGATTCTGTGATTCTGTGACATGACAGTGTAGTAAGAACAAGGAGGGCAGTGAAGTTGCAGAAGTAAAACCCCCAACTTCTGTGATAGTTTGATTTTGCTGTGCTTTGTTTCAGCCAGCTAGTCTCATTAAACATCCTCTCTTTGGTAGGTACAGGTTTCACTTTTCATATACCAGTGGAGATTAACTTATTCTTTATGAGAACTGAAGTACATTACCCTAAAAAATGTGTTTCTGTGCACAAAATCTGAGAAGCACAAGTGTGTGCATGTTTAGATATGTAAAGGAAATCCTTGAGAATCGAGAACTATGGTGAACTAAGTTGGCAAATAAGCTTCTTTGTGCATGATAAAGGCAATTTTTTGGGGGGATGGTAATGCCAGAGAGAGAGGCCACACGCTTGTTTGGTTTTGGCTACAGCAGTCTTAGGAGAGTTTTGAATAATGACTAATTCAACTGTTTTTTCTTGGCCTTGAGGGTCAAAACTTAGCACTTTGTTAGAACAATAGACATTGGAAATAAATAATTTCCATTTATTGGAAATAAAAAACAGTCTTCACATGGGAGCTCCTCTTACTGTTCTGCATGTGAATTTCATACCTTTTGTCTGGTGTTTCGGTGTCTGTTCCTTTTGGGGCTTTTTTTGCTGGTTTGTTTACATCCTCCCTCCTTCCTCATCTCACAGAGATCTCCTCGTTTATTTTCTGATGACCAAGTGCCTGAGAATGTTGAGCAAAGGGCATGTCAGCTGGCTGCCCTCCTGGAGTCCAGACCTGCAGTGAGGCATCAGGTGACTATAGCCCTGCCTATCTGGTGTCCTATATCAGTGAGGGATTCTGGGTACCAGTGACATCTCGGGTCAGAGGGATAGAAAAATTCACCAAAATACGATGACCATTGCTGTACAGTCATGTGGTTAAAAAGGCACAGTCAGGTCTATTTTGTATAGTATGCGTATATCCTACTTGCCAGTTCTTAACTGTCTCCTTTGATGCATGACAATATTTCTGTTTCTCAAAACACAATATAAATACACAATAAGGTAAAAAACAGCCTGCAAACTTCAGAGTACATGCTGAAATCCAGCTGCACTCCAGATCAAATCATCTCACAGTGGTCCTTTACCAGTCAGTTGCTCACAAATTTTACTTGCTTCTGGAAGCAAGACCATTTGCATTTTCCAAGCATAATTCCTGGCTCTGAAGTACTACTTTTGTGTCCATACTTCCTGTATACTTATTTCCAACAGTGGAGTTGGCAGCTTGTGCAGATTTTCTTTGATTCCAGTGTACACTTTTGTTTTGGTTTTGTGCTTAATTTTCTCTCCAGTGTGTTGTCTTTGGCATATGGGAGCATGCCAGTTTGAACAGTGTTTTTTTTAGTTTCTAGTTGCTTGCCCTGTTTTCAGTTATCTTCAACTGCATTTGGCAAACTGGAGAGTGCTTTTGGAAAACACCATCTATATAAGTGATCTTTTTTTTCATAACTTACCGTTTTGAGTTAACTATTCAAAATCAAGCTCTCTTCTTGGGCTGGACTCTGAACAGTCCCATAACTTTTCCAAGCCATGTCAAAAAGCAATTTTTAACATTTAGGTCACTTTCCATTGCTGTACTTTTGAGGATGCTATCTTTGCTGATAATTAAAGTTAGTGAAGCTGTTCTTGAGGAAGGAAATTGAATCTTTGGCTGGATTTGAGATAGAATTTGGGGACATAGAAGAAACTATGAAGGACTGGGTAAGACGACTAATTTAAACATATTAACATCCATTTGTTAATGGGTGACACAACTGAAGATCTCGGGCATGATCCAAGGACAGCATGCTCATGTGCATTTCCTTACTCAGTTGAAATGATGATACAGAAACGAACATCTAGACCAAAACATCTTGCTTCTACCTTTTCTGTTGCTCTCTAGCTCCTTCTGAGAGTGGAAATGATTAACAGCAGTACAATGCAAAGACAGAAATTATTTTTGAAACTATCTAATTTCTGTATAGTGCAGAATTAAGGAGGAAAGAAAATATAGGGGAGACGGAGAACACAAAGTAGAGGAAAGGATAAAGTGGGTAGGGCAGAGCGGAAAAAGAGGAAACAGATGTTGGAACACTGCAGGCAATGATAGATTATGATGTGGGATTTAAGGGAAGAAAACAAGAAAAACAGAGTAGTAAGAGAAAGAAAGCTTAGCAAAGAAAGACATTTTCAGAAATTTGATTAAGTATTGATGGTCTTAAGTACAGAAAATCTGTGTATAAAGTAAACAGTTATATTTCTTTAAATGGGGGAAATTGTGAAAGCCAAGCTATTTTGCTTTTCGTCCAGTAGATTTAATCTTGAGGCTAGGCTATTTTAAGTGGCTAGAAATAGCTGTTTTCATGGGTCATGCAGCTACATGACATTTATTTTTCCTTTTTATAATGGAAAGCATAATTTTCTTGTAAAAGAGGGTCAAATATTTGAAATATGTGTAATTTTTATTTCCAGATTATAATTTCTAGGGATGCACAGTTTCTACCAGCACTATTTGTCTGATACTTCCAGATTTTTTTTTTTTTTTCTTGTTTATGTGAAGTATTTCTTGCGAGATAGGCATAATGAGCCATAGCAATAATGAGAAGGGGTATGTTGGAAGACCAAATTTTGGGTACTCCTGTGAGGAACCAGTTTCAGAAGGATGCAAATTCTCAGTTTGGGATTTGTTGTTTTCCATTTGATAAGCAAGAGCAGCAGATTGTTTTATATTGGTCTTAGTGTGATGTTTCCAGTCTGCTTATGGTAAATTTTAGGTTGGAAATTTGCTGCTAATTACTGGCAATGCATACAAGTTAATTTCTTTCTCTTCCATGCCCAAGGAGAGCAGGCTTTTGGTTTATATAGTTAAAATATAGAAGAGGTCTCACATGGCCTGAAATACAATCTTAGTGCCTTGGGCCAGTAATACAGAGAATGGGAGGTACAGGAGGAGCAGAGGAAATTGATTTGGGAACTTTGCCAGTGGGTTAGTTGGTTGGGTTACAGGAGGTTGGACATGTGTGGA